>NC_134404.1:82132436-82452436 GCF_038048845.1 Mixophyes fleayi
TTTGGGACACACTATTTAAACCTGCTGCTGTTATCTGTTCATTGCCAGAACAACACACTTCTCTCCAGAGGATAGTTCTTGGCTCCAGTGTTCCTGAGTGCGCTACAAGTGCAGTGTTCCTGAGTGCACTACAAGTGCAGTGTTCCTGAGTGCACTACAAGTGCAGTGTTCCTGACTGCACTACAAGTGCACTGTTCCTGACTGCACTACAAGTGCACTGTTCCTGACTGCACTACAAGTGCAGTGTTCCTGACTGCACTACAAGTGCACTGTTCCTGACTGCACTACAAGTGCACTGTTCCTGACTGCACTACAAGTGCACTGTTCCTGACTGCACTACAAGTGCACTGTTCCTGACTGCACTACAAGTGCACTGTTCCTGACTGCACTACAAGTGCACTGTTCCTGACTGCACTACAAGTGCACTGTTCCTGTCTGCACTACAAGTGCACTGTTCCTGTCTGCACTACAAGTGCACTGTTCCTGTCTGCACTACAAGTGCACTGTTCCTGTCTGCATTACTAGTGCACTGTTCCTGTCTGCATTACTAGTGCACTGTTCCTGTCTGCATTACTAGTGCACTGTTCCTGTCTGCATTACTAGTGCACTGTTCCTGTCTGCATTTCCAGACTGCTTATTCCCCTGCTATATTCTACAATCAGCAAGAAAATGAGCAAGAAGATCATCCAGGCTGCTAAGTTCTGTTTCACTCCTGCTCCAGCTAGTCCCAAGGGTCACGAATCGGATCAAGAAATACAGACGACCATGACAGGGAGTCTCTAAAATAGCTCATGGTGGTGCCTGACACCAGTCTACTAGCTTTATCTAGCCATAGCAGGACTTTTAATGGAAACTAGAAAACATTGCAAGCTTCAATAGTAACCCAGGGATTGCAGAGGTGAGGGGCTGCCCAGTCCTTAAGTTGGTTTAGTAAGGAAGGCTGCTGATAGGTTCCTAATTTAGGGGACAGCAAGGCCGCCTTTCAGTTTAGGTTGAAACAAATGGTCCCGAGCCAATCAAGGGTGCTTACCTGTCCATACAAATTCAACAGCTATTGTATAAAACTCACTATTCAGCTTTTGTGGGGACTATACCAGGAATAGACCGAAACAAATACAAGATCCTTGGGAGAAGCATCAACCATGAGACCTCAAATTCAACCCAAGGCTTAACCATAGAAGCAAAATGTTGCAAGAGCAGCAAGGGGTTTAGGGGAATAGAGATCACCAAATATTTTAGAAAGGAGGAGCACCAAATAGAATTTACATTCTGATTTGAGAGAAAGAAGCAGTTCCTTGGGGAATCAGACATCCAGAGCTTCAGATTTAGTGCAGCTTATAGTTTATAGTAGGAGGCTTCAGAGTATGATCGTAGAACCTCAGGCCCAGAAACTTGTCACGTTTCAACGATTTAACAGCACCTTGGACCTCTTCATCTGTTCAGGCTGAACATAATTCCAGAGCCACAGTAGGGGAAAGGGAGGGAAGCTTAATGGAATCTAGAAAACTGTTTGAAGATTATACAGTTGTTCATAGTAAAAGGCAAACTGGTTAGCTATGTCTAGGGGATTAGAGATACGTACACCCCGAAGGATAGCCAAAGCTTTAATGCGGTTAATTGCATTTTTCCCTCACCAAGGGCATAGAATTTCTAATGGAGTCTGGAGATAGCATTATTAATCTGCAGCAGTGATTGTTTACAAAAGTCCCCCAGATGAGATCTGGGGTTCCTATAATTTGTGCACCTCAATTTGTGTTTGCCTAATTCTAGCCACTACCCAAACAGCTGCTTCTTTCCTGACAACCGTTAAGGCATACCAGTGAGGATTATTCCATATCGATGAGGATTTCCATTTAAACTCCTTATACACAGGAATGGAGTCTACACAGCAATTACTTCCCTGGAAAAGGCCTGTCCATTTTGAAAGATTGGAATATCCCAGTGAAAGAGTCGTCCTCTACTTCTGCCAGCCATAGGGAATGGTCAATACCCGAAACCTGACAGACTACTCAACCTTCAAGTTTAATTTGTTAAAATGATCTTGCTCGTGTATTGCTTTTTTTACTGCTTGATTCTGTTGCTACTGTTTCTCATGTTATTAATAACACTGCTATGTGCATTTCTTACCATTTACTTACAGTTTACTGTTACTGTATACTCATACTGTTACATCTATATTTTGCTCATTAGTGCTGACATAGGAATATGTGTGCTTTATAATGCTTTCTTCCTCCACTGTAAGTTACATAATAGATGTCGGCTAAGGTTATGCTCTTTTTTAATTTTCGTATTTTGGTAACGCTTCTCGATTTTTATGGGGTCAGGTTAATTAGGCCCTTGCCTACACACATATACCACCTTCCTGACAACCTTTTGTTTCCTTCTGTGGCAAAAGCTCTAGTTATTATTATCATTGATTTGTAAAGTGCCACAGTGCTCTGCAGCGCTGTACAGTAGGGAAAACAGTACATACTTAAAACAGGGACATACAAGGTAGACAAAAAAAAATTCAGACATGAAAAAAAAAAGGGTATGAAGAACCCTGTTAATTAGAGAGTTTACATTCTAAGTGAAAGAGGGCACAGCTGAAACAAGAGGAGTAAATGTGTCTCAGAGTGGGGATAGTTGTAAGGGTGCATTAGTATGAATAGTGTTATTTGATTATAAGATCACATCTGACATATTCCAAACAATGATAAATACAAAAGGTGGATTAGGTACCTGGGCGCATAGTGATAAATACATATGACTTTGGTAAATGGATACAAAAATGAACGTTTTATTCAATAATATGACATGAACATGTTCTGACCAGAGCAGTATAAACATGATTTAGAAAACATACAGCATGCGAATGTATTTGTAATCTGCTGCAACTAAGTATGACCAATGCTAGTTGCAAATGAATCAAATGGCAAAAAATGATATACGAGTCCAATGTTAAATGGAGTGGCTGATTGGAAGCATAAGTGTGGATATAAAAGTTATATTGAGTCCATCTGACTTTCAACTGTGTCCAATCTCTAGGAAGATCATGTATTTGAAGAATCTCAAAAGTACATAAGAAACTCACATTTCAGTAGTGCTGCAATTCCGTCAGCAAGGAGTGTCTTTATCATGAAAATCGGGAATTCCTTTTCTTGCTCTGGTCCCGGTAGATGTTTCCGTCGGTCGGTCCCGTTGAGATGTGTAGTAGAAGCGTGGCGCATGCGCGCTCCGATCACTCAGACGCTGAGTGCGACTCTTTCGTTGTTCAAAAGGTGCTTGTATTGCCGATGAATTGGCCAGTTTGCTAGCAATTTAGAGCCACTGTAGTGGTTATGAATGTGCAGGTAATTGTATAATAAGATTGATGACAGGATGTAGAGTCAAGCCAACGCGTTTTGCCCGTGGTATGCAACTATGGGTTTCCTCTAGAAATCCCTGAGGAAGGCCATAGTTGCATATCACGAGTGAAACGGTAATAGGAGACAATTTGTTGTGTGCTACATTGGTGTGTGTGCCCCACCATCTTGATAATTTTCTACACTATCTTATGTTAGAACTTGGCCATTGACTATTTAAGCTGTTTACCTCCCTCCGGTTGTGCTCTAGAATGCAGTCTTAGAGAATGTGTTCTTACGCTCCTTTCTTAGATCTAGACCAGGCATGTCAAACTCAAAACCCTAATTGGGCCAAATAATCAAAGTTTAAAATGTGTGGGCTGCAAGAAAACTAAATAAAAACAATCCTCAGCACAAACGGTAATATACATTATAATAAAAATCAACAAACATTCATATAAATGTACTTAAACACCAACTTACCAAATCAATAATGATAATGTTTTGAACAAATAGAAAAATAATGCCTACAAAAGTCACACCAACATAAAAATTCTGATTAGTATAAGGCCGACAAGGAAGAAATAGGGATGCTTAAATCCTAGAAGATGTAAATTGCAACTTTTAAAATGTCTCCAGCGCGAGTGACGTCACTTACAAGGGCCAAAGTCAGATTGATGGTTTTAAGATCTGCCGACTGGATTACATTACACAGACGGCGGGTCCGCCCATTTCCACTTTAAAAATGACAATCTAACTATGGCCATTGTAACTGATGTCATTCATGTTGGAGACATTTTCGAAAGTTGCAATTTACATCTGCCTGGAATTAAGAGTGTGGGAAACGTATGTCTGTTATACGGTCAGTCATTAATTCCTCCTTGTCGGCCTTATACTAATCGGAATTTTTACATTGGTTTAACTTTTGTCGGCATTATTGGTCCTCGAAAAATGTACCTCACCAAAGAAAGCGTACTTTTCTGACTGCGTGCGACAACATTCAGCGTGGGTGGAGGGAGAGAAGCAGAATCGAAGCGTGCACGTGTCACATGACACTCATGGGAAAAGTTGATTGAACTCACATACAAACTGTTGAGTTGTATTCAATGAAATTTTAAGTTATATAATAGAATATAATAATGCGCATTCCACTCGTTTTCCAATAGTAATCAGTGACTTCAAAAAAAATATGAGTTTGGGCCGCGAGTTTGACACATCTGATCTAGACTAACAGCGAGGCAGGAAAAGTCTCTGCTCGGATGCTTATCTCCACTTTGGCCCATCTTTGATCAGCAGCTTAATGGTTCTTTGATGACTTATGCAAAGTTCCTTGTCTCTGGGAATTAAGTTTCTAGTTGTCTCCTCTGGTACTGTATGTAGCTCATTCTGCCCTGCTTGCTATATGCCTCCATTACATTTACGGTTTGCAGCTGCCGGTGGGCTGAATTTGAGTGAGTGAAGACATTACTTGCTAAGTACAGCATAATCACAGTGATACATTCACTTTTGTACAGTAGTACAAAAACATGAAACAGAGGAATGGAGAGGTTATATTTTAGATGCATCCTTGGCAGCACAGATAGGTGTATTGCTATTAAGACTCTACAAAATAATTTCACCCAAGATGGCACAGATTAAGACTGATTTTACACTTTTAAATGGATACATTTATGCTTTTCAGTTGCGCTTCGGTGGAGAAGCACATTTCTAGATTTATGTCACGATCTGCCTCCAGCTACTCTGCAGCATCTCCCCTGAGGGTGCTGTTTGCCTTCTGCAGCTCCTGTCTGCCAGGAACTATGCTGTATTTTGCCATTATATGTATCCAGTCTGCAGTACAACTGTTCCACCAAAGGGCCACTGTGGTACTTGGACTGTTCTCTTACCTGCTAGAGTTTTGTCTGTGTGTCATCCCTGATTGATTTCCTGGTATTGACATCTGCCTGTCCCTCCATATTGGCATCTCTTCCTGTGACCTCTGACGTGGCATTGTTGTGAATTCGCACTCTCTTTCTCCCTGGTATCGTGGTGGACCATCAGGCTTTAATCCCTGGCTTGTTTGACTCCTCTGTATTTCTGTGTCTGCAGTATGTTTCTCCCATAGCAAGCCATCATCTACAGTCTGTAGCAGCTATCCAGCTATCTGACTCCTGTGTCTGCAGTTGTTACACCTCCATGCCTGATTCAATCTCCTGGCTGTCTGCCTACCTGGACTTATGAGTACTCCACCCTGCAGACCACTACACTTTCTCTGCCTGCTGATCATCTGGTACATTGTGCCTCCTGAGTAACCTGGACTCCTGAACCCAAGACTCCTCCCGGTATCCTGGTTTATCCTGCCTCTCCAGCCTCTGAACCAGACCTTGTCATCTGGCTTCTCAGTACTGACACTTTGAACTATATGATTATTGACCATTCTCTGCATCGGAGATATCCATGCTATAACTGCCATACCATGCTGCACTTGATGTCTTAACATTTATTGCATCCTAAACCTGTGTACCTGTGTTATTAATAAACCACTTTGCTCCACTTACGCTTGCTCAGTGGTCTTCATATTTGGAATCCTGACAGTGTATGTAGCCCAATGAAAACACAGCTTTAAACACACAAATGTGCCGCAAGGTGGAGCAAGGTGGGTCGCTGGTTTGAGAGGAGACAGCAGCATCTCCGGAAAGTGTGCATCGGACCCCGAGCTGAGATCCCAGCCAGGCAGATACCCTGAGAAAGTGAGACAGGCTGCTAATCTGTCAGGATAGGTTTTTATTGGGGAAGGATTTGGGTCGTAGATGAAAGAGAAGGGCAGGCAATTCTTTAAAACCTTATTGAAGTTACTAGAAAATAAAATGGTGAATTCTTAAACTACCTAACAGCAATAAATACTATATGACCATTACTCTATAAACAACCAAAAATAAGTTGATTAGTCGGATGAGCACAATAGTGCAAACAATGGTATTTGGTATTTTTCTAATTTTAAGAATGTAGAACTATTAATTGCTCTTAACAATCCTATACAGTATTGGCCTGATTCATTAAGGAAAGTAAATTAAAAAAAATTAGTAACTTTGCACCTTGGCAAAACCATTTTGCATTAAATATTGGAGGCAAATTTAAAATGTGATGGAAGATGTATGATTGGAAAAAGGCATGTTCTAGATTAACTTAAATTTCAGTGTACAAATAAAGCTATCAAGTATTTATGTGCTACACGAAAAAACAGACAGTATCTTATGTGCAAAGTATTAAACTAATTTGAATCCCTTGCATTGCAACATGGTTTTGTTCAGGAGAAAACATACTCCTTAATGAATCAGGCCCATTATGTATTCAGAACCATCGGTTCTATAGTAGTTCTCAATAAAGTCCTGTGTAGCACATTTTTCATCTGTTACTAAATAAAGTGGAGTTTGAAGTATTGGACCCTCACTTGTGAGACTAGTGTGTTCCAGTTTTTTTCATATGGTTATTCTCTTCTTCACTACAATGTGCACTCTGACAGTCTTTTGACCTGGCCATGGCTCATACGTACAATCCTTGGTAAGTGTAATGTACAAGTCTTTGAGTGCTGCTACTTTCTTTCTGGGAGGCATATATGACCCATCTTCTTAAGGTACTAGATCTCAGATGATGCTTTGCTCCTTGTAGCTCTCTGTAGTTTTTCACTTAACCTCTATCATAGACTGCTGTCAGCTCTCTTCTCTTTTTTCCATCTAAATTCTGTCAGCGCCTTTTATTTCTCTACAGCTGATTCCTGTCAGCTCTGTCTCCATCTTCAACAGTAACTCTGCTCTGCTGATCATTAGATGTTACCGTGGCAACTCACAGCAATGTTTCATTCTATACAACTTTATTGCAGACAGTTTTCTAAATTGAAAATTTGACATGTCTAGTATATTAACATCAAATACTATGATATCATTTAGCATTCCTATATAATTTCTTACCATATTTTTTATTTAAAAATATATTTAGAAACTAAAACTTATTTGTGGGGCAGTCCACACCACTACATAGGCCAAACACTGCCAGCCCCACCACAATGGCCCACAGTAGTGCTCTGGTCTCCAAGAAAAGGGACTGGGAAAGAGCATCACAACTTCACCACTTCAGCCTGTCCCTTAGATCCGTAGTGCTTTCATCTCTAATTTACAATTTAAAGCTTACACATAAAAGGTGGTAATGTAGCACTAGGACAGGGGTAGGCAACCTGCGGCTCTCCAGGTGTTGTGGAACTACAAATCCCAGCATGCCTTGCCACCTATCTGCTGGTTATCTACTGGCAAAGCATGCTGGGACTTGTAGTTTCACAAACACCTGGAGAGGGCAGGGCCGGATTAAGGGAATGGAGGCCCCTGGGCTAAGGGGGCCTCCATTCCCCCGTGAGAGCCCCTCCCCCGTGATCCAAGCTGCCCGCGCCTCCCCCCCCCCCCGTGATCTGAGCTGCCAGCGCCCCCCCCCGGCACTTACCTACTTCTCCGGCGTTCTGTACGCTCTTCACTGAGGAGGTCTCGTCAGAGTGAGACTCACGAGATCTCCTCAGTAACGAGAATACAGCGCACCGAAGAAGGACCGCAGTGAAAGTGCTCAGCAGCACTGATCGCGCAGGGGGCGCCCCCGCCCCCGACCAATCAATACTGCTGCTGAGCACTTTCAAGGGCCCCCTGGATGCCATAGGCCCCTGGCCTGTAGCCCAGTTAGCCCTATGTTTAATCTGGCCCTGGGAGAGGGGCAGGTTGCCTACCCCTGCACTAGGACAATACTTAAAACATTTCCTGCAACACGTGTAGAGACAGGGATTGAGTGGGCCAGTCACAATCAACATTTTTTCAAAGGATGTGTGCCAGTGGCATAAGTCCCCCATGATTTGCTATTACCTAGGATGTCAGTAATTCTCATAAAGCAGCCATAGATGTTGCTGTCTTTTTGTTGCTCAGAAAGCAGCACAAACGTATTGAAAGTGCTATTACGTCTGGTGGGCTCCTTTTTTGTGTAATGACAATTTATTCCTAACTTGAAATGTATGCAACATGTTTTGGCTTTGTTTAGTTGATTAAAATGAGAACATATTTACTGCCCTAGCAACATCAGCAACACGGGTGTTGAGCAGTGATGGGATTCAGCCGGTTCTCACCGGTTCGCAAGAACAGATACCTAATTTTAGGCTCAGTTCCTCGAACCAGTGACTACAGACTGAGTCCACCCTCTTCATTGGTGGGGGCAGAAGAGTCCTTTCAAAAAAAAGAAAAAAATACTTACCTGTTTGTGGGGTCAGCACTCCTCCTCCCTGCTCCATCCGCACAGTGTCTGGCGTGCCGTCATCACGCTCGATGTTCAGTGAGGAGAGGCGCAGAGAGGAGTCGGCAAGCAAGAGGAGAAGAAAGATAGAAAAGGTAAATGAAGGAACGGAAGCAAGGGGGAGCAAAGGCAGCATGGCACAGTGTGAAGGGGGGCAAAAGCAGCATGCACAGTGTGATGAAGAGGGGCATTATTGTGGCATAATATGAAATAGGGCCATTACTGTGTGGCATAGCATAACTCATTACTATTATTATCTTGATATTAGCAGCATAAAATAAGAAATATTTTATACACACACGCACACCTGAGATTGACTAGATAACTGCCTCTTGATTATGATATAAATAATTTATCATTATGCAGCTTTATAATATTTGTTGTTTATTACTTTGCTATTGTCTGTGCAATGTCTTAATAATTTGTACTCTTTTATTGCCTGTATTTAAATTTAATTCCTATTGTGATTCAATGTATGTGTTGCCATGTAACTTCCATTGTTGGTACTTTATATTTTTTTTTAGCTTTTTGTCAGGTATTATTTAATATTTTTGCATTAATATTTAAAACATCTTTCTTATAACAATCTAGTTTTGTGTACCTCTTTTATTGTTCTTATTTGAGTATTAAATGCTTGAAATATCAACCGACCTTTCGGTATATCTTTTTGTATACTTAGAATGGTCATTAGGGCACAGAACCAGTTGTTAATTTATTTAAATCCCACCATTGGTGTTGAGATATTGGGAGAGTATGTTAGTCTTAAGGAAAATGACGGAGGAGTAAATTTACCCGATCCATTATCATCATGACCACCATCCCCTACTTTGTAATAAATTAAGAAATGTTTTACAGTTTTTTTATTTTTTTATTTGGCACTAAAGAATACTTTAGAATTCACAATGTTTATTTGTGAACGCTAAGGGGGGTATTCAATTGTTAGCGAGATCCCCGGAAATGAGCGCTCGAAAAATATTAGCGTTAATACGGTAATTACTCGCTGAATTTCAGCGATGAAATTCAGCGAGTAAACTACCGTATTAACGATATTTACGCGCATATTACCGTACTAACGGTAATATTTTTCAAGCGCTCGTTTTTCCGGGGATCTTGCTAACAATTGAATACCCCCCTAAGAATTCACAAAACCAACTTTGTTCTATGATGTCACAAATTAAATGTGAAATGTTCTGAATACTTTTTATAGTTGCTGTATAAAAAACAGTTATCATTTACTCTTATTATAAACAGGTATATAAATTGCCCTTACTAATACATTTTCAAAAGAGCATTACTGATAGATATATTGCAGCAATTATAGTGCGCAAAAAAATTAAACCAGCAATCCCTGATAGGTTCATGTTTTTTCTAACAAAGCAAGTTATGTACTTTTAAAGCATTAACTTTTTCTTAAATGTGCTCCTACAAATACAGTAGCTATATCCTTTCAAAATCTCTCTAGAAGGTGCAAATTATGCCTACCAACCACACACAGGCTCTCAGCACATCATATGAAGGCAGAGGAGGGAGGGGGGAAGGAAGGGGATGATTTTACAGTACACAAAGTGGACAGAGATCAGAAAGATGTTCCAAATCCTCTCTCCTGAATACACCATAGGGTATATTTATTAAACTGCGGGTTTAAAAAAGTGGATATATTGCCTATAACCAGAGCTGGATTAAGGCTTTGGGGGGCCCGGGGCACTTAAGACAGGGGGGCCCCTAAGATCTAAAATTAAGGGATTAGTGACACATCCTGCATTACATCACCTACAGCCCACAGTATGACACTTACAGCTCTCCCAGATGGCTCGTCTAGGTTGTCTGTATAAGAAAAATCATTGCTTCCACAAACTAAAATACTGTACATTAAAACAATCATCAAGATACCACATTAAAATGGGTATTGACACCACACATTAAAACTAGCAATGATACTGCACGCTAAAACTAGCAACGATACCGCACGCTAAAACTAGCAACGATACCGCACATTAAAACTAACATAAAAAAAATAGACATTGATAACATAATGGCAATTTTGACTATATATGTCATATATATATATATATATATATATATATATATATATATATATACACATACATACATACACACTGCAATTTTATTCAATTTTTATTCAAAATTGCTAATGAATGTGTTGATGCAATTGGGGGTGTGGCTATGCATCATTGGGCGTGGCCAGGCCACCCTCCTACAGACAAAACAAACCTGCATTGTTGTGTACACCATTGAAAGGTCACCAAAAATTAGGATTGTCCCACTAGAATAACAATATTTCACAGACTTTGCTGCTCTCTCCTACCCGTTCTTCTCACTTTCACCACCTGTGCTGCAGGTTTATTTAGTTGCGGCTTGTCTGGATCCTGGAATGTTGGGGGCCCTATTTGGAAAAAATTATGGGTACATTTAGAAAATTACAGCCAGCCCCGGCGTTAAATATATACTACCCACGATTAATAATTAGGCCTTCCTCCAGCCCCAACATTAAAATAATAGTATTCACATTTAATAAATAAACCTATTTCCCTCCCTACAAACAGCCCCAGCAATAAATTAAAAGTATTTACATTTCAGAAATATACCTGAACCCGTCACTGCCATTAAATAATGCATAGGCACAATAAATAAAGAGACCTCATTCTCCCCAAACTCACCCCCACATTCAGTAGCACCCAAACCACCCCATCTTAAATTAATAGTCCCCACTATTGCGCCTCTCTCCCCCCCTTTTTTCCTGATACTGTGCCTCTCTCCCCCCTTTTTTCCTGATACTGTGCCTCTCTCCCCCCTTTTTTCTCATGCTGTGCCTCTCCCCCCTTTTTTCTCATACTGTGCATCTCTCGCCCCCCCTTTTTCCTTATACTGTGCCTCTCTCCTTCCCTTTTCCCTTACTGTGCCTCTCTCCTTCCCTTTTCCCTTACTGTGCCTCTCTCCTCCCCTTTTCCCTTACTGTGCCTCGCTCCTCCCCTTTTCCCTTACTGTGCCTCGCTCCTCCCCTTTTCCCTTACTGTGCCTCTCTCCTCCCCTTTTCCCTTACTGTGCCTCTCTCCTCCCCTTTTCCCTTACTGTGCCTCTCTCCTTCCCATTTTCCTTACTGTGCCTCTCTCCTTCCCATTTTCCTTACTGTGTCTCTCTCCTCCCCATTTTCCTTACTGTGTCTCTCTCCTCCCCATTTTCCTTACTGTGTCTCTCCCCTCCCCTTTTCCTTACTGTGCCTCTCTCCTCCCCTTTTCCTTACTGTGCCTCTCTCCTTTCCATTTCCCTTACTGTGCCTATCTCCTTCCCTTTTCCCTTACTGTGCCTCTCTCCCCCCTTTTTGCTCATGCTGTGCCTCTCTCCCCCCTTTTTGCTCATGCTGTGCCTCTCTCCCCCCTTTTTTCTCATACTGTGCCTCTCTCCTCCCCTTTTTCCTTACTGTGCCTCTCTTCTTTCCTTTTTCTTCATAGTGTACTTTTCTGCTTTATTCTCTTTTTTTACTTACCTTTCTATCAGTTTCTTTCTTTTCTTCTGTCTTCTCTCTTCTTGCTTCCTCTCTGCGCTGCTCATCACTGAATGACAGGTGTGACTTGATGACGTCACGCCTGTCATTCAGTGTTAACAGAGCAGAGAGGAAGGATGCCAGCGCCGCGAACAGGTGAGTAATTCTCTATTATTTTTTTTTTGCTACCCTGCTCCCCCCACCAATGAAGAGGAGCAGCCCCCCCTCCCGCCGCAAAAAAATAAAAATCACGGGCAGTGCTGCAACAGACAGGTTAGATCACACGGGCGACGGGGTGGTCCGCGGAGTAAGGGGGGCCCGGAGCAGATGCGGTCAGTTGCTGTCAGACAGCAACTGACAGCTGGCGAGTTAATGCAGGCGGCGGGGGGCCCTCGGAGAGAGGGGGGCCCGGGGCACGTGCCCCCCCCTTAATCCGGCTATGCCTATAAAAACCACTGAGATACTAGCTGTCATTTTGTAGAATGTACTAAATAAATGTTAACTAGAATCTAATTGGTTTCTATTGGCAATGTCTCCACTTACTTAAACCCACAGTTTAGTAAATCTAGCCCCATGTTTTAAGTGATTGTGGTTGCCATGGTAGTCATATGACACTTTGCAGAATTATAAATAATTGTTTGCAGCCTGCAGAAACAAACCAAAGAAAAATAGTAGTTTTATAGCAGGCCACAGTGATTTATATAACCCCCCCCCCCCAAAAAAAAAACACACACCCCAGATATTTCATATGATCCCTGCCTTAAGGCACTAGATGTAGTTGACACTTTTGAACGCAACCTGTTCCCATCACACGGTGACCCACTTCTATGTATGTGCTATTGAATATACAATTTTCCTTTTGAATTTGAAGTTTGTGTTCATTTTTTAAACATTTCAAATGTTCAAGAGCATTCCGTGCAACTACAACATTTTCTGTGACAATATCACCATCCCTATTCTTACCAAACAAGGTGTCATTAGTCTTACTATTACTTGACTCTGATTCAACACGACCAGAATTATAATGACCAATTTTTATTACAACACTGTCATCATTATAAGTCACCTAGTGGTCCATATTTTACTTTTACCTCACCCATTACCCTTAGCAAGTGTTCTCTAACTTAATAAATAAATAAGTACACATGAAACTTGTTTGGTGAAGAAAAGTTATGAAATTTATTGAAAATAAATGAATAAATTAAAATGGTGGGCAATAAAAAGCACAACCAATCAGCTCACTCCTGCCAGCATTTCCATACATTCATTAAGTTATTATCGCCAACATGATGCCTGCAAGAGCAAAGAGAGCTTTGCCAATTTATGGCAACCAAACAAAAAAACATACTCTGACACTTCTAGTTATCGGAGCCCCACTAACCTCTATTGGCTCAGTAGCTGGAACCCACCCTGCATAAATGGTGCCCCAGATCTCCCCAAGGGGGGGGGAGTTACTAACACGAACCTCCCTTTTTAGGGCGACTACTCCACCACCACCTAAATGCATCATTGATGGCTGATGATTGGCCTGTTTCTCTGCCACAACATAATCAGCCTTGTGTCTTAATAAGTGTTTTGCCACAACAAAACACTTATTAAGACACAAAGCAAGAATAACATCTACAAAACAATGAGGCCATCCCCGCAAATCTCCTCTGATTGGTTAATCAATGTAAGCAATCAAGCGTTGCATTTGTTACCCTTGCAGGGCATCCAGCTTTATTCTTTTTCATTTTACCACTATTTAGAATCTTATATGCCTTTGAGCCAATTACCTGCCCTATCTAATCCTAATGGCAGGCAGTGCAGAAGCAATATCACCATCATCATCAAACCAAACAATGCTGTATGGGGGGTGTAGAATCAGTATACCCAAGAGCAATGTCAACTTTGGAGATGATGACGACAGGGAAGAAAGTTATCAGAACAAATACATTAATATATTTGAAGAGGGAGTTAAAGTGAGCAGTGGCAATGTGCAATTATTATAAAACAGTAATAAATGTTTCAGAACAAGGACAGAACACTTCTCACAATGATCATTGGGTATGTTAGTCACTATCGAATGGAAAAAAAATGAAAAACCAGCAGTAATAGTAAGATAAATAGTATACATTTGAGCTTCTATTGCTATGCTGTGCTGAATTAGCAGAACATTAAAAACACAGACTGCTGATGATCAGCATGTCTGGCTGACCACAGAAATCCTCTCAGTTTGTGATATACAATTATTAGTAAATGCAATAGGACAAAGCAATTGCGCAGTTATCAATAAGTGTGTTAGCCACTAGTAAATAAAAATAAATAACCAATAATAGCGATATTCATTCTGGTAGAATAAATCAAGTTCAATTGTAAACATCAGCTAGTATACAGCTGTGATCCGCTGCTGGACTTATGCAAAGCATACTGCAATTTAGTACAGAAAAGACAGCATAACGTCTAATGATGCAACTGACTACAGACAAGTTTGTGAAACATTATTACTGACAAATCAGGATAGAGCAATTCTCACAGTGATCAATAGGTGTAGTCTCTGGTCAGTGTGAAAAATAATTACCAGTAGTAATATAAATGCTGGTATATAAAATTAGGATAAATTACATGGATTGCAGCTAATGTATTTATTTATATGGTGGCATTATATTATGCAGTGCTCTACAAAGTTTATTTAAACATTTACGTGAGTTGCTGACTCATTGCAGATTACAGTCTAAATTCTCTACCACATAAGTACACATTATGGATCATTTTATTTCAACCACTTAACCTACTAGTTTGTCTTTGGTCTGTGAGAAGGAACAAGAGCACATGGAGGAAGCCCACTCACAATACAGGGAGAACATACAACTGCACACAGAAAAGGCAAAGGTCAAAAATCAAAACCATGAACTAGCATTGAGGCAGCATTGGAAACCACTGTGCCACTATTGCTGTTTTGCCTATACTGTCCTGAACATCTAATATTTAATTGCAGTATGCTATACATACACTCTGAGAGATGACAAAAAAGTATAATTGACCACAGACACATCTGTATAAATTTTATGAAAGAGGATGACTGAATACAACAGGACAAACAATTCAACATATATGTGAACTGCTAGTCAGTAGGCAAAAAAATTTAATAGTCAAAACTAGTAGCAATAAATTCTGTACACAAAATCAATACCAATTGTATGAATTTCAGTAACTGTATTTATTTGTATCTATTGCAATGCATTGCTGTCATTGTCCTATCCCTACCTCTATTCAAAAGAGCAAAACAAGAGTGGACTGTATAATTCGACAAATATTCTGTAAAAATTCTGTGAAATGCAAATTTACAAAATAAAGGGTAAATTAGTAATTTCAAAAAATTGAAAAGCAAAAGTAGAATTCAAATATTGTATTTTCAAAACTTTGTACTGTTGGAAAATTGTTTATTCTGATGCAAAATGGGATTTGCATGACGCTTGATAAGCTTTCCTCATCTCTAGAACATGACTAAGCAAAGAAGACTTTAAAGCAGAGGTGTCCAAACTCAGTCCTCAATGGCTAACAACAGTTCATGTTTTCAGGATTTTTTAATCATGCACAGGTGAGTTAATCTATTTGGCTGGATCAGTAATTATCCCACCTGTTTCTACAGACAGAAATCCAGAAAACATGACCTGTTGGTAGCCCTTGAGGACTGCGTTTGAACATCTCTACTCTAAAGGGCTTTATTGTCTGAAGACAGGCACCTATACAAAAACCAGCAATATAGTTGTGCTGGTAAGTTGCATTGTTGCACAATCCTGTATAAACAATTAAGGGCAAGCAAATTGTAATCTTGCTTAGAATCAGACGTTAAAATTCAGTTTTTGGCTGCATTCTAAAGCTTAAATTTGCCTGGAGTCTGATACATCACAGTCTCACAAAGCTCTCTATGCTCTTGCAGGGATCACGTTGGCGATAACAACTTAATGAATGTATGGAAACGCTGGCAGGAGTGAGGAGAGTACCACTCAATACCTGTCACAGTCCAAGGATACTCTTTTAGTTCCAGTCAAGGCAGGATTTTAGAATATAGACAGTGTGTTGTCCTCTGACAACAGAAGTAAGAAGGGCATCACCAGATCGCAGCAGACAGTGTGATACCCATCAGATCAGTTAGAAATCAAAACGTAATGTAACTAATATTCTGTATTAATGGCTTACTTGTGAAATCCTGCTCAAAGCTGAATTTTAATTTTTGACTGTGATCAGCCTTTAATGATTACTAATTGCCTATATACCTGGATTGGCAGAGTTACATTCAAACTAATTTCCTTGTTTATATATACAACATAATTATGTTTTACAGCACATTGCAAAAATATATACAGGAACCTATAACATATTGTTATGGTCTGAATTGATTATTAAACGGCTGATCATTTAAATGATCCATTGGATAGGAGAGATATACTATAGTTGCAAACATTCAGACCTAGCCAATAATGGGAAGATGGTTTGTAACACAATAAGCCATTATGTCTCTTTGTGTCTTTTTTTAAAAACAATACAAGTGAAAAAGATATTAGTTTTACTTCACAAAATTTAAATAATTGCATAAACCACATTATTACCATAATTATTTTTGTGTGTTTTCTGTCCCTTACCTCTTCACTGCATTTCCCAATTGTCCCTGTGGTCGTCAGGCTCTGCTGGTTTCAGACCTCTCTTTAAGATGCTGCCCAGTCTGTCTCCACTCCAGAATCAGAGAATAGGTTTGGTCATCTTGGATTTGGTCACATGATAACTCTCAGCCAATCAGATGATAACAGTCTCCATTCCAAATTCCCTCCAAAACCAGTTCATGGGAGTTGCCATCTTGAACTTAGTCACCTGATCCATCCCAGCAACTCAGAGTGCTGTTTTAGCCCAGATAACCGCATTCTCCAATCAGGAGACAACTATCAATATAAAAGGACTTCCTGGAGCCCTTGACAGTTGCCAGTGCAATGTTGTATTTCAGACACCAAGTGTGCCGATTAATCAAGCTCCGACAGTGCATTCAGCAGTCCAATTCCAGCACTCTGATTCTATCCACTCTGGTTACAGCATTCTGATTACTGCATTCCATTTCTAGCATTTTGTTTACAGTCTGGTCCAGCAATTCAATTCCTGTTTGTTCTCCTCTGCTAGTGTAATCCATATCTGCACCAGTCCTTTCACTACATGCAGAGGAACATTATCAGGCCACCCAGTTTGTCCACGTAGTCACCAGTCAAGCTCCCGAGACACAACCCAGTCTGGGTACAGACAGATCCTCAGGTGTGACAATCTCCTTTGGAACTTAAGGCACGCTAGGTTATTGTCTCTAAGTTCCCGAAGCATGCACATATGTCTTTATTACTGCCTGGCATATCTTGTGTGCTTCATTCATATATCGCAGAACAGTTGTAAAATTCATGTTTCTACAAGAGAAGAGATATGATCTGTGCCTATAATTCAAAGTCATCAAAGCACAAAAAGTGATTGTGAAAGACTGTATTTAAAAATGTATATTTTTGAAAGAAAACATTTTGGTGTGTCATTAAACAGAAGTTCATGTCCCTTGGTCTTCCTCCAGTAAAACCATCAACATTGTTATAACAGCAGATACAGGAAGTGCTATTATTAAAAATAGAAAAAAACTGATTTACACAATAAAATACATGTCAATCATATAATGTAGTATTTTGTAGTAAATTAAAGCTCCTTAATGAAAAGAAGCCAGGTGTTCTCAGAATAATAGAATAACATTTAAGCACTAAGTAACAGAGAAAAAATGACCTAAGGTATTGTGTAGTTTTAGTCAGACATGATTTAAAATAATTTTTATTTTAATTATAAGTTTAAAAGAGCACTAAATGAATGTATCCCATTTTTTTTTTTTAATAGTGCCTGTTCCAGCGATGGTGCAGGTACTCAGCAGTCACACATCATTGATGGCAATGGGGAGAACATTCCCCATCCTCTCTCTTCCATCACTTACAATAATAAAGTCATTAGTTTGCCAGCTCACTCTGTCCAGGAAGAAGTGATTGTATAACTGAATGTGTATAACAATAACGACTCTATTGTTTTACCTGTTCTGGCCCCCTTAATGCAGTGCAGATTACCTGTACTGCCCACCCTTTTGTTGCGAAGTCCTCAGTGACTACATTCAGTAAAATCCCCCACATTTGTAATATCCATCTGCCTTTGCTGGTTTTCGGTGGTATGGTCATGACGACAGCGCATGGTGTCTGAAATTGTGCCATGTCCGCTCCCACCACCGTTGCAAACCAATCTAGTCTTACACATCATTCACCCAGAACCCATCATGCCGATAGATAGCGGCCCCGTGGTACAGCAACATTATGCCCATTTGCCTTCATCCTTTCTAGAGACCTTAACTCATCCTTTGCATAATATATATCCTACTAGCCAGGTATCAAGCAGCCCTTCTTATCCTGCGATTACTCAACCTGCTCACAATTTAACCAAGGTGCTTCTCCCTCTCCTTTACAACTTCCTGGCCAACCTTTTTTTTTTTCAGCTGGTTGCAACCTTTATAATGCTTTTAGCTCTTATTCTACATTTCTGAACAATCCTTTGCTAGACCTCTGCTCTGGGCAAATTTAGCTACAGCTAGTGGCAGTTATTTCTGTTTGCACCTTCTTCACCAGCATTGTCATTCTTAGAAACCTAGAAACATAGAATTTGATGGCATATAAGAACCACTTTGCCCATCTAGTCTGCCCATTTGTTTTAATAACCTATGGTAACCGTAAAACTTATTTTATCCATTATTCTTTATAAGGATATTCTTATGTCTATCGCAAGCATGTTTAAACTGCTCTACTGTATTAGCCTCTACCACCTCTGATAGGAGGCTATTCCATTTATCCACTACCCTGTCTATGAAGTAGTTTTTCCTCAAATTTCCTCTGAACCTACTTCCCTCCAGTTTCAGTGCATGTCCTCGTGTTTTAGTATTTCTCTTCCTTTGAAGAATGTTTCCCTTATGTACTTTGTTCAAACCCTTGATATATTTGAAAGTTTCTATCATGTTCCCTTCTCTGCTCCAAACTATACATATTGGGCCTGAGTCATTAAGGAGAGCAAAGCATAAAAAAGGAGTAACATTTGCACCTGGGCAAAACCATGTTGCATTGGAGGGGGAGGTAAATTTCAAATGTGGGGACAGATTTATAGTTGGGGTAGGGCATGTCCTAGATCGACATTAAATTTCAGTGTAATAATAAATCTATTAAGTATTTGTGTGTTAGATGAAAAAACAGCTAGTATTTACTTATGTGCAAAATAATAAACTAATTTGCACCCCTTGTATTGTAACATGGTTTGTCCCAGAGAACATTTACTCCTTTTTTGCCTTAATGACTCAGGCCCATTGAGTTCTTTTTGTCTTTCCGGTTAAGTTTTGTGCTGTAGGCCATGCACCATTTTAGTTGCCCTTCTTTGTACAGTTTCTTATGTATTTATATCCTTCTGGAGATATGGCCTCCAGAATTGAACACAGTATTCTAGATGAGGCCGTATCAATGACCTACATTATTACTACTTTCTTTCTGCTGCTGATTCCTCTCTCTATGCAACCAAGCATCTGACTTGCCATCCTCATTGCTTTGCTGCATTGCTTACCTGTGTTTAAGTCTTAGTCACCTGAAATAGTACCTCCTAGATCCCTTTTCTCCTCAGTAGTTTCCACTATAGTGCCATTAATACTATATTTAGCCTTTGCGTTTTTGAGACCCAAGTGCATGATTTTGTATATTTTGGCATTAAACTGTAGTTGCCACTCTCTTAACCATTCCTCTAGTCTACATAGATCATCAATCATTTGTTTTACTCCTCCTGGTGTGTCTACCCTGTTGCATATCTTTGTGTCATCTGCAAAAAGGCATACTTTCCCTTCAATACCATTTGCAATGTCTCAAATAAAGATATTAAAAAGCACTGGTCCAAGTACAGATTCTTGGGGTACTCCACTGGTAACCTTTCCCTCCTGTAAATGTACTCCATTTACTATAACTCTCTGTTTTCTACCCTGCAACCAAGATCTTATCCATTCCACCATCTTTGAATCCAATCCCAAGCTTTCAAGTTTATTTAACAGTCTGCAAAGTGGGACAGTGTGAAAAGCCTTACTAAAGTCTAGATACGCTATATCTACAGCCCCTCCTTGATCTATTACTTTAGTCATCCAGTCCAAAAAGTCAATAAGATTTGTTTGACACGAGCTTTCCCCCAGTAAATCCATGCTGTTTGGGATCCTGTAAGTTACTGGATTTGAGATATTCTACAACTCTTTCTTTTAAGATTGTTTCCATCAATTTTTCTACTACTGATGTAAGGCTCACTGGTCTGTAGTTGCTCGCCTCTTCCTTGCTTCCACTTTTGTGTAGTGGGACTACATTTCCAGTCTTCTGGAATTACTCCTGTAGCTAGTGACTGACTGAATAATTCTGTTAATGGTGTTACCAACACCCCTTTAAGCTCTTTAGTATCCTTGGATGTATCCCATCTGGCCCCATTGATTTATCCACTTTCAGTTTTGAAAGCTCTGTTAGGACCTTCTCCTCTGTAAATGTATTTGTATTTACCTCATTTTTATGAGTATACTTGCAACTTAACTGTGGTACCTTCCCCGTTTTTTTTGTAGTGAACACTGAGCAAAACTAATTATTAAAATGTTCTGCTTTTACCTTGTCTCCCGCAACAAGAATCTCACTCTCTGTCTTTAGTCTTCTTATTCCTCCTTTTGTTTTGCTTTTTTCATTTTGATACCAAAAAAAAGTTTTGCCCCCTTTACCTACTCACTGGGCCATATTCTCTTCAGCTTAGCTTGTGCCTTTGCACATCTGATTACCTTCTTAGCCTCCTTCTGTCTAGCATGATACACATCTTTGTCTTCATTATTTTGAGTCTGCTTATATTTCCTGAAGGCCATCTTTATTTCTTTCATAATACTTGCTACTTCTTTTGCAAACCACACTGGCTTCCTTTTCCTTGAACTTTTCTTAACCCTTTTGATACAAAGGCCTGTTGCTTTAAGTATTGCACTTTTTCATTTTCCCACCTCTCCTGCACTCCTTTCAAGTTCTTCCACTCTGCCAAAGAGTCACTTACACATTTTCCCATACAAAGTCAGCCTTCCTAAAATCTAACACCTTTGTATTTGTCTGATATGAGTCGGTGTCTGTCTTTATACTAAACCATATTGCTTGATGGTCGCTAGATCCTAGGTTCTCACCCACATTTACATAAGATATTCTGTCACTATTTGTAAAAATTAAGTCTAATATTGTGTCTTTGCGAGTGGCCTCCCACACAATTTGCTTGAGGGATGCTTCTTGCAAGGAGTTCAGAATGTCCCTACTTATAGTGGAACTTGCAGAAGACTACTTCAAGTTCACATCATGTAGATTAAATTCTCCCATAATTATCACCTCTCCTTTCAAAGCCATTTTATTGATGTCCTGCAGTAAGTTCCTGTCCAGTTCTTCTTCCTGACCTGGTGGTCTATAGATCACCCCAGTATGAAGAATAGCCTTGTCCCCCATTTCTATGGTCACCAAAAGGGCCTCAGGTTTTTTTTTCAACATTTTGTATTAAAGTAATCTTTATACATTTTTTCACATACATTGCTAACCCTCCTCCGATTCTTCCCACTCTGTCCATCCTAAATAAAGTGTATCCCGGGATAGCTATGTCCCAGTCATGATTTTCATTGCACACATATAGCCACAATATCCATATCATTCCTTGTCATTAAAGCAATTTGTTCTGGAATTTTATTTCCTAAGCTTCTATCATTAGCACACATAGCTCTAAGAATTTCTTTAACCACACATTGAAGTTTCTGGTGCAGTGAGTTCTGTCTTTACTTCTATGTACTGGCAATACTGCTGAAAAAGTTACAGTGGTTTCCACCTGTTTTAGAGCAGCCCCAAATTTTCTAAATTCATCTTTTACTGCCATGACTTCAGCATTAGCCAGGTCGTTTGTTCCTAGATGGACAAGGACCTCCACCTCCCCATGTTTTCTTGCTGCTTTCACAATTTATAATATGCGTGCTTTATCCATTGGAGCTGTGGCTCCAG
The DNA here is from genome assembly GCF_038048845.1 of Mixophyes fleayi. Classification (NCBI taxonomy): domain Eukaryota; kingdom Metazoa; phylum Chordata; class Amphibia; order Anura; family Limnodynastidae; genus Mixophyes; species Mixophyes fleayi. The sequence goes on from NC_134404.1 coordinate 82,154,657, forward strand.
GTAAGCACCTTACTTGTTTCTCTACATCAATAGCTTTTCCCAGATGTATGCCTCTTATAATTGAATCCCCCAAGAGAACTGTACTTCTTTTTGGAGATTTTATTTTCCTGTTCTTATAGCTAGTAGAAGTCCCCATATCCTCATGTTGTGTATTTCCTATATTATTTGTACATTCCAGCCCTGCAAGAGCAGCATATGAGTTTTTCAATGACACAGTTTGTGGGATGTTTCTGTGTCCGTCTGGATATTTTCCCCTTTCAGAGTTTACAGTAGTTTTCTTAGTTTCAACGAGGTCAGATTTAGCACAGGCCTCTACTTTAATACTCTCTATGTGCCCAGCCAATAGTACCACGCCATTGGTTACAAGAGGAGCGAGTCCTGGGTTGGGTTGTGCATCCATCCTGGTGGCTCCACTGGCTGCTTGCAGCGCTGTTGCTTCCACCTTACCTATTCTTCATCAGCAACAGAATCAGGTTGTAGTTGCTGGGTCAAATTTGTTGGAGCCCACTGCATTACATGGTCAGTTGTGTCTTGGAATGCTGCTCCTGATACAGGGAGTTCTGTTTCTGTTTATTTTGCTGCAGGTTCGGCTGGATGCGTATTATTCTGGCATAGGAGTAGGCGCACAGCTCTGTTGGAAGTGTCAGTGGAGCAGTGAAGTGCACAGAGAGTCAGTAGCAACTGGTGAGCATGGCTATGTGTCACGGGCACTAGGAGTTCTACCCAGGATTCACCAGATGATAATGCTTACCAGAGGGGCGGGGTTTACACAGTGATCCTCTGGGCAGTAGGGTGAATGGTAGGAACGTTATACAACAGCAGGTGGAGAGAGAATGTCAATGGAGTAGATAGGAGTCAGGGACTCGCAGTTATATTGGTAGTAAAGTCAGCGACTTGCAACTATAGTGCAGACGCAGGTATAAACCAAGAAGAGCCGAGCGGACATGAATAGGTGAAGGAAGGTAACAGGAGAGTCAGTGGTCTGCGGATAGCAAGTTGTACCACTGCTGTGATGAGAAGACTTGTCTAGGTGCAGGTAGGTAGCAGGAGAGTCAGTGGTCTGCGGTTAGCAAGTTGTACCACTGCTGTGATGGGAAGACTTGTCCAGGTGCAGGTAGGTAGCGGGGAAGTCAGTCGTCTGCGGATAGCAAGTTGTACCACTGCGAGGAGATGAGGACTTGTCCAGGTGCGGATAAGTAGAGTAATAGTAATAGTCTATGGCTGTATGTATACAGCTGGAGAGCAGAGAAGCTTGTCCAAACAGATATGCAGGGTAACAGCTAATAGTCTATAGCGGGTATGTATACCGCGGCTGAGTAGAGAAACTTGTCCAAAGCAGATATGCAGGATAACAGCTAATAGTCTATAGCGGGTATGTATACCGCTGCTGAGTAGAGAAACTTGTCCAAAGCAGATATGCAGGATAACAGCTAATAGTCAATAACAAGTATGCATACCGCCGCTGAGTAGAGAGGCTTGTCCCGCTGCAGACACAGCAGGAGAGCTGGGAGGCTGTAGCGGGTATGGGAACCGCCGGTGAGTAGAGCAGGTAATCCAGCAGGAAGCAGAAGACACGAGCAGGAGAGCTAAGAGTCTGTAGCGGGTATGGGAACCGCCGATGAGCAGAGCAGGTAATCCAGCAGGAAACTGAATACACAAGCAGGACACAGGAAACACCTTCAGAGACTCACAGGGAGTGAGAATCAAGATCAGGCAACGATACAAAAGCCACAGGTGCCTTAAATAGGGAGAGGTGATTGATCCACTTATTAAGTTAAAATTAAGGTCATAAGAGTTCAGGGATCCTGCACATGCACAGTCCTATCAAGATGGCGGACGGCCGCGGCTCAGGACAGGCGCCGGCAGGAAGGAGAGAGAACCACGCACAAGAGCAGAGGCACTCACGGTCCGGTGAGTGACACTATGATTTGCTTGTGTTAATGCAAGGTCGGGCTCGTCTTCTGAAAGTAATGTTTCCGTGGGGCCCTGGAGTAATGATGAGAAATTGAGCTGGCTGCTGGAGAGAAAGTTGGGTGGTGCCCGCTGTCTTGCCAGGATTGCTTGGGAAGGCACTCTAGGCAGAATAGTGAGCGAGGATGTTGTGCTCTGTGTAAATACAGTGACGCTTATGGACATTTGAGGTAAAGTGCGCAGAAAGATTTGCGCTGGACATTTTGTAGACATGTTCACCATCACTAGTAAGGCGAAGGCTGCATTGTCCACTGCAAAGTCCCACTCTGGCATCAGTGAGGAAGCATATCGTAATTTTGCAAATTGGTTGGAAGGTGTGCTTGTGTTTGCTGTGTGTTATCTGGAAACCACGCAGGAGGAACATATGAATGTCATAAAGTACAGCTATTTTATACAAGTGATGTACATACATTCTAAAGATAACATATGGAGGCGTTATGTTGAGTCCTTTCACAAGAATCAAGATGGTATGCTAGTTATGAATTTAAGGATGTTGAGATGTGGCTTAAGGTGACACAGCTGAGAGCAGGAATGCATGATGAGGGTGTGACAAGACATAGGCAAAAACTCTGTTATGTATGGGTGATCCTTTCCAGCCAGTGGCAGTTGTTTTGCCTATAACTGGGCCACTGGGATCAGAGGACATTCTGTCAATTTAAGCATTCCTGTTCTGCATGTAGTGGAGGATATCCCAGGAGAGATTACAATATGAGGCCCGGCCCAGGTCCCACTGATTGACCCACTGCTTGTTAAAGCTATTTCCCCATTAGAGTTGGGAATTGGGAAAATAGTTGGGATGGTATCCCAATAGGCAAGCTGCAAGATTTTTATGAGTTGGTCTTGTTAATGGTTTTAAATTACCCGTTAGTGGTAGAGTGCATGTTGGTTCGCCCAAAAATGTTAAATTTGCACGTGAAATGTCGTTGATTGTCCAAGAGAAAGTGGATAAGCAAGTGAGCTTAGGCAGAATGTGCGGGCTCTTTTCCTTTAAAGGGTTTGGTTGTTTCAACTGTAGGTTCCGTTCCAGAAACGGATCAGGTGATAATTTAGACCCATACAACATTTGTCACATCCTCCTGGTATGTCTGTGAATGATGCGATTGCAGATACTGAATGTACAGTTGTCTATCAATCTCTTGAGGACACATTGATGTTGGTACAGCGGTGTGGGTCTGGCGCATTGCTTGCGAAGTTTGATATAGAGTCAGCTTTTAGACTTTAACCATTGCATCCTTCTTTATTTAAATATATGGGATTTTGTTTACCTGGTGCCTATTATGTTAACAAATGTCTGCCTATGTGATGTTTGGTGTCATGTTCCTTTTATTTGCGTGTCGGGTCATTCCAATAGATAGGGTGTTTTGCGATATTTTGGAGATGGCCACGGCAAGGGTATCCAGAACCCATCATTTTGTTAGGCTGTCTGCTAAAATTAGAGAGGACTTGGCTATGTGTTTCTGCAACATTTCTACAGGGTTTGTTGTTGACACCTCCTCCTGATAATAACACAGAGCTTCAACTGTTTACTGATGCTACTGGGTCTGCTGGTTTTTGGGCTTATTTGGATTGTGAGTTGAGCGCCGCCGTTTGGCCCCATTCATGGCAACAGGAGGACCTCACAAATAATCTTTTACTGTTGGAATTGTTTCCAATTAGTGTTGCGGTGGTATTGTGGGGTCAACACCTGCGGGATAGGAGTATACAATTGATGTTATATTTTAAGGGTTGTGCATGCCATTAATGATCAGAAGGCCACTTACCCCCCCCCCCCTGTTTTATTTAGCTTTCTCAATTACCTTTTTTGGAGACTTTCGAGTGAGTGAGTTAGTGACGTCCTCTAAAGGTGCAATTTGATCAGGTTTGCTTCATGAACATGTGGTTTTCAAGGATGATAGCATAGTTTATAAGGTCCACAGGTCTAAAACTGACCCATTCAGTAAAGGGCATTGGATCACTTTACAGTGCAATGAGGACTTTTCCGTTTACCCTGTGCATTTGGCTTGTTGTATCAGTATATGGGACCAGCTCCTGGCGGTATTGGTGTAGTCAAGGTGATGGCTCTCCTTCAAATAGAGTTAATTTTTCAACGTTTTTTAAGAATTGCATAGCTAAGCTTGGTTTGAACGTGGCAGATTGTGGGACTTTTTCTTTTAGAATTGGTGCAGCTACAGTAGCATCTTCAGAAGTTTGTTCTGTGCAGAATATCATGGCTTTGGGTAGATTGAAATCAGGGTATTTAAAAAAGTTTATTAGGCCATCTGTAGCGCCGAAAGCTTAGTTTTAATGGCCCCGTTGAGGCTAACCCATGACATGCGGGGCTAAATTTAGGCATCCAGGAACTTTGGGTATTCTCTTAGGGGGAAATGATTTGGGAAAGCTGAAGGGGCTGGACCTAATTACCCATATAAAATCAGACGTGGAAGTCATTAAATCCCAATGGCCTTCAGTACAGTAAGACATAATACCCAGAATAAATTTAAGAGGATTTGATAACCCAGCTCTCCTTGACAAGGTTTATTCTAAGGATAACAGTGCTGTAAGAAAATGATTTATAAGTTTAAAGGGTGATGTAATCAGCTAACCAGCCATTAAAGCCCATTTCACACAATTCCATAGGGTAGATGGGGTGCACTTGTATGACTTGTTGTCACTTATTTTGTGGGGCAGATTTTTCTTTCTCTTGTACGGCTTTGAGAAGTCACTTTGGTGGCGAGCTTAGGTTCCTGGGACAGGGGAATCTCGCTGTTGGGCAAAGCTGTCCAATCAGTGGTCATAATGCCACATTTAAGTGACGTATTGGGCATTCTCTCTTAACAGGGATGAACAACTATTTAGACTACCCTTTTGGGGAATTATAGCACACCACTTGGTTTGGTGGGCCTCAACTAAGGAGCCAAAATGGGGTAGAGTAGGGCACCCCCGACTCAAAGTGTCCCAATATTTAGTCCAAAGTTTATGGTTTATTTATATGGCTGAAGGCTGATTGGTCTTGCTTCCACCATTTCAATTAAATTAAATTTTCAATAAAATTTGCAACTTTTCATTTGCCAAACAAGTGTCTTGGGTCTTAACTTTTACCTTTAATAGTATTTCACTTACCAAGAGTTATCTTAATACTGTAAAGTAATCAACCGCTAGGCGGATTATGGTTAAGCCCTTTCTGGAACAATTGTTATGCAAAAAACTTCTTCAAGCAGGAGAATCTAAAAGTATTCTGCCAAATGCTTCTTCGATCTGACTCTAAAATCAATGTATTTGTTCAAAGTAAACCAAAACCAAGGTGGTGCTTGTCAAGATGACACTTGTTTCAAACAAGTGATTTTTGATATTTTGTTTGATGATACAGGTATACTTTGAGGGAAGAATAATAGTGTAGATTTGCAACATTTAGAGAAGACAAAAACCATAGAAGAGAATAAAAATATGGAAAATTGGTATTAGACAACATATGTATTATTTATATACCCAAATAATATTTGAAGAAAATGAGAGCAATTTAATAAATGAGCTAACTTAATAGTTATTAATTGCCTGAGCAAATAGGTTAGCACCTGCTAATAAAGAACTAGTCAGTATAGCCATTATTTTTGGCAGCAAATTATTCTTGAATGCAAATTTTGTTGTTTTATACAGTATTTAAAAATTGTGTATGTTATGATATCAGATAAATATTTTGCAGCAATTGGTTAATAGAGTAGTTCAATGTCTCATCCAGCACTCAGTAAGCAATGATGAGCTTGGAGAGCACAGCTTATGAAGTCCTAACAATAGAATATTAATTTAAATCCACATTCATCAGGAAATGAGGTAGTTCCATGAAATTACTATCATGGGGTATTATTCAGGTTGGCCCTTGCAATTGGTAAATAAGATGATCTCAAGGAAATATGCTATTCAACTTCACTAAAAACATGCACTATAGAAAGAATATTTTCATCATATAAATATTTTGTTGCACATTAAAAGCCCTGACATTAGCTCTTATTTCCTGATTTTTCATTTGGGAACTACATTTGCTTTGAGCCACAACAACTAAAGTGCAATTAGCCTGTATCATTCTAGCACAAGTTTAACAATTAAAGCAAGTATCATAGTTTATGGTATAAGTGGAATGTTAGTAAATCAGCCCGTGGGGTATATTTACTAAACCACGGGTTTGAAAAGTGGAGATGTTTCCTATAGCAAACAATCAGATTTTAGCTATTATTTTGTAGAATATACTAAATAAATGATGGCTAGAATTTGATTGGTTGCTATAGGCAACATCTCTACTTTTTCAAACCCGCAGTTCAGTAAATATACCCCCTAGACTTAATTTTATTGCCTTGAAGTTTTCTGCAACGCCATCAACTCAGTGGCACCAATCTATAAATATCCCATCTGTAGGAAAGAAATACTTGCACATACATACTATCACAGTACTCAAGATTACGTTAATTCACAAAGAAGACACCAACCATCGCCTCTTTGCATTGTTGAATGTGGACTTAAAACATAATAATGCTTTATGCAGGATAGTATGCTTAATGCATGCCTCTCTGTCCTAGTCCACCTTGATCAGGTAGGTTTCATTTCAGGTCGCCAAATCACAGTACAACAAGTGTCAACCCCCTAATAAATGTTAAACTAGCGCTCCTGTAATTTTAAAAATAAATTAAAGAGCCCATGATATTATGATATAATATGTAATATATAAATTATAGTACCCCCATTATGAAATAAATTAATTATAGTGCCCATTTATTATATAAATTAATAATAGTGCTCGTTTATTATATAAATTAATTATAATGCCCCTGTTATGAAATTAATTATGGTGCTCCCTAAAATATATAAATGAATGATAGTGTTTATTAAAAACATTATTGTCTCTTTAAATAATACTTACCTAAAATATTCTTCTTTTTTTGATTCAACAAGGAGTACTTGCCATGAAATGAGTTACTTTCCGGTGAGTCTGTCTACTTAATATCTGGCAGCCAATTAGGAGCAGTCGCTTATAACAGTCATGGATAAGTGAAATATCATAATCATGAATTTTATTATAATATTAAACTAATATTATAGCATTTTAAACAAGTTGGCTTGTGTGTAGGCACAAATGTACTCCCTCGCCCACAGCAAAAAAAGATACATTTAAAATAAAATTTGACATTTACAAAAAGATATTCTACTCCTACAAGTCTCCTGGCCTTGGGCTGGGCCTGTGTAGCATTTCCATACATTTTGGACTGACAGTACCTTTAAATAGCAGATTTTCAGGGCATTAAGACTTTCAAGTGAGACATGAGTGAAAGTGAAGAAAGCATAGGGACTTTAGCAAACATATGAAATACCTTATAGATAATATTTTCCCCAGAGGCAGTGCTGGTCCCATAGTGGGCTATCTTTGGCTGCGTCACTGGGCCACCAGCATTTTTCTCCTTTAAAATGTTCCTAATATGCTGCTGAGTCAAGTCTTGTCCCCCCCCTCCGGGCTAAAATTTGCTAGCCCTCCGCTGATTCCCCCCATTTAACAGTCTGGTCAGTTAAAAACAATTACTATAAGAAATATAGGAATATAAATGTCACGACTCTAAATGATTTTGTAGATCCCTTGTCTCTGCCGAGATGGTACTCACCCAGGAGTGCGGAGTCTAACGGGTAGGAGGTATTCACTAGTGATCCCCGCAAGAGAATATAGACTTCGCTGCTCCTATCCCACAGGTCGCGGTCTCCCAAACGAGCAGTGGCAGAGGGTAGTGGAGTCTTGGACACGATGGATAAGAAAAGGATTCCAATTCACGAATTAAAAGTTCATAGCTCACAGGCATCACAAACAAGAGTATCACCGAGGAACAGCAGCTGTAGGCCAGGAAGAACTGCTGAGTAGTGGTAATGGATATTGATATGATTAAATGATGAGATGACTTGAAATAACGGCAGAGGCTGAACACACGGCAAGTAGGACAGGGTGAGAAGATGAATCTCAAAACACTACTTTATAGTTGGTAACCCTTGACAACTGCAGGGAGTGAGTAGAGCAAGTTCAATGCTGAGATGATAGAGGGAGAATGCTAGATCCAATATACTAAGTCACGGCAAATAAGGTGATCACTGATACAGCAACAGTCCAACAGATTGATTATATAGAACTAGCTGATCCGTAAACGAAGATGATTCAACGTAGCAAGTGAGTTACTGGCATCGCGGCAATTCCCGTTGAAGAAAAGGCAGAAGCGTGGATTTACAGATAACAATCCCAAATAGCAGAGATGAAGACAAATATATCAACCAGTTTGTTACCTAGAAGTAGCGGAGGAGTGAAGTGTAGCTGAGCCGTGCGTAGAACTACAGGTGACAGGTAACTCGGCAGCAGATCCGTGGGTAGAGTAATAGCGATGTTAAGGAACTAAGAAGGAAAAAGACCGCACTAGGTTGTCCAATACACTTCCACTCTAATCACTGCACTAATTAGGCTGGGATAATAATAACTATCCACTTGTGGGAAGGGTGCACCCGATCATAATTATTGAAAACCACAAATAGAAAGCAAAAGAGAACAGAAATGATCATATGGGGCACTCAAATGGATCAGAAAATATCTGAAAATTACTGTTAAATATATCTTTATTGAATAAACTTGTCATAAAAATTCTAATAGCGAAATATTCAAAAGTGTAGATGAAATGCAATTGAAGAAAAAAATAAACTGATAAAATAGACAATACGAATTGTCAGGTTGCGTCACTGCTTTGAATCATATTGGTACCATATATTAGGTCATGAATACGTGTCCTAAATAATCAATATAATTATTTGGATTGAAATCCTCGTATACTAGGAATATACCTTCTTTTGATTATCCACTATGATAGACCCTTCACTGAGGGATTCTAAATACTCTTTATGAGCTATAGAGATGTCACGGGCACTAGGAGTCTTTACCCAGGGATCACCAGGTGATAGGCTTACCAGAGCAGTATAGGTGGTAATATGGTACTCTGGTAGCAGGGTGATCACGGAACAGGAAATAGCAGATGATGAGATGCTCAGGAAAGTCTATGACTAGCAGCACTGGCAATATGGAGGTAATAATACACGAGGAACTGTATGGACAAAGGACACGTGAAGGTAGTCAGTGGTGTGCGGTAGCAAGTTGTACCACTGCTATAGTGAGGAGGAATGTCCAACAGAAACGAGGAGGTGATGAGAGTCAGCGGTCTGCGGATAGCAAGTTGTACCGCTGTCTGAGTGAAGGAATGGAATCCAAGTGGAGGTATCCGGGGAGTCAGTGGTCTGCGTTTAGCAAGTTGTACCACTGCTATGTGAGAGGATACTGGAACAGGTGATACTGGAAACAGGGATCAGTGGTCTGCCACTAGCAAGTTGTACCACTGAATATATATGTGAGGAGGTGCACGGGGAGAGACTGCAACACAAGATAGACACGGGCACCTTAAACTTGATCCACAGTAATATGCACAATATATATATATATATGACTGAACAGCACTGCCATAATAGAAAGTCTCTTGAAGTAATCCGGCACGAGATAACACAGTCAATGATGGCAATAGACTCAGCGGATAGCAAACTCCAGAGGAGAACCAACACAGTCCAGCAAGATATGCAATACACCAGCACAGTCAATGAGAAGTATGCATACCGTGGTTCAGAAGCAGGCAGTCAGACAGGAGTGCAGAGATACCTGAACGGCAGGAGGCCGGCAGGATGCAAAGTCCCTGGATGGGTGAAGCGGTGGTCTAGTAGGTGCAGCGCACAGGTAGGTAGACCAGCAGGGAAACAAATATACAGGAATCAGTAGAGCATGGAACTGGACTCCTGGAGGACCCTGGAGAATGGCGATGGTCTAGCAGAGGGGTAAGTAGAGAGACACGAATCCAATGCTGACAGGCGGGTAGAGACCAGCGGGAACACAGGAAAGCGTGGAGAGCGGATCAGCAGTAGATGGATGAGTAGAGCTGAGGAGTAGCAGCAGCAGGTCTCTGCGGACACACGGAGGTAGCCAATAGCAACCAGCAGGTGCAGTAACGATGGGACACGGGAGAGCAGAGTTGAACTGGAACTGTTGATCACGGAGAGTAGCGGATAGCAATAGTGGCAGCAGTCTCGAGGAAACACGGAAGAGTTGAGATGAACTGAAGACTGAAGCGCACAGAGGCAGCGGATAGGAATCAGCCAAACAGTCACGATGAAACACAGACGAGTTGCAGGTTGAAGACTGTAGTGCACGGAGGCAGCGGATAGGAATCAGCTAACAGTCACGATGAAACACAGACGAGTTGCAGGTTGAAGACTGTAGTGCACGGAGGCAGCGGATAGGAATCAGCTAACAGTCACGATGATGAACAGGTGAGTGGATGTGGATTGAAGACTGTAGTGCACGGAGGCAGCGGATAGGAATCAGCTAACAGTCACAATAATATATGGTAGAGTTGAAGTGGTTAGAAGACTGTAGTGCACGGAGGCAGCGGATAGGAATCAGCTAACAGTCACGATGATACACAGAAGGGTAGAAGTGGTATGGGAACCACAGTAGTAGAAGTGGTTTGGAAACCACAGAGGTAGAAGTGGTTTGGAAACCACAGGAATCAGCAGCGCTGAATAAACGAGGAAACACCTTCAGAGACTCATGGGGAATGAGACTCCAAGATCAGGCAACGTGGTGTTGACCACAGGTGCTTAATATAGGGAGTGTTGCCTGATCTGCCAATTAAGTTAAAGGAACATACACTGAAGGATTAGAAAGGGCTGCGCATGCGCAGTCCCTCAGGATGGAGGACGGCCACGGTTCCTAAATGTCCGGGAAGAAGCACTCACAGTCCGGTGAGTGACAAGAGATAATAAATGCTGTTTATTCATGATACATAAGCAGCATATAACTTATGCATTTACACATCTGCTAATCGATGTAATATTTAATCAAGGTGATCATATGAGCATGTGAAGGTCTTTATGCAGCAGGAGTGTATCATCCTCAAATGGTCCCATTCATAAAGATGGATTTAATTAATATTGAGTATTATTACATTGAATTGAATTGAGGGAAACACTGTTTAGCTGTTCACATTTACACAGGCAGCATAAGAATCAATAAGCAGACATAAGATCAGTCTGCCAACCTCATTTGCATGTGTTGATACACAGATGGATTCTGGGTAAAATGTAAAAGACGTTATTCAGAACTATTTAAGCCCTTAGAGACAAAGTGTGACTAATTTAGACCATTTAATTATGAGCCACATTGAGAATTTCAGGTCTTGTGGATAAACTACCCAAAGATTAGCATAATTGTAACTATCGCTAGTTCAGCCCTCCATATTCATTTGCATATGTTCAGTCCCCTTATCGTGAGCATGATCACTTGCAATGGACACAGTGAGTTGTAAATTTCTCACTGAAGTGACAGCGTAATAGATGGTAGTGGCGTATCAGTTATTTCTGTTATAATTGTATTGTGATGATAACAAGTGGCGTATCAGTTATTTCTGTTATAATTGTATTGTGATGATAACTTTCTTAACTGTAAGATCTCTGAACTACGTGCTCTGGGTGACCTGTAAGAGTTCCACTACATCAATGTTCTTATTAAAGTAATTTCATCGTTTTCCAATAAGCACTGTCTAAGCGATTTGTGTGGTTCCAAAGCACAAGCAATTTATTTAGCAAAAGCAAAAGTTTAGCAGTTCAATAAGCAAGTACAATACAGCCGATACCAAATATATACATACATGCGCTGCGTCCGCTGCGCTCAGCTGCGCTCTCTGCTAGATCCAGCGAGACAGTCCTTCAGTCCAGAAGACTGTGGTCAGAGTGACTGTTTAACTGGTTCCAGGGAGCTGTATATAAACACTTAGTGATACAGTGAAAACAATACAGATGAGTTGCCTTGCTTCCATAGGTTCAGGCTTCAGGAGGGTCCAGTGTAATGCAGGTCATTGGCCAATTCAAACAACACCCTCCAAGGGTGGGGGTCAACATTCCAAGGGTGGGGGTCTGCTCTCCAGATGAGCTATACTTAGTTTTCCTGCCAAGAACTGGTTCAAACTGGTCTATTAGCATTACACTGACAATATCATTCTAATCATTTATTCTCTATCATCGATAACTAGCGAACGCCTTTCGGCAAATGAACCGGACAACTGCGGATAAATAGGGGATTAGAATGATACCAAACATGACATGCTTCCCATGACCTGAACTTAAAATATCACTAAAGTGTACATATAACCTTATAATATATAACTATAAACCAAATAACATCTGCTCATAAACGACTGTGGAATGGAACCATTTTAAATATGAAATATATATATAAATGAATGTGAAAGTGCGAGTGTATGCGTGCGTGCTTTATCGCAATCGCACGGTAAAACAATATTAATCAATATACTTTCTTTCATCCAATTATACGACTTCTACTTTCTTGAGGGCAGCCTCTTGCATGTTTATTGTAAACAACACAAGGAAAAGTGAATAATGAAATAACACAGCAGTCCATGAGTGATGTCCCCACAGTATGCACTTATATGTGTGGCTGCAAATAACTATCACAGTTTCCAAACCACCAGACAGGTCACATGTTCCAGGTCACCCAGCAGGTGCACAGGAAGATTTCACTAACTGTCACAGTTTCCATGTGCATGCACAGGTTTATTGCCAACAGGCACATTTTCCAGAGGACAATGGTAATGTTGTAAATGGCGGGCAGATGTTTTGCAACATAACTCCGAAACAATTACAACGTCAATATTTTTTGCAGATCTACAAGTCCTTTAATTTAGTATATGATATGCCCTGCTCAGACAATGGTATCATAGCAATAAGTCACTCGTAAAAGTCGTACTTAAGCTATTAATATATAGATATGTTTCCTTATTGGGCTGGCAATGCTTTGCCACAATTACTTTAATTTTGACCTGACAGGAATTAACAAATGGGGTTTGAAAGTAAAAGTTCTCTATTTGCATATTTGCAAAAATGCAAATGCACAACCACGTTTCCATAAGTGTATTTTTAGTTACAAGCGTCTTAAGATACATGCAACTTCTAATCTATTATGTAGCTGCTTTCAGATCAAACATTATCAATTTGTAAACTGCACTCATCTTGTGTAGGCACAGAATGTATGCTTGGTAAGGAAAGTATTTCAAAGATACATAAAATATGCTTCACAGAGGGGTGCTCCTAATTTGTGTTTACTTGCCCTTACTGTACTGCACTAGCATAGAAACACTGCTAATCTGCAAGAGACCACAAGATTTTTTAGGCCACTTTATTAGTTAGACCTTTCTAGTACTGAGTAGGACCACCTTTTGCTCGCAGAACAGTTGAATTCTTTGGGGCTCAACAAGGATTCAACAAGGTGCTGGAAACATTCCATATACCATGCATGTCAAACTCAAAAGCCAATTAGGCTAAATAATCAAAGTCTAAGATTGTGTGGGCCGCAAGAAAGTAAAAAAGTCTAATATGCAATTTTGTAAGGTATATTATTAAGAACAAACAAAAATAAAGTTTAATGTTTTCTTCCCAATGCTTAAAACTGTGCCCTTCTTGCTGCTTTTTTCTCTCCTTCACCTGTCTCCCCTGTTTCACACTGTGCCCTCCATTATGCTGCATTTGCTCCCCTTCATGTCCCCATTATTTCACACTGTGCCCTCCATTATGCAGCTTTTGCTACTCCTCACTTACTTTTCTATTGTCTTCTAACTTCTCTTCTGTCTTCCTCTCTTCTTCTTGTGGCTGCTTACTGGGTGATCCTCTCAGGCTTGGTGTCCCCTTCACCTTGCTTACCCCACTGACCGCATTATACTGGCCGCATAAATACACGTTTGGGCCGCAAGTTTGACACTCCAGCCTTAGAGATTTTTGTCCACATTGACACTATAGCATCACACAGGTGCTCTAGATTTATCGGCTGCACATACGTGCTGCAAATCTCCTTTTCTACCACATCCCAATGTGCTCTACTGGATTGAGATCTGGTGATTGTGGAGGCCATTGTAGTACTCTGAACTTATTTTCATGTTTGTGCAACCAGCTTGAGATGACGAGTGCTTTGTGATATGGCCCATTGCGGACTATTGTGAATGAAAATCCCAGGAGAACTGCAATATTTGAGATCCTCAAACCACCCTGTCTGGTACCAACAATCATTCCATGGTCAAAGTCTCTTAAATCATCATCATTATTATCATCATCATCATCATCACAGCAAATTAACCTCTTGACCATGTCTGCATGCTTTAATGTATGGAGGTGCCGCCAACTGAATTTTATAATTTCTTTCATTATCAAGCAAGTGTACCTAATAAAATGGTAACAGAGTTATATATATTCCAATATCTGTTAGGTGGAAGATATACAAAACAACACTTTGAATGGAAATCTGTCTTAACACTATTTAAATTTTTGACCAAATGTCCTAAACTTTTCTGTGTGTGTATATGTGCGTGTGTGCTGCCAAGCTATTTACCTGAATCCTCAAAATAGATTCAATCTGACTTATATATATTACAAATCGTATTGCAAAAAAAGACATACGTGTACAGTAATAATCATCCAACTATGCTGAATGGAGCCTATTAGTTAAATTAAACCTCACAAAAGGCTAAAATGTTGAACTCTTGATTTATTAAAATTAGCTCAGGTATATTACTCTTCTGACACAATGGTGCTGATAACCATATTCTAAAACAAATTATATGTAGATTATGTACGTATTGCCATATGCAACATAATCCACTAATTACATTGTTATATTAATAATAAATATTATATTACACTATGGCACATCATAATCTTTAAATGATATAGTAAGCAAATTAAGAGTAACATTTTAATGACAGGCGAACTAACTATGTTTTAACTATTAATTATAGTTCCAACATGATTCTTGGGGGTATATTCAATTGTTGGCGTTACTGTAAAAAGTAATGCGCCGTGCGCACTATTACCATCATTACAGTAATAATGCACGTAATTACCGTTATTACAGTACCTTTAACGCTGAATTTCAGCTCACAGCTCAGGGTAATATTTTTAACGCCGCGGGAAACGCCAACAATTGAATTTACTCCTTGATGTATTACTGCCTAAATCCAAATACATATGATGCATACAAACAAAATGTATGGCAAATAAAGTGTGTACAATATCTTTTTAATGCTAAAACTACATTTCATTTTTATGTCTTTATTTATTTTATTTGTACACTTTGCAAAACTGTTAGGCCATAGGAAATGATGGCTGGGCTCCTAAATTCTCGCTTTGCTTAAAAATATTAAGAACTCTAAATTTACTTTCATAGCAGATCGGTAACAAGATATATATACTCTTTATAAGTTATTCAGTGAAGATACTGGATACTTTCAGTTTACCCATTTATTTTATTTTCTATGTGTCATATTATTCTGTTAAGTAGTTATTTTTACATGGATTAGGATGTATAATGTCTGCTGTTAAATTTCAAATAATAATAATAACAACCCAATGTGGAAGAATACCATTTTTGTGAAGACAAAATAATGGCAAAAAAAGTGACTTGAATTTACATTGCAATCAATCCTCATAATACACAGTGCATAAGGAATGATGTACCATAAGTACCACCTATTGAGATATATATCAACAATCTAATTTTGCTTGCATTCCACAATGGTGAATAAACCCATGTTGCTGGCCTGACATAGTAGTCTGCTTTGGATTAACTGAGACCTGAGACATCTCAGATTTAGAATGTGGTCCTTCAGTTGCTAGGCAGCTGAGTTGTCTTGACATGGTGGTTAGTTCCTTTTCATCGGGTGACAACAGTGGAATGAAAGAAGTTTTGAAAAACTTGATAAAGGTTTTTAAAGAAGGAGGATAATTGGTGGTGCTAGCTCATGCAGCACTGTGTGGAAACTTTAAGAAAGCAGTAAGGAGGGACTTTCAGTAAAAATTGTGACTCATGTACACAAACTTGACCTGGAGTCTTCTTGCAGTTTTGGTAGCTCCTTTACAAATAATAAAAAAAAAAAACACTGTGAGGGACAAGTTGATGTAGTGTCATGAGTAAGCAGAATAATTAAGCCTCAAAGAAAGAAGAAAAGTATCAACATGTGTAATATAGGCTATATATATATATATATATATATATATATATATATATATATATATATATATATATATATATATATAAAATAGAATAATGCATAGTAAATATGTTAGTGTAATAAAAGAACGTCATGGCAGATTATCTGTAAATATAGCATTTTTCTTGACATTTCATACATAAAGCATTGCTCTTTCTAAATAACATAAACTTTATTAATAATATTAAATGTGTGGTTTATATTTAATAATATATATTTACATAAACACTATAAAACCACAAAAGGTTTGTAGAGGCACAATTAAGTAAGCCTTATAGTAAAGCTTAATTGTATATAAAGGAATATTTTATTTCCTATTGCAAAAACTGCAAATAGTTATGGCAATTTTATATTGTACTTCAAACTTCTTATGTCATTCTCACTGGTCATATACAGGAGTAGCACATTAAGGATACTGTGGCAGTGTAAACACAGTGTTTTATTTCTACTACTGTGTTTACATTGCCACAGTATCATTAATTTTTCAGAATCTTTGTTCTATCTAATAACTAAAAAATAGCTAAATCTATATGTAAACTGTGAGAATGATATAAGAAGTTTAAAGTGCAATATAAAATTGTCATACACATACAATTTGTAGCCATATCAAATAAAATAGTTTTTGCTATTTGGTTTAATTAACATCTGTAAAGAATACTTGATTGTGCCTCTAAAAACCTCTTGTGGTTTTACAGTATAGTATTTTTAGATAAAGTTGGGTGTTTAGTGTTTACTATTAGAGATGGCAGAAATTCTATAATCCCAATAGGTGTGGTGTTGATCTGTCTATATATTTATTGATTTGGTGGCGTTGTTTATTGGTTATCATTTAGTGACTAACTATGGTTATTGTTCCTGCATGTCTATTTTCATAAATGTCAATAATCATATAAAAGTTTTAAGTAAACAGTATCTAAAACAATCTATTTAAATTAATAACACATTTCTGCTAATTGAGTTCTGTGAAAAAAAAATCATTGGTAAAAATGTGTCTTTAATTAAACTAGAGGCCAATTAATGTTGGATTAACATTCATGGTTATTTACAGTTGTTTTTGTACTTGTTCTTGTGCTCTGACTTCCTAAAATTTCACAACCCAAAGGTTTTGAAAAATGGGGTTGTTTAGGGGCGAGGTGCAATTAAGTGGTTGCAGTCATTGTGCTGACACCACCTCTCTCATTATACCCTCTCAATCAACACTCAGCACACAGGAAACTGCTGCAAAGCCCATCTGCCACAGTTAATCTGCAGGCAAACCCACACCCATGTCTATGCCTGTTACTCTCTAGCCTTATTATTCTCAGATCCAAAGCTTCATAAGGGATCAGCCAAAGTCCATTAAAGTAAATAATAGCTCGAAATGACAGGCTTAGCAAGGATTGGGAGGAAGTTGAAGACCAATCTGAGCTGTGAGCTCTGATTAATAGAGAAAAGCATTAGGAAAAAAGAAAAAAATGACCTCAGCCTGCTCCAAAGAATTCCTGAACCTTGGTTGTTAGGGCAAGTGCTACCATCTGAGACGTTAGTGATCCTTGAATTTCCTTCACTTTGATGCAGCTGAAATGGGAGAATTTTAAAGGTTTAAGAAGGCCCCAGAACTCAGAGGAAGGACAATCTGAAGTCAGTTCTGCCAAACTTCTGCTGTGTTTAAAATAAACCTCTACTAGATTCCAAATTTCACACAAAAGAAAACACTTCACTAAAAAGAGATAGTGTGTTGTAAATCATGGATATCTGCATAATTGTGTTTATTTTTAAGTTTAGAATGGAGAGCTTGCCAATGTCAATGCAGAAATGTGTCATCATTTAGGATGCAGATCTATATAGTATCATTGAAATAAAACTTAGGTATTAATAGGATTAAGAAAATGTACTATTAATTTACACACAGTAAATGGTGTGCATGTGTGTCTATATATGTGTACATATATATATATATATATATATATATATATATATATATATATAGCTATATATATATATTTATATATATATATATATATATATATATATATATATATATATATATATATATATAAATTATATATATATGTATATATATATATAAATTATATATATTATACCAATCAGCCACAACATTAAAACCACTGGCAAGTGGATCCATTAACACTGTTTATCTTGTGACAATGGCACTTGTCAAGGAGTCAGATATATTAGGCTGCAAGTGAACAGTTATTGACGTTGAAGCTAGAGAAATGGGCAAGCATAAGCATCTGAGCAACATTGACAAGGGCCAAATTGTGATGGCTAGAGGACTGGGTCAGAGCATCTCTAAAATGGCAGGTCTTGTGGCGTATGCCGTGTTTAAGGATAACCAGTGAAAATTGCTGAAAAAGTTAATGCGGGCTATGATAGAAAGGTGTCTGAATGCAAAATGTGTCACAGCTCGCCAGCGACAGACCGATCAGAGTGCCCATACTGACCCCTATCCATCGCTGAAAGCATCTAGAATGGAAAACATGAGTGCTAGAACTGGGCCATGGAGCAAAGGAAGAAGGTAGCCTGGTCTAATGACTCATGTTTTCCTTTACATGATGTGGATGGCCAGGTGCATGTGCGTCATTTACCTGGGGAAGAGATAGCACCAGGATGGAATGAAGGCAAGCAGGTGGAGACAGTGTGATGGTCTGGACAATGTTCTGCTGGGTTCTGGCATTCAGTGACCTGTTTACAGTAGGATAATATTCTCTGCCACAATGCAAAAATTGTTCATGAATGTTTTGTGGAACATGACAAAGAGTTCAAGATGTTGCCTTGGCCTCTAAATTTTACAGATTTCAAATTTTTCAGATTTCAATCCAATCGATTATCTGTAGGATGCACTGGAAAAACAAGTCAGAGCCATGGAGGTCCCACCTTTCAACTTACACGACCTAAAGGATCTACTGCTAACGTCTTGGTGCCAGATACCACAGGACACCTTGAAAGGTCTTATGAAGTCAGTGCCTCGATGGGCCAGAGCTGTTCTGGTGGCATGAGTGGGACCTGCACAATAGTAGTCAGGTGATTTTAATGATGTGGCTGATCGGTGTATGTATGTATGTATGTATGTATGTATGTATGTGTATGGGTATATATATATATATATATATATATATATATATATATTAGACACACACACATACACATATATATGTATACACACACACACACATATATATATATATATATATATATATATATATATAAATATAGGGGCTGGCTGGGCAGGGGGGTGCATGTGCCCCGGGCCGGACCAAAAAAAAATATTTTGGGCCAGCACAATCCCTAATCTCACTTACTTGGTGACTGAGACCAGCCACCTTCTCATTGGCCTGCAGATCTGACCGCCTCCTTCCCACTAATTTTGGTTGGCTATTGCTGTCACATGGGACGCGCACTATGTGATAGGTGCCGTCCCATGTCAGAAGACTGCAGAGCGCTCGGCATGGATGGAAGAAGGTAAGTGCGGGCGTGGTATATTAAGTGTGTGTGTATGTATACTGTATGTGTGAGTATGAGGCCAGTATATTTTGTGTGTGAGTGAGGGGTCAGTATATTGTGTGTGTGAGTGAGGGGCCAGTATATTGTGTGTTTGTGTGTGTGTCTGTGTATGAGGGGGTCTGTATATTAATATAATGTGTGATGGAAAGGGGTATTAATTTAATGGTGGAGTGTAGGTGGGGGCTAATTATGGGTGCTATTTTATTTGTGGGGTGATGGTGGGGTAATTTAATTGAATAGTGAGACCTATGAAGTTAAGAAGGGGTGATTGGACCTTTAATTTAATGTTGGGGTGGTTTGGGACCTATTAATTGAATGTGGCGCTGTTTGGGGAAATTAAGGTCTATAGATTAAATGTGATTATAAATTATTGAATGCCTGGGATGGTTGTGGGAAATGGATATATTTATTAAACGTAAATGCTATTTAATTTATTGCTGGAGCTGTTTGGAGGGAGGGAGATAGGTTTATTTATTAAATGGGAATACTATTAATTTAGTGTCAGAGCTAGTTGGAGGGAAACAGGTCTATTTATCAAATGTGAATACTGTTATTGGTTGGAGTTTTCTAAGTTACATGTACCCATTTTTGTTTACAAATAGGACCCTCAACATTCCAGGATCCAGACAAGCAGCACCAGATCTAAAGAAACCAGCAGGCACAAATGGTGAAAGTGACAAGAACAGGTAGGAAACAGCAGGACCGTCTACCAATTGTCCTGAATCTGGTGGGACAGTCCTGAATTTGGGTGTCTGTCTTGCTTAGTCAGGATTTGGTCCGATTGCAAGGACAGTTGGAAGGTATCTCTTGATCCACACTGTACTGTTTGTGAAGGCAGGGCTGCGTGCAGCTAACAGTAGTGCACACAGTTTTGCCTGTGTATTTTCTAAAATGACAACTATGTTACATCATAGGGGCCCCACTGTCTAAAGTACCCCGGGCCTCTGAGAGCCTTAATCCAGCTCTTGGCCAGGATGTCAGATTGATACCTAATGCTCTGCTTCTCCTCTCAGTACCAACCCTCATAATATTTGTTTTATGTTAAACCTAAAAGAAATAATAACCCTATTACTACATAGGGTGAAGCAAAAACAAGCTCTTTTGGTAGAAAACAAATCAGGTTTTTAATGCAAAAGGGCTTTTTGCATTTTGATAAATCAGCCCCTATCTTCAATACTGTAATAGAACATTATTATATGATCAATTGCTATAATATGATTTAAGCCTCATTATAATCAGCCAGGAATGTGTAAAAAAAAAAGAAAAAAATGGGAGAAGAAACATAGAAAATAAAATGCAATATAAAGTGAGGTTTGTTTTTTGTTGCATTATTTGTTTCCATTATTTAAGATTTATCATTTATTATAATAAAGTAATAAAGTATTGCTTGGTCAAGAAACACTAAAATTGCCTCTTTTTTATATTGATAAATATATATTGTATTGAAAAGCACCCTATAAGGATAGGCCGCTACTACGGGCCAGTGCTTTGTGCTTGCCCCCCGAGCTAAAGTCTGCCAGCCAGCCCCTAATATATATAAGCCTAGCGGCGTGTGTTAGTGTGTGTGTGTGTGTGTGTGTGTGTGTGTGTGTAAAAAACTATTTTCTCAGAAAGGGCTCATCCAATTGACCTGAAATTTGGTATACTGACATTATTTGACAAAAAAATTATAATAGTGAAGTCAGTTAACTTCCATCATCCCCCCTTCCCCCCGTGGGAGGGGTAGTAAAGGCTAAATTTACCAGTTGAGGGCTCAAACTCTTGACCGTGTGGGTATTTATTTACCAGAGCCTGTGTTTGGTCATGGACAATTGTGTGTCGCATTTTCACGAGTACGGAGAAGCAGTAATGTGAAAGTGCAGGTTATGAATACTGCCCATCAAGGAAGACTGATTGAGCACAGCGATAAGGTGTTTAGCAGAAACGTTGTGTATCGAGAGGTTTTAGAACAGTAAGACGATGGAGATTAAGGATGTGGCGATGAAGATGAAGCATGAGGTGATGGAGAAGAATGGTGAGGTGGTGACATGTGGACAAAACCACGTTAAAAAAGGGCGCTTACGTCGGGAAGTAACGCTCTTCCTCTGAGGAGGCTTGGCCTAGCCCCAAATGCATGACAAGAACCTTTTTAACACCTTAAGTAGCTTGATTTGACTAGAATGCATGAGTATCATGCACGGGTTAACTTGTGTATATATATATATATATATTCTTTTACACACCTAGAGCCTACACTTTAATTTCAAAGGATAGGTTGATCAATGTTTCATTCCAAACAAAACTCTGAAACATCTGGTACAGTATGTTGGCAGTGATGATTTCTTAGGAAAATATAAGTGGTCTATTTCGAGGCTTCAGTTCAGGATGAATTCTGTTTTAAAATGTTATTGTACACATCATAATTCTTGTAATGCATATAATCACTGCCAAAGTTAAAACATGAAAAATTTACTTTTTTCCAAGCAAATTTACCAGTCTGAAAAGATTTAGCCATATATAATGCTAAAAATGTCAAACAGGCAGTGGCTGTGAAGTAATATGTAGAAGGAAAAACATTAAATGCAGTGGACACGTATTTATTTTTTACATAGATGAATTAAGGGAAAACATTGTTCATGAAACTTTTCTTGGTGCAACATAATGTGCTTTTCTATTTATTTATTTTTTAGATAATTATTGGTAATTCCAAAACATATGAAATCATATAACTTTATTCCTAAATAAAATTATAAATATAAATAATTGTTTTCATTGCTCATGTTAGATCTGGATAAATGTTAATAAAAGTTATGTTAGGAATTAAGGAGACATAAGCTAAATGCCTCCCAAAATTTTGAGTTTCTGCAAATATCATTGCTTTGTTGCTGGAAAGTCAGTTGTCAAGAGTTGTGTTAAAGAATAATTACAGAATTATAATGAAAATAATTCTATTTACTATTCTAATTTTAAGTACAAAAAAACAAAACCTTGAACAAATTCACAAACTATTGGCTTAAAAATCAGTAACAGTGATGTTTATTGCAATTTTTATTCCTAATCATTTTTGAGAATTAATTCTCAGTGTTCTAATATATGGATGATATAATAAGTATTATAGCCTTAAATAAATGTACTTATTTTCAGTCTTTTATAGTCCTTGCTACTGAAATGAATATGAGTAAGGTGAGAATACGTTTCTCATTGCACAATAAGCTGCGGAATTTCACATGTTTCTCCAGCAGAATTCGGCCTTAAGTGTCACATGTGGAATTCTCTCTATCAATTTTGTTCCGCTGGGAATTCAAACTCGCCACAGAGCAAAAGCAATTGATCGCTGTTTTCCTAGCTCTATTTCTAGACTATAAATGTACAAAATTGGAATTTACAAATAAATTGCCGAATGGTGAAGCAAAAGTGAAGCTCAAAAATAATAACACACCCATCGAAAAGGCTTGTCTCACATCTCTAATTATGAGTTCTTTTTCACTAACATTCAGCGTTAACATTAAGGGTAATATTTTAGTTTTTTTACATTATTGCTCTTTTTGACAGCATTTTTACAGTGAGGAGAGATCATAATTTGTTAATATTAAATAAAGAGTTAAAAGCTTAGTAGCCTCAGTTTAGCTTGTTTCTTTCGATTTTTATTTGTAAACTCAAGAAAAGATTGCTAAAATTTAGAAAAAAAAAAAAAGTAATGTTTTTTTATATCGCATTTACAGTTTTTCAAGTTATAAATGTTATCCTTCAATTACTTTTGCATAGATAACGTATAACTTATAAGCATTCTAAAATATTTTTTATTGTGGACTTCTCAATCAATGAATGCAAAGGCATTGTAGGATGGGAAGCATATTAGTAAACTATGAATGGGTAAAAGCAAGGCAAACATGAATAGGTGTGCTGTCTACTTGAGGATGTGATTAAAGGCTATAGTAACAATCTCATCATTGTCAGCTGTCAGTACCACTCCAGCATTTTTTTTTAGCTCCAATGACACTTAATACTAACATTTGTCTTGGTGATCATTTATCAATGTCCAGTCTCAGAACCAGATCACATATAACACCTTTAGCAACTGTTGTGATGACTTCTGCATAATGTTAAGTTTTTGCTGCTCTGTTGTCTCAGAATCAATTCTAGATTTTGCTAAATGTCAGAGTTGTGTTCCTAAGCTGCTAATGGTGATTCCACATTGCAGCTGATTTTTCAGCTCTTGCAACACTCATCATTGCTCACTACCTAGCAGCTGAGCAGTCATCACTTTCTGCTCACGTGATTTCTACCCAGCAGCTGATTAATCAACACTTTCTGCTCACATGATTTCTATCCAGTAACTGATTGGCCAGTATCTACATAAATACATTCAATGTCATGATTGCCTTACTGGTGTTAGGTTTAACTAGGCTAGTTCCTGTATCTCTATTCATATTGATTGACATATTTGCTGCTGGTGGATTCAGTGTGTTTGACCTTGGCTTTGTTTACAGGACCTTGCTGTTCGATCTCGGCCTGCCCTTGAACTCTCTGCCTGTTTTTTGACCTCATGTACATCTCATGTCCTCTGATCTGGCTTGCCAATTGACTCTCCTCTTTTGTGTCCTATTTGTCTTGATTTGTCTATGTGCTGTTAAGTCCAGGGGCCATTAGAGTACCAGTGGACAGTGTGGATTGGATCCAGAAAAGGCTAATAGTAAAAAACATCCTGCAATATAGGTTCTGCATAGGGGGATGTCAGTCATTAATTGCGGAGTTCATAACGGATACAATCTGTGGATGGCTCATAGTTAATGTTCATCTTTACATTTGATGTAGTCATCAGATTGATAACTGTTTTGCTCCACAAGACCCATTAAGTGATGTCACAAGAATCCATGATACACATTTGGGTTCCTTGTACCATGGAAACGTTGAGTTACTTATTTTACTTCTTGCCAAAAGCACATGGTAGAAAGATATGTTCACTTATTTGTTTTAAAAAAAAAATGTCCACTGAGAGTACAGCCCTGAAAGTAATTATGTAACAAGAGTGCAAGGCAACTTGTGTTGAATTGAATATGCACCTACGAGTCAATTGTGGGTTCATCCTTTTTGTTATTTTCTAACTTTATTGGATGAATTGTTTCAGATACCAAACCTTAGAAGCCTTCACAAGAACTGCAATAGAGAACAATAATTTTCCTGTGGTTTATCCCTGTTTAGGAATGGTTGATTATGTGATCCTTAATACAGGAAATGACCAATGTTGTATAGTGGTGTTGAGAATGATCTGTACTATTGGCCTAGCAATATTTGTCCTGGTGAATTAAATTGTGTCTGGAAGCTGAACGGCTTCTTATGGATTTTACTCTTGTTCCAAAATTCCATTACGAGTGTTGCCTTAGTAGTATACATGCCAAAATCTGCCTGCATGGTTAACACGCTGGATGTAGTCTATGATTGGCTTTGTATTGCAATTATTTGGTCCAGATGAACTGCTCAGTAATATTGTAGCAAATGGGATGCTCATAGTCTTAGTTTCAGGGTCAGCAAACTGCAAAAAAGAACCAAGATGTCAAACAAGGTGATATGTATGGAGTGAATTGCCTAGGAGAAATTTAGGCCAGTGAGGTAGGTAAGAGACAATTCAAGATGGCTATTATAAACTGCAAGATATCAGTTATATATAAAAAAAAGGGAAATTATTTGAGATGCAGAAAGGTGCTTATACAAGTCTATATACTTCAGTTGTTCCTTTGAGAACCTTAATACATTTGTGCGGAGAGTCCAGTGCCATAGCTAGAACTTTTAGTGCCCTTGAGGAGACAGGACACCAGCGCCCCCCAAACTTGTGGAAATGACATTTGCAGAGTAAGTGTGACCAACCTACTGTGTGGGTGTGGCTAGTGCTTTACTAGCACTAGACCACACTCAAACTCAAACCTTGTTTGATAACCAGAACAATGCAGTTAAAAAAGAGAGAGTCGAAAGCAATAACAAGAAAGACTCATCTAAAAAGATGCCTGTGGAGAGAGTTTACCAAAAGAAGACTTAACCTGCTTCCGCCTTTTACATTAATAAAAGGTGTATTGGTAAACTAGTTGGGATTAATTTGAATGCAGAACATCCACTACCACCCAGTACATAGTGCTCTACTCCCAAGCTTCCCACTTAATTTACTATTGCAGATACCTGTGTTACATTAGTAAATTAATTATCAGATAAGCAATTCAACCCAGGTAACCAAATTAAGCAAATTAAATGGGAAGTTCTGGAGAAAAGCATTTTGTATCAGTTGGAAGGTATCATGTTTGAGGGTGTGCCAAATGCCAAATGCATGCAGAAAAATATTGGATTGCTTAGTGAGTAAATCATGTTGCCTTCTCAATTTGAGGATTATTTACTAACATTGATCAAAGGAAAAACTCTTCAAAAAAAAACCTGCGGCAAACATCCATGCATTCAAGTTTACATGCATAGTGCAAATTAGGCAATTAAAGCAAAAGTGGTTTCTATAATTTTACTGCAGATTTGCACTTTTGAGTAATCTTAGTAAATAACCTGCAATTACTTTTTTAATTGCAACCACTGCTTTGACATGGACTTGCAGTGATATAGTGCTATATTGATATATGTTAACCAAAAGTATTGCACATAGGTTGAGTAAACCTGCCAATGGTAGAAAATCCCACCCAGTTCATGAACCCCTCAAATTAACACAGAGGACTCTAGAATATACTTTATACTATGTCTTGTGTTTATGAGGCTACAGAGAATGTTCCTGAGCATTTTTAAGTCATGGCCTAAGAAGGACACTTTTTTTTATACAATTAGTCATAAATACAATTTATATAAAGTAATTACAAAGGCTACCTCAGCAAATGTGACCACCCCCTCCCTCCCCCATCTACCGCTCTATTTTTACTAGAGTTATTTAATACCTTTTTAAGCTTCTTTGTCTTTCTTCTTTATCCTGCTGAAAAGAGTCCTCTGCTTCTCCCGGTCCAGCAGCCTTTGTCCTGTAGCTCCTGGCTGATAGCTTCTGTTTGCTCCTCTAAGTAAGCTGACAGTGCCATAGTGTCACAATGCTTCAGGGAGCAAATGACAGAGAGCAGAAGCCAGAGCCAGGTGCCAGGCTCTCATTTTGAAGCACCGGACAGCTGGGTACAAAGCAACGGGTTGATGGGCACCTAGCGGCGGTAATCTGCTGAAATGGAGCCATGCATGCTGCACTCCCTTGTGCTTGCACCCTGGGAGAGGGCACCGCCTGTACTGGCCTAGTTACGACTCTGCAAGAGTCAATATCTTCAGCATCAAGAGATTCCATATAGGATATCTGGTAAACAAAAGCAGCTGTTCCCTAATTGAGGGAATACTGGTCATTTTTCTATTACCTTTGAATCATCATTTTAGCACAACAGGCAAGTTAACAATAATTTCATTTTGGCAGAATGCTGTAAGTATGTGCAGTGTAAGAGAAGCTTCCACTGATGAGAAGGAACAATAATACCAGTCATATGATTGCTGACACTAATGATTTCCTACCAAAAAGATCAAAGCCAATGAATACTGTTCCGAGTGTAAGGTAATTACCCCCATCAGTATGCATCTTCTGCTGAAATCTGCGATGAAGAGAAACATGATTACAGCGACTAGTGCAGCTGATGATCCACAGCCAGACCATATATTTTTCAATTTTGCTAAGCAATTCACTAGGTAAGCGGAATCTAAAACTGCTCCTACATTGCAATATTGGCGGCAATATGCAGAAAATATTAAGCATTGTGCTTAAAGTCAGCCCAATGTCTTATACCAATTATCTCATTATCGGCTATGCTGATAAAAAGGGTCTGCTATTGGTCTGTATGTGCAATAACTCTTTAACTGCACTAACAAGCCCCAGTGACAGTGATCTGACTGTTAGATCTTATTTTTGACTAAATAGATCTAATTTAATTGCAAGATATCTTCATCATCATCATCATCATCACCATTTATTTATATAGCGCCACTGATTCCGCAGCACTGTACAGAGAACGCATTCACATCAGTCCCTGCCCTATTGGAGCTTACAGTCTAAATTCCCCTAACATACACACAGACAAGAGACACAGACAAAGAGAGAGAGACTAGGGTCAATTTTGATAGCAGCCAATTAACCTACCAGTATGTTTTTGGAGTGTGGGAGGAAACTGGAGTACCCGGAGGAATCCCACACAAACACTTGGAGAACATACAAACTCGTCAGAGATAAGGCTATGGTCGGGAATTGAACTTGTGACCCCAGCGATGTGAGGCAGAAGTGCTAACCACTTAGCCACCGTGTTGCCCTATATATGATATATGTGTGCAACCAAATTGGATACTGATCCGGTAACTTAGAAATCATTTGAGTACCAGAATCATCCCACCTGTGGCTGGCATAAATAGCTGAAATATTGTGTTCAAATGATTGGAAATTGGTGTTAATGTTCAAAGTAGTGAAGCCATGGATGGCAAATTTTCTCACAATAGAAGACATCATATGTCATCTGTCATTAGTTATTTGTAAATGTCATTAAATTATGATACCACATGTCATTATTGTCTGCACTGCATTCTTTTCAGCACTCCTTGCCTGAGTAAAGTACTGAGTCTCAGCTGTGAGTACACATCTGTCTGTGGATACTTGTTGCTGAACATTGGCTTGCTTGATCACCCTTATTCCTCAAACCCTTGGCCTTGCTAGTAACATTGACCACTCTCCTCTTTGCAATCCTGACCGCGACCTGTTACCTTGATTATACTATGTCTCCAATCCCAGGCCTCAGCTAACTTGTTCTTCTGTCTGCATCTACTTCCTGGATCATGAAAGCACAGTTTTCAAGTTTTTTTTTTTATTTAACTTAATTTAATTTAACTTGATTTGTACAAACACAATACATACTGGAGCTTTTGTCTGTAACAAAAGGAGGCATTTAGCTGGCAATCTGCAGAGAAAGGATGCAGATTACAGTGTACACAGTGTACATAGTTTAAACATAAACAGGTGTAGGACATATGTGTGACAAAATACTGGTATAGAGTTTTATTTAATGTATACAATTTGGAAGTGTCTTTTTCAATGCAGCTAGATAACAGGGTGTGCCTGTGTCACGAAATCCGAGTCTTTAATGGATCCCTTGTATCTGTCAGGTTTGGTATTGGGAGCCAGATCCTTATAGCGAGTGAATGAACTCAAAGAACAGGCGTCTGACAGGAGGAAGTAGGAGGTTTAAATACCACTTCAAAATGCTGGGACCAATGAGGAATGAGTGTGAGGTCTGAAGAGAGGAGAGCCGACTTGCACATGCGCAGAACCCAAGGCAAGATGGCGGTTTCCATCCAAGGATGTGACCAGAACAACGGGCTCACCGCTTACTAGAGAGAAGTAATACTGCAGGTGCCTGTCCACGGGACCAGCGTGTGACAGCCTGCAGTAAGAACAATCAAAGAGAAGCAGATGATGAGATTTTCCTTTTAAAGGGAAGGTGGGAGTGTCACCTGCATATCAAGCAAGAGTTGTGGGAGGTATAAAATCCTGTTTGTTTCACTGTTCAGTGTGACTGATGCTAGAGAAGCTGTCCGGTGACTAGAGAGCTGGTCTCTGTTTATTTAGTGTTTAAGGTCACAAAAAACTGTGTGTGGAATATTTTTATTGTCAAGTACTTTTACCATCCCGACATTAAAACAAACTAAAAAGGCAAGACAATATTTGCATGTTTTTCACCCCAAGTGTGCTTTGTCACAAGTGCAGATGCTCAGGGAAGCAAAATTCTGCTAGCCATTTATTTCTAAATTTTTGACTGATGTACACAGGGATGGTTGGGGCAACCAGGACATACAACTGTCCCGTCCCCCCCCCGCAATTATATTCCAGCACCCTGCTCCCTCCTTCTCACTGTTAGGTGTGACATCATCATTACATCAAGAAGGGGGCACAGTATGCTCAATATGCTGATGATGAATGATGGCAGAGTTTGGTGATGAAGAAGGGGGAACAATGTGTTGATGAAGAAGGGGCACATTGCTGTAACACAGTGATGAAGGGGGGGCAGTGTGATGAAGGAAGACGAGCAGTTTGAGAAAAGGAGGGGAACAGTGTCATGATGGAGGGGAGCAGTGTTATGAAGGGGGAACAGTGTAAAGAAGGGGGATGGTGTGAGGAAGGGGGAATATGTGTGATGATGGAGGGGAGAAATTATAAAGGAGGGGAACAGTGTGATGAAGGAGCGGAGCAGTGTTATGAAGGAGAGGAAAATGTGATAGATGGTTCTTTTTAACAAAATTTGATTTTACTAAATAAGGTGCTGATTTAAGATACTGATGCCATGTTAATATCTACTGTGATATCTGGTCGTAATATCACCCTGCAGTGGCAATACAAATGAGCTTGTAGTAAAGTACACCCATCACCTGCATATATTTAAAGCAGCAATTTTATGGACATAGCTAATTTTGCAGCCCATCTGTTCATGGCATGAAGTGCCATGATTTAACGATTTCTCTTGTCTGTGCCAGTCTTTCTGCTCTTCCCTTGCTTGTGCCAGCCTCTTTGCTCTTCCCTTGCCTGCACCAGCCTCTTTGCTCTTCTCTTGCCTGTGCCATCCTGTGCTGTTCCCTTGATACTTTGATATAATATACTAAATTGGTGATTGCTCTGTTGATGGCAATATATATGTATTATGGTGTCCACCTTGTCATTTTTTTCTGGATCTGCCCATAGATGCAAACATTTCTTGTTCAGTAATAGCCATTAGCAGCATAAGCATATCTTTGTGTGTTATAAGCATATATCATGCTGTCTGCCAGCAGTACCTTAGAAAATTGTTTCCCGAAGTCCCATATTCCTGCTCAAATTGTCTGTCTCTACCAGTATCTTAGTCCCATCACTGTTGTGAGGCTTCACATACACTGCTGTCTTTGCCACTCCTGGCAGCCGTTGTGACAGGCTCTGGAGCAGGCAGCAGATGGATGATTGGTTTAGGGTGGCAATGATTTCACCTCCACATAGTCTTAATTGTATTTTATTTTCTTTGTATGTGTGTTATATAGCTTACTTAATTTATGTATTTTACAGTTTGGTTTGGAAAGATGTTTAAAAAAATAAATTAGATGATACTACTTATAGGGGGGTATTCAATTGTTAGCGTTAACGGGAAAAAACGAGCGCTCAAAAAATATTACCGTTTATACGGTAATATTGCGCGTGAAAAGTGTTAATACGGTAGTTTACTCGCGAGTAATTACTGTATTAACGGTAAGATTTTTTGAGCGCTCGTTTTTCCCCGTTAACGCTAACAATTGAATACCCCCCATAATGTTTGAAACAGGGTGTTCTATTGCGTGAAATTATCTCTCACAATAAAGTTTGTCTGATAAAAGAAATGTTACCTCGGGTTTTATAATTACAGAAATAAATCTTCTGCACAGTTATTAAAGATCAACATCCTAGAATAGAACAATTGAATGGCAAATATCCTTTACTTAAATAAATGTCTCTGTTCCAGCGAGTAGTTGATATGTGCTTTTATTCACTCCCCAAGCAGATATCTATGATATCAATAATCAATAATCCATGTAAAAATGATATTACATTAAACCATGGGGTGTCTGCACAAACTCTAAATAAATGTCACAAGTTTCTACACTAAACTAAAGTTGCATGAGCATACATGAAATAATTTAATACTACAATACCTCTAAACTAGTTAATTCTCTGAAAAAATAAGGTTCTTAGTTCAATATCACAGAAATTCTGTGGCTTCACCTCTCTTATCATTTTATTAATTTAGAACCTACTTTTTATTTCTTTGCACTACTTTTTATAGGCAACCCCTGGCCGGCCAAACCTGGAATAAGCATAGTGGGGGAGGCAGGGGCATGTCTTCCTTGCTTGTCCTCCAGCCCTATAAACACTTATTGGTGCCGGCGTTGGGTCCCTACTTCCTCCTTCCTCCACCCTGCTCTCTTCTCACTGACTGTTGGGAGTGATGTCAACATCATGCCCTGAAGCTGTCAGTGTATTGCAAATAACAACATGCAAAGTATAATCCATTTATTTTAGCTAATATAAAGTGGCAAAGAGGCTAATTAATGTTTCCAATTTTCAAATTTGATATCATTCTGTTCTCAATTGCTTAAGAATGTTTCCAGTGTTATTTATGTAGCGCTCGCACTTTGCAAACGCTAGTTATAAACAAATAAGTTTTTCATACACTAAATAGCCAACTCACAGGGATCATAAAAAACAGTTTATACAGGTCTAAAAGCGGTATTCTGGAGAAAGACACCTTGCAATCTCAAGGAACAATGACCACAGGAATCACTGCTTTTTGCAAATGTACAGTGTATAAATTGTTCATCTCTGGCATTGGAAACCAGAGAGTTCTCATAGAAGCTTGTTAGTACTAACAGGCGCATGCATATGCATACCAAACTTTGCCTTGTAATATGCAGTATATTGCAAATAAAACCTTTGTGTTTTGGAACCACATCGATCACATTTGACAATCTTTATTGCAAATGATAGATATATACGGAAATAACATCTCACAGCATGGAGTGACGGGTTCAGTTCCCACCATAGTCCTATCTGTGTGGAATTTATATGTTTTCCTTGTGTTTGTGTAGGTTTCCTCTGGGTGAGTGAGTGATTACATATTCTCAGTACCACATTGCATAATATGATTGGTACAATAAACAATAGTCATAACTTAACAATAATCTTAGACATTCATTGGACCTGTTATTCTGGACATATTTTACAGGCAGTGGTTTTAGGTTTTGTTATTTACTGGATATTAAGACTTTGTTGCTATATAATATATTGGATATTGTGTTAATTCTGTTTCACATTGGGTGTCCTATACCACCCATTCAAGTTATTAGTGTGCTGGACATTTATACTAAGTAATATGCTGGACATTGTGTCTACCCTAATGGGCATTGTGGCTTTATGCTGAACCTTTTTGCAATACTAAGTAGTCCATTTGGGATGTTATGCTACTCAGTAAATTTACATAGTATGCTGGATTTAGAACTAAGGTGCCTCATTTAGAGTTATGGCAAAGGAAAAAAAGGAGCTAATTTGCTCCTGGACAAACCACGTTGCAATGCAAGGGGTACAAAGCCATTTATTTAACATAGTAACATAACATAGTTAATGAGGTTGAAAAAAGACACCAGTCCATCAAGTTCAACCTATTTTGGATCTCCTGTGATCCTGCACTTATATTTGAAATTGATCCAGAGTAAGCAACTGCCAATCTGGTTCAATTGTGAAAATCCCCCCAGACTCAATATTGCAGTCCTATTTTTACCCTTTATCCACTACTATCCTTCATTTTAATTAACGGTCGTATCCCTGGATACACTTTTCCACTAAAAATTTGTCTAACCCTTTCTTAAACATATCTATTGAATCTGCCATCACAACCTTCCCTGGCAATGAATTCCATATCTTGACTGCCCTTACTGTAAATAACCCCTTCCTTTGCTGGTTGTGAAATTTCCTCTCCTCTAACCTTAGGGGGTGACCGCGTGTCCTGTGTATAGTCCTTGGGGTAAAAAGTTCCCATGAAAGTTCTCTGTTTTGACCCCTAATGTATTTGTACATAGTAATCATATCTCCTCTTAGATGCCTCTTTTCTAAAGTAGACATGCCTAAACTGGCTAACCTTTCCTCATAACTTAATGACTCCATAACCTTTATGAATTTTGTCGCCCTTCTCTGAACCCTTTCTAGTTCCAAATTATCTTTTTTATAGAGTGGTGCCCAGAACTGTACTGCATATTCAAGATGAGGTCTTACCAATGATTTATACAGTGGCAAATTACACTGTCTTCCCTTGCATCTATGCCCCTTTTTATGCATGCCAATACTTTGTTTGCCCTTGCAGCTGCTGCTTGACATTTAGCACTATTGCTAAGTCTACTGTCTACGAGCTCTCCCAAATCCTTTTCCATTATAGATTCTCCTAAATTAATTCCATTTAATTTATAGATTGCATTTTTGTTTTTGATCCCTAAATGCATAACCTTACATTTATCTATGTTAAACCTCATATTCCATTTGGCCACCGAATCCTCCAGTTTATTTACTTATTTAGTTGCATACAGGGAACATACTGTCTGCTTTTGAATGCAGCACACAAATACTGGACAACGTAATTTTTACACTGCAGTTTAAAGTTAAGCCCCTCCCAAATCTAAAAATGTTGGCACATTTTATCTTTGCCCTACCTCACTCCTGCGCTGCAATATGGTTTTGCTCAGGTGTAAATTTGCTTCATTTTTGCTTTGCTTCCAACTCTAAATGAGGCCCATAGTATGCAATATGATGGACATTGTTACTATTATGCTATAAATTCATTTTGAGAAGTATAATTAACTGGATATTAGGGACTGTATACTATTACAACCATTTGAAAAGTATAAACGACTGCGCAAGTGGTTACATTATATTTTAAATTGAGGGTTTTTCACCCCCATTTTCTCAGCCTATCTGTTATAAGAATGTGTTGTAGGAATAATACACATACAGAAGGGAAGGAGAGACTCAGTGGAAAATGAGATACTCTACCCAAGTTTCCTAGTGGAATAATAAAAGAGATGCTATGCTTCTCGATATTTGTAGCTATGTTCTATATACTATATAAACAGCTGGAAAATGCTACTTGACTTCTTAAGTACTTGAATTATTTAAAATCTTATAGCCCTTCATACACATAGATAATGTTCTTATTCTTTATGCAGTTTGCAGATTTCATCCTATTTCCTTCATAATGGGTGTGATTTGAACATCTAAAAAAGAAACATAATTAAAAGACTGACCAAGAATTAGGCCCGTTCTGCTTCGTCTATGCAGGGAAATGAGAAGCAAAAATGTAAGACTGGTTTCGCATGTTATTTTACCTGTTTTTATTCTGTTTTCTTTTATCCTTATGAACTCAATAAAACAGTCCCACTTAATTGTATGATGTGATCCAGTGACAGATGCACTCAGTGAAGTCAAAGTTCACCTTGATATGACGTCAACCTCTTACAACTAAATTGTTAACAAAAGGGGTTGGATTTCACTGATAGGCCACTTGGCTCAATTGGCTTTGCTTTAAGCTTTATTTATACATTAGTCTTATTTTGGCCTATTAGCATTTTTCAAAGTATTTACAAACTAATTTAATTGAAAATTACTATTATTTCATTTAAATCTGAGTTACCCCACTTCTCTTACGCCACCATAAAATATTCTCTCACCTTTAACTTGTGCCATTTTATTTTGACATTTGCAGTGTGAGTATATTCTTTTTTCTGAAAATTGTTTGTTGCAGTTTATCCCTAATCAACTAGAATATTAATTTTATATTTTCAAGAGCTTGATTCCAGAATAATGCAATTTTTGTGTATCTTTTTACTGCAACCACAGCTTTTATTGGCAGTGAAGCACGTCTGTAAAATACCAGGTATTTTTTTTTATGATTTTTTTTTTTACTGATGGAAACAAGAGATCTTCAGAACACAGATGCTTAGGTACATCATATTTTCCCAAAAGCAGATTCTGATTTCTTGGCAAGCTTGGTAAACAGTTGTGTTGGCAATTCCATGAACTGCTTTTGGCTTTGCGAAAGTGTTTTCCTGTTGATTGCTTCCCAAACCTTTGATTTCACAATGTAGAGTCTAGGATTTGGAAAGCTGAGGTTATTTTACAGTTCTCAGTAGCTTTGTGAATTTAGTTGATAGACCCCCACCCCCAAAACGCTATAAATTATAAACATAGCCATAGCCTAAGTCACAAATAAAACAGAAATTCAATATGGAATCTTTCATATATTCCTATTTTTAATATATAAGCCTACGTATGACGTTTTAAATTATTTGCTATCCTAAGATTGAAATCATGAAATATTTGCTGTATACACTAGGGAGATAAAATGATTCCATCTTAAATATTTTGAACCTTAAGGTTTCTCAAAATTTAGTACATAAACATAAAATGTACCCATAATTATATTTATGAACCTGGACACCATTTAGCTATGATGCAGTTCCCCACAAATCATCTATATTTTAAGAAGCAAAAAATGTTTTAGGAACATTAATAAGACACAGCAGGGCTTTAGACTTCTGTCTAGTACATGCTGTGCAATACTTACAGGTCTGTAGAAAAAAAGACACATGCACAAAGAAATAATCATATGTTTTCTGACCCATAGCTTTATCAACCTCATAGTTATCCACCAGATACTTTAGGGGGCAAAACGACTGATTCTGATAAAAAAGGAGAATGACATTAACTCCTTATTTCAATAAGAAGAAGGCAATGTACTGTATATGATGAAAGAAACTCCAACATGGTTTAAAATGAGATTAAAACTGTACTACTGCAGTGAAAAATGTTGTAGGTTGTTGTTTAAACTTTAAATTAACCAATTTAAAAAACTGAATCCATGTTTATAGTTGGACACTATGTTAAATGCACAACTTAAATAAGATCTTCACTTACATGTTTTGTTTAAATTCATACTCTACTATCAATACGCTCATTTGGAAATAGAGTTATTAATTGTTCTCAATTGTTCTCCAATATTTTGCAGCAATAAGGGTTGTAAAACGAACAGCAGTGGTTACTGTCTGCCTGCCAAGTTGTATTGTAGTTTAAAGGATAGGGTAGGGGGATAAGAGATTTTATGTTTGCAGCTTGAATTATGTGAAATATAATTTTTAAAAATAGTTCTGGGCAGAGTTCCCTTTTAAAAAATTAAGACTAGAATTTCATTGAATGCCACATCTACAACATGTGCTCCTTGTTTTTGCATGTCTTCTCCCCTGCACAGATTTTTGGGCAATAAACTATATTACTCCTGTATCATTAATGTTTTGTACTTACTGTGCCATTCTCCATTTTGTCAAACTTATTTGTATTATTGTCTTGTTCTGTTTGATATGAGTGGAAAATCACGAACCTGTGCCGTGCTACATATTTAAATATATGCATGCATCCTGGAGGTGAGATAATACTCTTCAATATCTTTTTGGAAGATAATACCCCTTTCAAACAAGTGTTTTCAAGTAAATGTATTAGGCCTGAACACACATATTTGCTAATATAACATGTTGCCAGTGGGATTAAGTTTAAATGTTTTAGTTATGACTCAACTGATCTGGAGTAATCTTGTTTACCTGGGTTGCACTGGGTAGCAGAACCTGCTGTGCTTCTAATTTTTTGTTTAGGCCAATAATAAAAGATTAGAAAAGTGATATGCCACAACCAGAAATATTGTCTTATCACAGACAGATCGATGGGAGATTTGTGGAGATCACACTGTCCATAGACAGTGGTAAGCATCAAACTAGGCATACTAACTGTTAATATCTACTTGATTTATAAGCTGCTATCCAAGGTCCTTAACTCTGCAGCCTTACCAAGTTTTTCAATATGGGAACACCTATTACTAAAGACTTTTTCCCTTTTTTGTCCATTCCTGGAATACTATTTTCCATTATGAATTCCATGTAACCAGCAAAGTTACAAAAAAGAAAACAAATCATATCATTAAGATAATGAACTACTATTATTGAACCACTGAGAGGATGAATATAATAATGGCAAGTAAAACTGAAAGATGTCCTCTTCCTAAATGATGATGCAGTGGTTGTCGTTGAAACAGATGCACCTCTCTTACCAAAATATGCTATCAGCAGTTGTATCTGTTCCTCAATTATCTGACACCTCAATTTAGTATTGTTAGTATTGTTGTAACATTTAGGTGGCAAGTTTATTTATCCCATGTGGAAGTGCTGGTATCACTGAAAAAGATTCCCACCATTCTGATAATATTCCCAGCCCTATCCATAACTCCTTAAAATGGTTAGGATAAGGATTATTTGTTGTCTCTAGCCTAAAGACGATCTGTATCACTTAATACGGTGTAGTGATGGTAATAATAAAACATACCCTCCTTGCTTGTGGGGTGTTTTCTATGATTCCCCCCGCTCTCCTCGTGGAGCAATGTTGTGCCAGGAAAATATTAAATCCTGATAGGTCCAAGAAGTAAGAGGTGCAAAGTAGTGATATCCAACTTTGTACTGGAGACACTAACAACTTCCCTTGGGTGTGATGGAGAGCATATTAATTAGTATGGCATGAAGGTTAGCACTGGAGGGACTTAAGTGTCTATCAGGGGTGTGGTAGGAGACAGTGCAAACAATCTTACTGAAAGTCTGGAACAGGGCAGTGGTTTTCATTCCCTTCCTGTGCCAGGCAGAGGACAAATTATGAATCACCTCCAGGGTCCTCTTTATCTCCCAACATTTTTGCGGCTCCTTGGGCTTAGGGAAGGCCTTGAAGCCTTGAACCATACTAGTACTATTGATAAGTTGAATAAAAAGAGGGGGCACCCTCCCCCCTAACCTAACCGCTCACAGAACTAGACAGTGAACCTAGATGGATAAAAAAATTTGGTGTTCACTCAGCTCTTTATTCTCTAAGAGGGACAAATAACAATGCAGGTTTGTTTTGCTTATGAGACACAGCAGAATAACTGTCTTCAGACTGAGGTTTGCATTTGAACTCTGCAAGTGGTATAAGTTTGCTTCTTTAAACAACTCATTAGAATTGTTTATAGCCATGGAAATGCACACAAGAATGTTAGGTGACCAGCCCAGTAATACCACACAAACACCCTATCAGTTTGTGATATGTATGTGTGGAGGCATATAGAAAAAGCATAGTTTGGAGAGAAGGATTTTGTCTTGGATGCCAGAATACCTTGTTGCAGTCATTGGTGTTGGAATGTGGATGAATGCTCTTAGTGAAACAAGATAATAAGTATCAAAAACATCCTATAAAGTAGTTATATAACAATTGGCCAGTAGAAGTTCAATCCTTTTCATCTACAAGTAAAATAGAAAGTCTTATCTCTTTATTACTTTGATTGCTAAAGGTTATGATTTAACATGGCTTTAATCCTCAATCAAAGCAGACAATGGGGTACCTTGAAAAAACATTATATTCTGCCCTAGGTTGGTGTTCACTTATCCAGTGTGGCTGAGCCAACCTAAATAATTAGCAAATTCTCTAGAATACAAAATCAGAATTATTGTATTTCTTATTGATTAAACCAAACTTTACATTTTGATCTGGGCCACGTGCTCTGGAATAAGATTTTATTGGTTAGTGTAGTGTTGGTATTTAACTGAACAATTAACAATAAACCCAATAAAATTGGTCATTCAAATTGACCGGCCCATCAGTTCTGTTCTGCTGTTAAATTCTGTATTTTACTTTTTGCAATGAAAGTGTGTTTTTTCTGCATAGAGAGATGGGAGACCGGAAACTGTGCCCAGAGAAAGACTTACGCTAGAGTCTATATGCAGTCAGTCGTATCTTGTGTATACGTCTCCTTACACTTATAGCGATGGATCATTCAATTGTAGGTAAATCATACAACTGTTTGTATAAAAGTACAATAAGAGCATAGTCAAGTAAATGTGGCCTATGTAGATCTGGATGCAGATATGGATGCCAGGAAACATATCTGTTGCGTGTGCTCTGCCCCTGGAATAAGTTACAAACTGATAATGATGATCAGTTGAGATATATCTGACACAACACCCTGGGCATGATTTATTAAGGAAGTAAAGCAAAAAAAAAAAAAGTTGACCTTAGCAAAACCGTGTTGTATTGGAGGGGGAAGAAAATGTAAAATGTGAGGACAGATTTTTAATTGGGGTAGAGCATGTCCTAAAGCAACTTTTAATGTCAGTGTAAAAATAAATCTATCAAGTATTTGCATCCTAAATGCAATAACAGACAGTATTTTCCTTATGTGCAAAATAATAAACTCCTTGCAGTATGGTTTTGCCAAGGTTCGAATTCACTAACTTTTTTGCTTTACTTTCCTTAATGAATCAGGCCACTATGTATAATGTGAATTGTTTTGAGACACAATTTATTTCTGTATTTTAGACTGAAATTGCGTCCAAATCTACATGAGGCCTATAATGTACAGTGAGCAGGATTTGAGAGGATAAAGATAGTTGATATAGGGGCTCCTGACTTTTTAAACAACTTTTTCTAAATTTAAATCTGGCAAGTGGGTCAAGAAGTGCAACGTGTTCAACGCTGTTGAATTTGTATTTACACATGTATTAACTTCAAATCTTACTAAACGTATTCTTTTGTTCAATGTTAAACACCTGGAAATGTCTTGCTGCACCTCAATATGTAAAATTTTAATATAAGGTTAATGTAAACATGCAATATAAATTAAAGGGATACATACAGTAACATATTTTTATCCTAAAACAAGTCAATCATTAAATGACATATGCTTAGTAGTTTGGCATAGTGTGTGCATTTATTAGGTAATTTGTTAATGTGGTTACATCTGAATGACCCTTTTTCTATATATTAATGAATATAACTTCTGTTTGATTTAATGTTGTAAAATATGTCTTCAGCCACCCACTTATATCTCTAATAATATTTAGCAAGTAGTCCTTGTATTTACACTCAGTGGCCAGTAATATGTCAGACAAATTGTACAGTACTCTTGATACAATATGTTACAATAGTAAAATGTCATACTAAGACATCCATGGCTTGTCATCACCATATTTCCTTGGGGTAGATAAATATCAAAAGAATAGGAAATAATACATAGATGGTACTCAGGTCTTTATAAAAGAGTCAAACTAATTCTGAATATTGGCTTTAGGAGATGATGAAAAGAAAAGTACCCATTGGTTGAAGTCTCTGAATCTTTTGGAACATATTTTGTACATTTTGGGCTTGTCACATAAATAAACTACTTTTCTTGTTTTTAGTGATACAATATATTCTATTTTTAATCACAAATTCACCTTTTTTTTTCGGTCCGTTAATAAACATTACTGCTTAAGTTGGAATGTTTGATGTCACTTCCCTTTTTGTGTGGACAAACCTTTTGTGCACATTGCACACACTTCTCTCTGTTTGTATTGGAGGGATATTAATCAAATTGTTGTTGTTAGTATTATTAATAGCTATAGTTGTTTTGCAGTCTTAATGTAAAAAGGACATACATCTCCAGTAATTTTTAAAGCAAATAATACATCCCGGACATTATCATAATCTGTCCTATAAACACAAATCAGAACACAATATGAATGAGAACTCTGCTTAAAATATTGTATCACCTAAGTGAATAGAACAAACATGTTAAAGAGCATAAAAGGTGACTTAGAGAGTGATACACTATAAATCAGATAGTGGTGGGAAGAGATATTACAGCTCAAGTGAGTACAATTTGTTATTAAACAATCAGGTTATATGCTTGCTTTAAAAAAATAGTTTTAAGAGAGCTTTAAAAGACTTGGAAACACTGTCAGTGTTTGGTGGAACGAGCGCTCCATAAAATAAGTGCAACACAAAATAAAACCTGTGAGGAGAGGTAATTGAGCAGAAGGAGGTTGCATGTAGGTCAGAGGTTCCATTTGAGAGAGTTACTGGACATGCGGAAGTAGAAGGAAGGATATTGCTGAGGATTTTGTATATTAAGACTAGAGTTTTGAACTTAATCCTGTGCATTATAGGTAGCCAATATAGGAACTGACAATAGAGGCACATAAGTATACAAACCCTTTAAAGATTTTATTGATACTGATGTTAACAGAAGTAAATGTTTCAGGAAAGGTTCTGTTAAAGCTCCAATTTCTGAAAACTACACAATAAAAACCAGCTAATAAGTGATCTGGATTTGAAAGGCAATAACGGAGTGCTATTTCACTTGCTGTTACACAGATGTAGTGCAGATGTAGATGTTGGAGACAACAATAGAATACTATATTTCAGGATCTTGCAAGGCAATGTTTGCTTTGTGCAAGGCAAATGATATTAGACATGAATCAGTTAGAGACTTAAAGCAAGCCAAAAGGCTATAATTGAAATGCAAATTTAAACCAGCAAGTGTAAATCTCAGCCAAGTCTTGGTTTATATTAGTTTGGGCAATTTCAGTTTAAAATAATAAAATAAATAAAAAAACATTAAAAACAAAAAGCACATTATTCTATTGCATTTGGATGGCTATTTTTTATTTTATTGGAATTTTAGGCAGTGACAATGTACTGTATTAATAACAAAAACAAGTACAAACCAGACTATATGATCTAGTGATAAATATAAAAATACACCACCATAGTTCAATATGAGTTCATGCAAAATTGCATTGGTAAAACATGTCTCTCACCTCTGTTGTACTCTGGGGATCTGTGGCCACCAATCTTGAGACTACAGCAGCTGAATTGAAGTATAAAAAAGGTCTCCAATGTTTGTGTACCATTTTCACTGATACATTTCTGGACAGGTGAAATTCTTGTTATCTTACAGATGATCTCATATATATATATTTTTTTTAACTTTTAAAATTGAGACTTCAACCTGCAGACTATTAAAAAAAATGTGTGCTGTATACATTTCCATATCTTCCAACTGTTTCTCATTCCGGGGCATAGTCCATCTTTTGGACCCAAAAATGTTCCCCCTTTTTCAAGGATACATATATTTGTATGAATACACTCTTTCACTGGGCTCCAAAGATGTATGTTTGACTCCTAAATTTATAACAGCATCCACCTTGTATATTAGCTAGTGTTTATATTTCTGTTTCTGTATGTAGCTATGTATTTTAAGCTGTGTGTTTATTTCATTTTTTTACTTCGCCATTTATGTATTCAAGTTTGGACACATATTTGTGCGTATCTATGAACCCACGAATAAGTGCAACTGTTGATGATAACACATTTTAATGTATGCATCTGCTCAATGATGAGAAGATTCTCAGTGAACATTAGTGTCAATAATGTTTTCCCAATAAAATACATTTAATTTGTTTTCATTTGCGATTCATTTTTTTTTATATTAACAAGATAATTAATTATATGTTAGTGTTTTATCACTCACATTTGAATCATATAAATCTATGTGCTTACTTGGCACATTAACTAGCAAAAATCTACGTGTGACACTGGATACATGTGACTCATTGATTATGATTTTTAGATGTTAACAGTGTACAGTTTTCACTAACTTTTTATGCCAAATAATGTTGCAATGTAATCTCAAGTATTCTACCAGAATCATAATAGAGTCAATACAAATTAAATTCTATTCATGGGATTTGTTCCAATTTCTGACAAATTTAATTGATTTGTGGATGAAAACTGCTGGTTTTGTTGTTAATATAATAAGAGTTCTAAGAACATTAGTCATCAATAAAGGGAAATGGGCTTGAATAGAATTTCCATGTCATTCTGGAGTATATCATAGAACTGCAGATATTCAGAAAACAAGTGGTCAGATTAATGCAGCTATGTTGCTATTTCAGGTTCCTGAATTTTTATCTGCTGTGTAAAATGATTTGTCTGTTAATGCCATGTTAGGGAATAATCAGGAATGATCAATAATATGGAGATATATTTGTAATCAGCTAATTAATATTGTAAAAGTCTGATTCAATCTACAAAATATAAATTAAAAAGTTCTATATTGTGCAAATGTATAAGTCAATATAACTAGTACCTTTAAGGACATGACACTAATACACTTGCTGCAGACTCTATCTGTGTATCTCAGTAACCCAAAGATAATATTGACCCATTCAAAAACTTAGAGACACCAATCAGATCCAGCCAGCAGTTTGAAAATATGTAAACATTATTAAGTTAACTAAATGGTTAAACACAACTTTGCATTCAATTCTAAAGTAACCTTCCCAAGTAATTGTCCAGATTTGGCATACTATCTCTAAGTTTAAATCCTGTAAAATTAAATTCAGTGGTCACCATATTTAATAATCAGGATTTTTACTACATTTACATTTTATAACACTAGTGAAATAAATCCATCTTGCTAGAGAAAGAGTTGAATGATATTAATATATTACAACACTCTCTGACAGACTTATTATTATTTTTAACTATTACATAATTTAAGATATATAGAATGCATGTTCCTTAGAAATATGCATCTATTGTTCATGTGAAATTTCCTCACAATCACAGATTACATTATATAATATAAATGCAGTTGTTTTTTTCTTAGCTTTTGATTTTATATATTATAATAATAATAATTCACATCTAATTTATCAGTTATCAGGTAGTGATTTTATATTAATGGCTTTCATTTTCAAATTGGGATATTTAAAAAATATGTAAAACTGTAAAACACATCCTTTTATGATTGTATACATAAGTAATAGGTATTTTTGCAGAAATTATAATAACAATATTGTGTTTTACTGTTTAGGATATCTATTACAAAGCAAATTTGGTTTATTATATATAATTAAAATTATTGTAATTATATAATCTAACCAAATTAAAAGTGTTATATATCTTCAATATAAATAATATAATAATATAAAATACTATTTTATACCATCAAATGTTTTATTAACCACAATATGATAGATTTTATGCTTTTTGTAATACGTTTCAGTTAAAAAAGTGCCCAGGAGATGTTATGGAAATGTACATGTAAAAATGGCTTTAATTTGCAAAAAGTGTAAATAAATGTGCAATTAAGCAGAAACTACAAATATGTATTTTGAAATTTTACAATTAATAACAATAATAGAAAATACTGTATATATTAGATTACATATCATTATTTGTATGCCCTTGCCAATATTTCTATATAAAAGGTGTTACACTATGACTTTGAATTTGCAAAAGAAAAATATTATTTGCATTCACATCCACAATATGGACAAACAGTGATGCAATGTGTAGGTTTGTTTGATTATTAAAACCTTTGCTACTTTAGCTTTGTATGCTGTCATATTTTGTATTATACATCAGATTATGCTGTTTTATTTTTTTATTCAAAAACATTTCATTAACACAATACAAGTTTAATTATTTTGGAGAATCCTCCAGCCTTTAATATGGTTAAACTCAGTACATTATTTTAGGCCCAATCTTAATTTTGCCACTAGGGGGAAACAACTAACTATTATATCCTTAAATTTGTATACCAATAAGACTGATAACAAAGTATGTGTGCGTGTGTGTGTGTGT
The DNA here is from genome assembly GCF_038048845.1 of Mixophyes fleayi. Taxonomy (NCBI): domain Eukaryota; kingdom Metazoa; phylum Chordata; class Amphibia; order Anura; family Limnodynastidae; genus Mixophyes; species Mixophyes fleayi. The sequence goes on from NC_134404.1 coordinate 82,199,309, forward strand.
GTGTGATTGTGTAAAAAGTAGGTTCTATGCTTCTACACCTATTTGCAAAAGCAACAAACAAGAAATGCTTTCATCGATATATATATTATTTATAAAACTATTATTAATTGCAAAATACATATTTTAAAAGTTACAAATAAGTTGTGAAATAAAATATAGCATGTGGAAGTGAGTTTAAATACATTCTATTATTCAAACGACTAAGTACATTGTAGCATTACATTAGACTCACACCTTACCTATTGTGTTACAAGGCTGAATTGGCATTAGTCCTCTGTCTTTATTCAAGCACATTTAAAATTCATATAATACACAAAATTGTCAGGAAAATAAGCTATATACTATGTCAATACTGTAGCTGTGTTTTTATATAAGTTTTATTAGAATAATTATGTACAGATTGTAAAAAGTACACAATAGGAGAATGTTTTGCATTTATTTTGTCTACAGTCTAGTTTCTGTAAATTGTGTGTGTGTGTATGCATGTGTCTATATGTTTGTGTGTGACTACTACCCACAATTAAATTACTGAAATATTATATATTAAAAGCCTGCCATGTAAATATTATTTCATCTTGAAAGAAATATACAAAAATATACTTTATTAGTAAAAATGTAATAATACAGCATAATAGTTATTTATATAACTTAACACATGTCAGTGTACATTTATGTATACAGCATTTGTGCTGTCTTTAGTTAGCACTTTTGTTTCTTACCAAAGCAACTTAGCAAAGGGATATATATTTATCCGGCATACCTTTAAAAAAAAACACATAATAAATAGATTTTAAACTCCTTTTAGATTTTAAGTTTATTTGGGCAAGAATAGCTTTGCCTTTTTATCATACAATTGCAGGTCATTTGTTTGTATCATGATACATCAACATACAGTGGTATATAATATATTGGTTTGTGCTTTATGAAAGAAATAATAATAATAATAATAATAATTATATTATTAAATACAAATTCACTATTCTTATGTATGAAGTCATATGATGAATATAAAACATATGTAATAACCCCTTAAAAAATCTTCTATAATTAACATAATATAAAATTTATTTTGAACATTTTACAATAAAAATAATTTAAGAAAGCAGTCATTTAATTTAAAAGTCTTTATTTGTTTATATTATGAATAATAGCTATTATTTAGACATTAATAAACCTATAAAAATATTTCTAAGGCAAATTTAAAAATGTTACATATAATCAAAATTTGATATAGTCAAATATTTCTGTTTTATTAATTTAAGAATAATAATTCCAAAATTTGCAAAGTAAAATTAACTTAACAGTAAAAATTCATAGTACTTACAGGAGTTACATATAAGTGACTAATTTTCTATAGCACTTTTTAAAAACATTTTGCTTAAAAAATATTAGTAAAAATAGTGATCATTTAGAAAACACAAATCAACAGATGCATTTACCTACCAGTAGAGGCCTCTCTAGATTTATCTTTTTTTAGGAATCTGAATCGTCTTTGCATCTGACACAGTTAACAAAAGTACTTGAAAAAGATTCTTTTCCATAGGAATATAAAGCATTACTATTTAATGTCCTTTAAAGTTAGAAGATGTTGATTAATGTTGACCTTTACATAGATGATGTTTCAAGTAAAAGAAAACACATTTAAATGAATAAATTCTATTGAGGATGCATTAATTAAACAGAGACTTTACCATATGCTGTGGCTGGAGTGCGTGCTGGCCTTTCTGTTGTAGTTACCTGTGTAAAATCCACCCCATCCTCTACATGAATGCCCAAGCTGAATAGCCATTTGAATCAAAGCTTTAGTTTGATTCGCTATACAAGGGGTACTGTGTCACAGTGTTTTCTTTCTTGGAGTCACTAAGTGATTTCTATATCTGTTGTCATGGTGATATAGCAAAGCAGGGGGAAATGGGGGCAACTTCAGGCTTTCTCTAGCCGTTGCACTTAGAGCTAAGATGTTGTTAGCAAGACTATAAAACACTGGGCTTTATCAAGGCCTTCTTTTTGTTCTCTGATTGTCAATAAAACTCATTTTAAGGGTAACAAGGACATCTAAATGTCATCTGTCACAGAGTTGGAGAGATTAAGTTTGTTTAGGAACTTGCGTGGAACAAAGGCTATTATTTGCTCTGCAGATACAAAGCAGTGTAGACTATCAGCAGTTGTGATTTAGATCTGGGCCCAAAGAGCATGTAGAAAAGATCAGCTCAATTGCAGGTGATAGCAATAGGCTCCTTGACACAAGAGCAGCAAAAACAGTTCAGACTCAGCTATGATTTTTATACTATAGTTCTCGAGCTAAATAAAAAGCATCTGTTGTCAGTGGCAGCTTGTTTAAAAAAAATATGACACACACACCTGATAGTCCTTCAATGAATAATACAATAAGGTGAAAGGGTTTTCCAAAGTAAAATCCTGCGATTATAGGTTTTAACTCTGCATTTAAGCCATAATGAGACTAAACAGGAAGCAAAGATTAATGAAGACATTGGTGTTATTAAAATCAAATCCTGTGGTTTATATGCTGTTCTCAATAATGAACATTGTGGCTCTTCTAGATAAAGAACAGAATTTTTTTCCTTCTCTTTTTAATTTGGCACAGATCCCAGATTTCATTCAACCAGAACCTAGCCACTGAAACGCATGGTTTTATGTCCCCCACTCTATTCATTTTGTTGTAATCCATGTAAAAAGGATTCTCTTTTCTTTAATATAAAATTGTAACATATAGATTTTTTTTTTACAAAAATCAGTATAATTGGCTTGAAACTGAGCTTTGAAGAAAAATAATATACATATAATGGTAATAGTACTGAAACAAAGCAAATGAAGAATACTAAAACGCATAACTGTAATACTTTTATTGTCCAGCTGTAATGCATTATAATGATAACCCATGCTTTTCAGATAACAGTATGGTAAAAACATTGAAATATTTTATTTTTTATGACCTATTTCAGCTGTTTCAGATACATATAGCATCAACCACAAAACCTCTGCCAGGGTTCTACATCGAAGGAGTAAATATGAAAAGGTCTCTACTGAAATCATATGATTTGTCTTCTGAATATGGACTGAAGCTAAATTTAGTTTTGGAATAGGTAATAATTTGATTATCAACTAACCAAGTTGGACAAGACTGGATACAAACATTTACACAAAATAATATTTATCCAAAAAAATAGTGTGTTCCTTTGTGATGCATTGTCTTATTGTTTAATAATGAAATACTGCTGTTTAATTATGTTATTTGTTATGTCTGTCGATGGATATTCAGGAGCTGCTGATATATTATATGCAATACAGTCTGGGACACTTGTGGTTTCATATCATTTCACCCATATATCTAGGAAAATAAGAGCAGCCGACATGAATTTAATATATTAAAAATTTGACTTTGGCACAAACTTCATTGTCTTTGGGAATATTATTCACCTGGCTACTGAAACAATGGAACATTGGTCAAATTACTTGTTAAGTTGTAATAGTACACCATGTACTAAAAACACATTATTGATTGTAAAATAAGCACATGTTGTTTAGACACTTTGAAATATGTCTAAATTGGTTTAATACATAATAAAATTAATATAATCCCACACCCACAGTCCAGGGATGTGGGTAGAACCCAAGTACTAACAGCACTGGCCTGGGTACACCTAGGGGTGGGGCGTCCGCATCTCCTTTAGCAGAGTGGATTTCCTTAAGGGAGTCTAGTGTTGGCAGTAGTAAAATTTGGAGGACCCCATTCTTTTTATTCCCCCTGATTTTGCTAGTACCAGCCTAGGCTGGCAGCATTAGAGTTGGTTAAGATGTTTGGGGGGAAGGGGGCATGCAGTTTATTTATTTTTTTCATGTATTGTCATTTTAAATAAAGTGATTCATTTAACTGTTTACTTTACAACCTTGTCTACATTTTGCAAGTCAACCTTTTAACTGTGTAGACATTATGAACACGTACACATTATGACTGTGTACCTTTTAACTGTGTTGACCTTATGACTGTAGACATTTTGGTGTAGACATTTTCACCAATTTGATGTAGACATTTTAATTTTCACTGTTGACTTTTCATGCCCAACCTGCAATTGCAATGTATTCTGATTAGTTGGGCCAAGTTACACTTGCAGTGTGCTAAATGCCAGATTTTGATGTTTTATTAACACTGCTCAGTATAATATAGCTAATAATTTTTCCATTCAGGGTGCATTAAATGTACTGACATACATTCACAGCTGATTGTATATTGTATATGAATTGTGCATATAATGGGTGGTGGTTAATAATAAAAGATCTCTCTCTGCTACCATGAGCATAGGGAGGCATAAAAACACTACACACATGTTGTTAATGGATCAGAGGAGTATTATGTCTATCTCGAATGTAGAGTAGGCCTCTAATGCATAAAATGTTTCAACTATGGAAATCTAAAAAAGGATAAATTAAAACAAAAATTACATTATAGGTTCACTGGGGTTTTGAAATGTGGGACCCAGGTATTTTAATTATTCCCTGGTATATTTATTACAGGTACATACATGTATTGTTTGCATTTTGTATGACCAACTACATTATATTTTATCTGTCAGAATTATTCAATGGGGCTGAACCACTTATTAGGTAGCCATCACATGATGATATAATGATGGGTTGCAGAGCCTGTCTCCGCACACAGTTCATGGCCACACCGCACACAGTTCATGGCCTCACCTAGGAAGTAGTCGGAAGATGTTTTACAGCCATTCTGATTTATTTCAAATGGCTGGAAAGCATCTTATGCCTGATTCTCAGCAATCAGGCTTGACCATGCACTGTGCGGCTATTAGCTATGGTGGCAGCCATCATACCCAGTAGGTATATATTCTGATAGGTGAATAGTGTTGGAAATTCCCCAGAGTGTCCAGACTTCTTCACACACTTGTTGGTGAACATCTAAAACTATTTACCAATCAGAATGCTGGGAGCTGTTTACTGGGTATGACAATGTCCCAGGACAGCCAAGCGTCATCTGTAAGACACCGGAATATAGCATTCCACAGCAGTGGAAATGCTATCTCCAGGTGTGCTAGTTCATTTGGGGACCACTATAGATCTGAGGTTTGCATCTTGTCACCAAAAGTGATTATGGGAACAGGACTATATTATAAAGCCAACAGAGATTTTGCATCTGAATAATAAAGCCTCCAGAGATTTGTGGTCTGTACAATACAGACACCACTGATCTGGGGTCTGTATATGTCTGTATAGATGCTAGAATATCCTCTGTGTTATATAGAGGTACTTAGAATTTCCTGTATTTCTTTTGTTTATAATGATGCTCTCTGTACTGTATATAAGTCATTAAAATGCTCAAGTAATGTAAATTGGTTGCTAGCATGTTTTCTACATTGGGTATTGGTTACTACAATGTTTTCTGCATTGTATATCGGTCATTGGAAAGCTCTTTGAATTGTATATCACAATATGACTGTTGTGTGATATAGTTGTGTATGGTGCTACATCAGTTTTTTCGACACTTATATTGTGTTGTGTAATGCTAATTATTGGTAAACTGCTATCCAAGGTACCCAGTTATGATCATTAAATGGATTTCTGTCAAGACTCTCAAGTACATACCTTGTATTTAGTGGAATTGACTATATATATATATATATATATATATATATATATATATATATATATATATAAAATAGACATTGGGAGAACAAACAAACTCTACACAGATAGGAATCAAACGCATGACACCATTTCTATGATGCAGCAATGCTAACAACTATGCCACAGTGCTACCCATTCATTTTTTTTTAGCAGTGTACCTTATAATTACTGTAGGAAAAAATGCTCAAAGATCATGTCTGTATGATGTTATTAATAAAAAGCAACAATTGTTTCTTTTTTTTGGCTTTATGGTTTTTGGACATTTGTGGATAACAGATTTCCTAGTAGGCAATTCTATATTTGTGTAAAAACAATTGAAATGCAGGAGTGCAGTTGAATGTAAATATAATGCATTATACTAGTAGAAAAAAATTACAATGAACTATATAGGTGTGGGTTCATTTCTCTTAAACACTAAAGTGGGCTGATATGATGTTGTGAGGTGGCTGGAGGGAGAGCAGTTGATTGTCATCAAACACTTATTAGGCTCATCATGTTGGAAACCTGTGGAATGACAAGAGTTGCCAAGGTCTAGAGTAAATTCCATGTGTGAAATCCAGGCTTTCTGATGACTGTACTTTACTGCTGGCTAGATTTACATTCTTCAACAGCCTCCTCCTCCTCAGCCTGCTTCTGACCCTCCACCTCCTCCTCCGCCTGCTACTAGCCCTCCTCCTCCTCCTCCACTGCCTACACCTGGACCCCCTCTTTCTCAGCCTGCTCCTGGCCCACATCCATGGTCTACTCCTGGTCTCCGCCCCTGGTAGCACCTCCTCGTCGCTCCAGGTGCCTGCTGTGGAGCAGGGTCAGGCAGTCTGTTGAAAAAAAATGGACACATTAGCTGTTTACAAAATGTTCTCTCTATCTCACACTTACATACAAACAGCCAGATTATGTTAAAAATGTTAAAAATGTTAAAAATATCTATTTCCACATATTGACAATTCAGTGGCTTATAAAAAAAAAAAAACCCGCTACACCACTTACAGATGGGCTTGACCTGGGTGGGAGATATGCCTCCAGTGCCACCTGAGCTGCACTACCGTTCACCTACGGTTCACTTGCATCTGTATGCATCTGCGGACTGTATGCTAAGCCCGAAGCTTATATTTATTAGTGAAATAACGGCCTCTGGGCCAGTACAAGTCGCCCATTGTGGCGATTAAAATTCTCAGCTCCCATATAAAGACTGTTGAGATACTCATTCAGTTCTGCCATTTTACGATTTCAGGAGCTTAGAAGCATTTGTTGTTGTTTTTTTGGAAACCGTATTGGATTTACTCTTCAATAATAGTGGTGAGTACAATGCCCTATGTCTGACCTATGTCTGCTTGAGCCGTTATAAAAAAAGGAAAAACAGTTAGCTTTTCATGGCCATTTTATCAGCATATATTACATTTATGGGTATATTTTATATGGCTTTGCAGGGATCTGAAGTATTACTTAACTTGAAACTCCCTGCAAAGGTACATGTTATGCTAAACATAGTTGTAGCCAGAGGACTAATATTTTTAGTGGCACATGAAAATATATATCTATTTGAGGGGTGGTCGGAGGGAGGTGCAGTTGATTGACCACAAATACTTATTTAAGATTTTTTTTCCTATTGTCTGTCTTTAGTGTTCTCTTTAGAAGAAAAAAAAATAATCTGATATCCACCCATATATTATGATCTATCCTTTACTGCATATGTATCTTGGTGAGTAGAATGGCCTCTGTCTGAGAGGCCTTACAGGCCATTTAATGTGTTTCCTAATGACTGTCTTTTGTCTTCTCTTTAGAAAAAACAACATGTTGCATAAGGAGCAGCCAGGGCCAAGCCAGGTCTCAGACCCATCAACATCGGCCTCAAGATGAAAGCAGCCAAGCTTTAGCCATCAGGAGGTTCAGATCTTGGTTCAGCTGGTGGTGGAGAAGCTGCACTCCACCACCCGGCAGCAATACACCCCAGCTAAGGTCAGGATATAGGATGAAATCACAATGCAGGTCAATGCCATGGATATTAAAGGACATTATTTATTTTTCTTTGGCACACTAATCCATGGTGTTATCTGCAACCCTAGTACAGGTCAGGTTACTATTACCAATAATTTTAAAATGTTTATAAGGTAGAAAGGATTTTTGGTTTGTAGGAAGCTTATTGTTACAATTTTTAATTTCCTTTCTTGGGGGAAATTCTTCTTAGACAAATGTGCATGGTATTTTTTTTCAAATTTAGCCAAAAAGACCAAGCACCAAATATGTGTAGATATAACTTAAACAATATTAAGCAAATATTATCCATTTGAATATTGTAAAACATTTTTATCTTTTCTCATTTCACACAGCTGATAAGACTTTAAACGGGTCTCAAAGATAAGTTGAGGGAGCATCGGAGGCATACCCAAACAACATCTACTGCTGACTGCCCTGGAGACTATGGCATTGGCATGCATTGATAATGATCAAGGGTTGGGCCGTATCGACACAGGCCCACCCCTATTAGAACCACTTACTCCAATAGGTACATGGTAACCATTTAGCATAGTTTCAGAGATTTGTATGTTTTGGCTTGAACAATATAGCTCCCGCCCCCCAAAATTATCTGTCTTATTGGTAAATTTCTAAGATACATAACAATGCTTGTCACTTCTTCTGCAGCATAGTCATCCTAGTATACATTCATTGCACAGTGTATAGCATAAACGAATAGCTACTTTAACAATCATAACAGGATCCAAATGATGCATATTTAATAATCCACCCCTCATATGCTGGTTGATACAGTGACGTTTACTTTTGGCCCCCAAAATAGGAGAAAATCTTAATAAAATTAGTACACTGCTAAATGGTTTGCAAATTGTTGTCATTGTATTTACATATTGCAAATGTTGGTATGCTTAGGAATAACTATAAATTCATTTTTTTTCCTCTCTTTAGAGCTCAGGAGAAGGTGGAGGAAGAGGAGGAAACCCCAGAGTGGAGGAGGCCCATGATGTGGAGGAGCCTCAGAGGGAGGAAGCAGAGGCCATTCGGCAGCAGACACTAATTTATAAAACCTACACAAGTACAAGCCCCAAACCCTCTGCTCCATTATGCATTTTCCCCTGTTTATAGTCCCCACTTTTCACCTACTACCATGTTACCCTCTCGAACACAAATCCAACTTTCTGACCCTAATCTATTTCGGTCCCCAGTCCACTCTGTATCCCCACCAACCCAATCTCGGCCTCCAGTCCACTCTGCATTCCTACCACCCAATCTCGCACCTAGCCCTGTCTGCATCCCCACCAGCCAGATCTGACCACCCATCCATCTATAGCTACCTTCCGGCCACCTATGGCGATGCCCACTGCCTCCTATGGCCACCTACCGGTCCCATATGGCTACCCGCCAGCAACAACTTTCTTTCCAGCCCCCTATGCACACTCTCCTGGTGCTTCAGCACACCCTCGATCACACCTTGCTGACCCAATGACCTCTGCTTTTTCTCCTGAGCTTTCCACATCAAGGGTAAACAGAAGCCAGGTGAAAAAAAACACACAGCCATGTGGAAAGCACAAAATAAGAAATAATTAATTTGCAATTTTTGGTTATTATATCTGTGTAGATTTGTATTTGTTTGTTGCTTTTTTTCTAATACACATTTTGAAATTATTCACAAAACTAAGTCTCTTTTTTTATCTAATAGACTTTAAATAGTGACATAAATACCATATTGTACAAATGACTTACCATAAAAATAGGTCTCTAATACATATTGCCTGTGGCGAACTGCCTCCATAATTTCAGGAGGGCTGTGGCCAGCCTCTACCTCCTCCTCACCAGCAACCTCGGCCTCCACCAATGGGGACCCACTTCTGATGGCAGTGTTGTGGAACACCACACACAGAGTAATGATGTTGCATACTATTCTTGGTGCATACATCAGTGCGCCACCAGATCGGTTGAGGCATCTAAATCAGACCCTTTCCATGACCGATCTGGTGGCTGTATGTGTTGAGTTGTACGTGACTCCACACTCTGTGTGTGGGTTCAAATAGGAGTGAGGAGCCAAGGGTGGATTGGGTATGCCTTATCTTCTATGAAGGGTGACATGTAAGAAAAACAGAGAAAAAATGCTCATGATATACAACACATAACAAATATGCTTATCGAATATGCAAACATGATATCGTGTGAATGTTATAGTCCAAACACTCAAATTTGCCTTGAATGGCCAGAATCATTATGGAAAGTAAAGTAAAAAAATAATTAACTTTGCTCATTTGCAAAACCATGTTCCATTTGAGGGGGAGGAACATTTTAAATGTGATATCAGATTTATAGTTGGGCTTGGGCATGTTCGAGATGAACTGTAAATAACATTGTAAAAATAAAGCTAAAATCAAGGGAGCTACCTTAAAAAACAGTGACATTTTAACTTGTGAAGAAAATAAGTTTCAAATTTGCAGCCAACACATTTTTCATGTTTTCTTTATAAGAAACTTTCCCTTTTTTTTAGCTTACTTTCCTTAATGATCAAGCCTTAGGTCCCTATTTTTGGCAAGCAAAGCACCTGAAATTTGGTTATTTGCACTTTGGCTTAACCATGTCGCATTGGAGCGGTAACTACCTATAAAATGTGTGTACATATTTCTATTCTGGTTCGAGCATGTCCCAGAACATGTAAGTTTGTTATTTGGTAAACATGATAAACTGACATTAATCCTGTCACAAAAACCACAAAGAAAAATTCAGCCCTTGCATTGTAACATGCACAATATTAAAGAACGGTAATATTTAGCAACAGAGGGCAAACTACCTTTTCTGACTACAGCGTATAGGAAGGTCTGAATGAGCAGAAAAGGTTAATAATAAATAATGACAAAATGGAAATAAAATTTCAGAGCACCAATGCTACTCCATGTCGCCTTGTACCCATTCGCCTCTCTCCTAATCTGCGCAACGTCTCTGATTGCCTGAAAGCAGACTCATGGTACTCTTCCCTCCCCCCATACAGCAACCAGGTCACAAATGAAGAGAGACAGATCACATATAGCCTGGACATTGATGGAGTGGAAATTCTTCCTATTCAAGTAAATAGAAGCATTCCCACCGAACCATGGCTACATGTGTCCCATCTACTGCAACTATGACATCCGGAAAGACGGCTATGCTGGCAAACTACACAAGGGACTCCTCATCAAGTGGCAGATGTATAAATTGACTGAGCCACAACAAGAACGCTCTCAACAAAACCATCAGTACATGTTTGAAGGTGACTTGGGACATCGATGCCATGACTCACTGTTGTCTGGAATGATCTAGTGGCGCAAAAGTGCAGTACCGCTAGCAGCTTGGTCAATGGCAGTACTGCCGTCATTATGTTGCACATTGGCTTTAGGACACTGCACAATGCACAGGGTTTCCTTGATGACATGAGGAGTGAGCTGATGGCGACTGACCACCTTAACATCAGACATCCCAAAGAGGCTGACACATAGCCTGAAGATACGCTCCCTGTGACGGTGACGTTGCCTGTCCCCCTCCTATCGAGTGGCCACCTCCTGATGGTACAGTATTTCTCCTACATCACAGAATGGCTATATGTGAGAAAGATGGATGAAGGTTGCAAAATAAATGACCTCACACCTTGAAAACTTTTGTAGTTTGTGTGCACACTATAAAGAGTTAAAATATACTTCACCTACACCTGGTCTTGTGAGGCTCATTATAGATATATTGGAGGGGGAGAAGATCAAATTAAAGCAAACATTATTTTTGGGCAGAAACAAAATACTAGAGATGTGCACCGGCGACTTTTGGTGTCTCGTGTATTGTGTTTTGGATTCGGATTTCCGCAATGTTTTGGGTTCGGATTTGTTTCGCAAAACACCTGCCGAAAGGTTTTGGTTCGGATTTAAGGTTTTGGATTCGAATTTTTTTTGAAAAAAGCATAAAAAGTTCAAAAATCAAGTTTTTGGGCTTATTTTCACTCCTACGCTATTATTAACCTCAATAACATTCAATAACAAGCATTTCCACTAATTTACCGTGTATTCTGAACACCTCACAATATAGTTATTAGTCCAAAACGTTGCGACGAGGTATCTTTCTGGACTGCGTAGTGGAGTGGTCCCCACAATATAATAAGAAAACCATCAACTGGTCTTAATCGCACCAAAAAATGTACCTGGACTGCGTAGAGGAGTGGGTCACCACAATATAAATTAAAAACCCTGAACTTGTATGATTCGCACCAATAATGTACCTGGACTGCGTAGAGGAGTAGGTCACCACAATATATATAATAAGAAAACCATCAACTGGTATGAATCGCACCGAATAATGTACCTGGACTGCGTAGAGGAGTGGGTCACCACAATATAAATTAAAAACCCTGAACTTGTATGATTCGCACCAATAATGTACCTGGACTGCATAGAGGAGTGGGTCACCACAATATATATAATAAGAAAACCATCAACTGGTATGAATCGCACCGAATAATGTACCTGGACTGCGTAGAGGAGTGGGTCACCACAATATAAATTAAAAACCCTGAACTTGTATGATTCGCTCCAATAATGTACCTGGACTGCGTAGAGGAGTGGGTCACTACAATATTATTAAAAAACCCTACACGGGTCTGAATTCCACCCAAAAAGTTTATGGACTGCGTAGTGTAGTGTTCCCCACAATATTATTTAAAAATTTTGCAGCAACAGTCAACGTTGTTTAATATCTGATACACCTCTATCTGGACTGCATAGTGGAGTGGCCCCGGTACCCAATTTGGTACCGGGGCCACAATACCTCCTCCAACCATGGTACAGACCATTCATCATTGAGATCCCATCAAGTATGTTAAAGACAGACAGGGTCGAAGTGTTATTGGTTGACTTTGTAAACCAAAAAACTGTCCCTGTTGCACATAGTCGTGCAATGAAGACTGACTTTTTCCTTTAAAGGCACCATCTTTCAAGTGTAGTGTTTGTAAGTCATATTATACTTTTGGTAAAATTTGTTTATTTTGTTCCTCTTTATGGTAACTACTAATAGAATTAAAGTATTAAATAGAAGCGGCAGTTCCTCTTTATGGGAATTAGTAATAGAATTAAAGTATTAAATAGAATTAAAGTATTAAATAGAATTAAAGTATTAAATAGAGTGGTATAGAGTGGTAGTGTGGTATAGAGTGGTCCCCACAATATAATAATGAAACCCTCAACTGGTCAGAATTCCACCAAACAAGTATCTGGACTGCGTAGTGGGGTGGCCCCGGTACCCAATTTGATACCGGGGCCACAATAAAATAAATACACCCTCAACTGATCTGAATTCCACCAAACAAGTATCTGGACTGCGTAGTGAGGTGGGCCCGGTACCCAATTTGATACCGGGGCCACAATAAAATAAATACACCCTCAACTGGTCTGAATTCCACCAAACAAGTATCTGGACTGCGTAGTGGGGTGGGCCCGGTACCCAATTTGATACCGGGGCCACAATAAAATAAATACACCCTCAACTGGTCTGAATTCCACCAAACAAGTATCTGGACTGCGTAGTGGGGTGGCCCCGGTACCCAATTTGATACCGGGGCCACAATAAAATAAATACACCCTCAACTGATCTGAATTCCACCAAACAAGTATCTGGACTGCGTAGTGAGGTGGGCCCGGTACCCAATTTGATACCGGGACCACAATAAAATAAATACACCCTCAACTGGTCTGAATTCCACCAAACAAGTATCTGGACTGCGTAGTGGGGTGGGCCCGGTACCCAATTTGATACCGGGGCCACAATAAAATAAATACACCCTCAACTGGTCTGAATTCCACCAAACAAGTATCTGGACTGCGTAGTGGGGTGGTCCCAGTACCCAATTTCATACCGGGGCCACAATAAAATAAATACACCCTCAACTGGTCTGAATTCCACCAAACAAGTATCTGGACTGCGTAGTGGGGTGGCCCCAGTACCCAATTTGATACCGGGGCCACAATACCTCCTCCAAATTCCAAGTGTAGTGTTTATAACATCTTAACACTACACTAATTCTAGCACATCAAAACCTCTTGTTTTAAATAATGACAGGGCATTTAACTTTTGATTTAATTTATTGAATTTGTTGGCATTTTCTTTTACTTTTTGAACATGGCAAACGACTGTTGAATGGTCACATAATGCCAAAAAAATAGTTGCAAGATGGAATTGTCCTTGGGCCCTCCCACCCACCCTTATGTTGTTTAAATAGGACATGCACACTTTAACAAACCAATCATTTCAGCGACAGGGCCTACCAAACAACTGTGGCTGAAATGATTGGTTTGTTTGGGCCCCCACACCAATAAAACAATTCATCTCTCCCTGTACAAACTAAACAGGCTCTACTGAGGAAAGATGCCGTCCTCATCCTCAACCTCTGATTCCTCTCCCCTACAGTGTGTACTTTCTCTTCCTCACACATTATCAATTCGTCCCCGCTGGACTCCACAACCACAGGTCCCTCTGTACTGTCTGGAGGGCAGTGCTGTACTTCATTGAGGAATTGATTATTCATTTTTATAAACATCATTTTTTCAACGTTGTGAGGAAGCAACTTCCTTCGCCGCTCACTGACCAGGTTCCCCGTTGCACTAAAAACTCTTTCCGAGTACACACTGGAGGGGGGACAACTCAGTTAAAAAATAGAGCCAGTTTGTACAGGGTCTTCCAAACTGCCTTTTGGAGTTCTACCACGTCACTACCACTAGTTAATTTAGATTGCAAGGCTTGTAAATATAAATACCTTGAAGATAAAAAAAGCAGGCTGCACAGACTGTGGAGCTAGAAAGTGTAATTAAATGGACCACGTTACTTTGGTGGCTATCTATGCCCCCCCCCCCGCCCTACACTTGTAGTTGATTATAAATAAAGCAGCCTGCATAGACTGTAGAGCTAGAAATTCAAATATACAAAGAAATGGACAAAGGCAGTTTGGTATCTGTCTGCATCAGATCCCCTCTCCACTAGGAGTAAAACAGAAAACTATTCAGCTGTTATATAATCTAGACTATAAATAGAAATTGAGAAAGGCAATTTGGTATCTGTCTGCATCATAATCATCAACATCCTCCTCAGCGCCAGCTACATCAATATCCTCCTCCCGGTGTACAACATTCACACCTTCATTAGCGAAATCTGTAACTGGACTGTGGGTGATCCTTCCAGCATATGCAGAGGGCGTGCTGCAAATGCTGGATGGAGTCACCTCCTACCGTACAGTGATGGGAAGGTCAGGGTTCACAACCAACAACACCCTTGGACTCGCCTTGGGGATATGTGATGTCATCTATTTAGAGGGCAGAGTTCTTTGTTGTTTTGTTGTTGTTGCTGACAGAATAACTCTCTTAAATTTTTTGTAGGGGGGTAAGGAGGAGGGCTTAGATCCTTGGGTGAAGCTGGACCACTAGTCATGAACACGGGCCAGGGCCTAAGCCGTTCCTTGCCACTACGTGTCGTAAATGGCATATTGCCAACTTTACGTTTCTCCTCAGATGATTTTAAGTTTCTTATTTTGCTATTTTTTGAGAAGTTGGGCTTTTTGGATTTTACATGCCCTGTACTAGGAGATTGGGCATCGGGCTTGCCAGACGACGTTGATGGCATTTCATCGTCTATATCATGACTAGTGGCAGCAGCTTCAGCATTAGGAGGAAGTGGGTCTTGATCTTTCCCTACTTTATCCTCCAAATTTTGGTTTTCAATTATATGTAGCACAAGAGAGCATACCCCTAAGCCACACACACTCGGCAAAGCCTTTAAAAATTATATGCGGCACAGGAGAGTAGCACTGGACTTATACTGCTGAATCAGTGAACTTTATAATAGCAGTACCACTGGACTTATACTGCTGAATCAGTGAACTTTGTAATAGCAGTACCACTGGACTTATACACTGCTGAATCAGTGAACTTTGTAATAGCAGTACCACTGGACTTATACACTGCTGAATCAGTGAACTTTGTAATAGCAGTACCACTGGACTTATACACTGCTGAATCAGTGAACTTTGTAATAGCAGTACCACTGGACTTATACTGCTGAATCAGTGAACTTTGTAATATCAGTACCACTGGACTTATACTGCTGAATCAGTGAACTTTGTAATAGCAGTACCACTGAACTTATACACTGCTGAATCAGTGAGCTTTGTAATAGCAGTACCACTGGACTTATACTGCTGAATCAGTGAACTTTGTAATATATCAGTACCACTGGACTTATACTGCTGAATCAGTGAACTTTGTAATATATCAGTACCACTGGACTTATACTGCTGAATCAGTGAACTTT
The DNA here is from genome assembly GCF_038048845.1 of Mixophyes fleayi. Taxonomy (NCBI): domain Eukaryota; kingdom Metazoa; phylum Chordata; class Amphibia; order Anura; family Limnodynastidae; genus Mixophyes; species Mixophyes fleayi. The sequence continues at coordinate 82,215,275 of NC_134404.1, forward strand.
GTAATAGCAGTACCACTGGACTTATACTGCTGAATCAGTGAACTTGGTAATATAATATTGCAGTACCAATGGGCTTATACTGCAGGATTGGTTTTGCAAATTTTGTTGTAATTAATTTTTTTTGTAATTATTTTTTAGTATTTTTTTTTATAACTTTTTTTTATTTTTTAAAACACTTGGGAATAATGGGGAAATAACTATGCCCTTAGAAGCACAGAGCACAGGACACAGCACCACTGGACTGAACAGGACACAGCACAGGACCCAGCAGCACCACTGAACTCAAAATTGACAGAGCACAGCACACAGCACAACTGGACTTTTACTGTTGAATGTGTGAAATTGGTAATATTGCAGTACCAATGGGCTTATACTGCAGGATTGGTTTTGCAAATTTTGTTGTAATTAATTTTTTTTGTAATTATTTTTTGTATTTTTTTTTATAACTTTCTTTTATTTTTTAAAACACTTGGGAATAATGGGGAAATAATAACTATGCCCTTAAGCACAGAGCACAGGACACAGCACCACTGGACTGAACAGGACACAGCAGAGGACCCAGCAGCAGCACTGAACTCAAAATTGACAGAGCACAGCACACAGCACCACTGGACTGATACTGCAGAACACAGCACAGCACAGCACAGCACAGAACTAAACAGCACAGCACAGAACTAAACAGCACAGCACGAGATATAGTAGGACAGAGGACCACCTAACACACCCTCCCTCTACCCTGATCAATGCCCGAGTGAAGATGGCGGCGACTAGCGGGGAATTTATAGGATCCGAGTATCACGAGATCCGACAGTGGGATTATGACTCAGAGCCTCGGTTTCAAGTTTTCATTTGGCGACAATACCCGGATCTGTCTCCGATCCGACTCGGATCGGAAAGGTTCGGGTGGGCTCGGATTCACAACATCCGAGTGCACTCATCTCTACAAAATACACATAAAAACATCTTTAACACAACAAACACAAATGTAACTAAAAACAATCACAAGATTATGGAGTTCATGATACATAGCATACTTACCTCGCAGTAACTGAGGAAGGGGTCAAAACTAAAAATAAATCTGTCACTCAGACCAAAAACTCAAAAAATATGCTGATCTGTTTGATGGAAAAGATCAAATAAAGGCAAATATTATTTCTGGACAGAAAAAAAAAGAAAACTTAAAAAAAATAAGTAACAAAAATAAACAATATCTATGTTAAAATTTAGACATATAATAGATACACAGACAAGCCGATAAATATGCACCAAAAATAAATCAACAGAATGCCAATGTACTGAAGCATGTGAAAAACTATTCAATAGACACATATAACGTTTTAAAACAAAGAAGCATTGTTAATGTGGCACATAAAGTTTGGCCAAATATAAAAAATAGCATGCAGTGCATAAGACATCTAAACGATACCTCTTAAGATAAAAAAAACAGTGAAGTACATGCAGTTATTATAAACTCCCACAATGTAATTGTATATCATTAGGTCTTTTATAATGGTGTATAATGAGAGAAGTGTATGCAGGTGTATGGTCCGCTTTTGGATCAGATGACGAGTGTCCAGCTGTGTTTAACCAGCGCTGTCAACTAGACCTCGAGCTAGTTCAAGATTTACATGTGCTGCAGAGTAAATTTCTGTGTATGAATGTATGAATCTGATGTATGAACAGGTAAACGACTAATTTGAGTATTTCTTAGGGGTGTCTGCCCATTACCTGCCACTTTTCCCTCCTGAAGTCATAGGCTGTTGTAAGTGTTACTTGCGCTCGCTTTCACACGGACATTACTTCCGTATACGACCATATCTCCCTGTTTTGCGGCCATGAGTCCTGGTTCTGAAAATGCACAAAGGGATTTTGCGTACAATACGCTGAAAATCAGCAGATACATGCCTTGATGAATCAGGCGCCTGTCAGGCGCCATCCCTGTGCTCATCCGTCTGCACGGGGACGGGCGCCTTCTCTCCTCCCGGAAGTCAAATCTGGTTGCCAGGCATCCAGATGCATTAGACCCGGCCGTCCAGCAGCTCTTTCTGCGCTAGGCAATGGGACGCTACTCGGCGCATGGCGGCTGCTGACATCAGCACCGCAAGTAGTCAATTTCCTGCCTATTCTCTATTTAAAGAAAGCTCTGGCACCACCAGGGTGCCATAGCATTTGGCCCCTTTCTCCAGGCGTGAATGTGGTTCCATAATATTTGGTCTGACTCCATGATTCCTGACTCAGCTTTCCCTGACACTTCTTCTGGATTCTCCTTTAGGCTCTGTAAGATTCTCCTGGTATTTGACTTCGGCTTGGAAGACTATATCATTGGATTCTCCCTGTTTACTATGCTGTCCGCTTGGTTTGACCACAGCTTTCCAGACTATCCGATTACTTCCATCTATCTCGCTGTGTGCTCTTTAGGAGAACCGCGACCTGCACACCTCTCGCAGCTAAATCCAAATTCCCTGGCGGGGGTCCCTGCTGAAGACCAGAGGTGCATTAGACTTTGCTCCCCCAAACAGGGTTGCGCCAAATTCAGCAGATAACTCCTGCATCCTGACAGCGCCATAAGTGCAAGAAAACCAGGAAAAAAACTGATAGCATTTAAAAGGGTAAGTATAAAATCATTCACTTTCCCATGCACTCACTTAGATACAAAAAGACCTAATTTAAAACCTCCAGGTATGAAAATAATATACATACAGAAATCTATCGCCACTTGCCAACTTGAAATTTAATTGTGACTCCTGCACAGTCCCATTCATTGTGACTCATCTTCCTTAACTGTATGGTGAAAAAATAGATCTGGTAATAGAAATATTTGATATCTATGGGATCTGCAGTGTTTGTCAGTGACATTTGATTCATGTGCTGTACAGCCGAAAAAAATATCAATAGCTTTCAGATTCTTTTAATATGTGGTCACTGTGCAGGGCAACAGCTAAATGTAGATGCATTGGACTAAGTGGGAGCAGCTAATTCAATTTCAAATGGATACGTACCCTTAGTTGCATAAGGTTACAAAAAATATCTACAATTCTGTGCCCCTGCCAATCAAACTTTATTTAATGGTTGAAGAAACATTTGGTGGCATTGAAATCATTATAAGAGAAGTGTAGTATGAGGTTATCTTAACTACTCAACAATGAATATTTCAAATAATTTCCACTGCTCTAACTAAACTCAAAACAACTGAAGGCATGTTCCCTGACCATTCAGCTCATCACATCTCTGATAAAGCAATGAAACAGAGAGAAAGGTAAGAGGGCCCTCTTTGCAAGCATACATATATAGGACAATAAGAGTTTATGAGGTTAAGTGCTACATATTACATATTGGTCCTGCTAGATTGCAATGGTGAAAAGTATTTAGTGGGCTATATGAACCAGTCACACTGCAATGCTGGCAGAGGGTTTTAATTCTGTGAGGTTAAGAGAGTGTTTGAGGAATTTGATAAGCTTGCCTGAATAGGCACGTTTTCAGAGAACACTTGAGGGTTTGAAGACTAGAGGAAAGTCTTGTTTGTGGGTGGGAATTCCACAAAGTGGATGCAGCCCGAAAATGTCCTGTAACAAGGAATAGGAGCAGGTAATGAGTGTGGATGAGAGACACAGATCTTGTGTAGAATGTAGGAATCAAGTTGGGAGATATTTTGAGACAAGAGAAACTGAAATCATAAGTAGGTAACTTCTGTTAGCTGATGAATATTATTTGCTCTGTTTTTGAAAGATTAAATTTCAGGTAGCGAGAGGACATCCATGATGAAATGGCAGAAATACATTCAGCAATGCAGGTCAACACAGATGGTAAGAGATCTGTAGAGGATAACAATGTGGGTACCATCCGCAAAGAGATAGTACTGAAATCCAAAGGAGCTTAGTAGTAGTAGTTTTAACAAGAGAAGTGCTATAAAGTAGAGGACCTAGGACTGAGCCTTGTGGTAATCCAACTGATAAAGGAAGCAGAGATGAGGTGGATCCAGAGAAAATAACACTGAAACTGCAATTAAAAGGTAAGATAAGAACCAGGATAGGACAGTGTCCTGAAGATCTAAAGATCTAAATATTTTAGCATCTGTATCAGAAGAGTGTGGTCAAGAGTTACAAAATCATCAGAAATCCAGGAGAATTAGAAGCGATTAATGGCCTTTAGATTTAGCAGTGATCAAACCATTCCTTGGTCAGTGCAATCTCTGTAGAGAGGTGGAAAACTGTTGAAAATTAAAAAAGTTGAGATTTCTCAGGTATAAAGAGGCTTGGTAGAGTTTGACAACAGAGAGATTAAAGTGCTGGGGAGAGCTTGTAGTTGATAAGGTGATGATTCGAGAGGGGAAATGGAATGATAAGAAAATAAGAAACTCATCATAGTCTAGAGAAAACAAGAATAGGGCAGTGGCCATCCCAACGAGTCTCAGTTAACTGGAAAAGGTCAAAGGAGGAATCTAGAGTGTTGTTTGGAAGCACAAGGGAAATGTGGATTATCAACTGGAATGTTGAACTCACCCATGATGATGGTGAGGATGACAAAGGATAAGAAATGAGGCAGCCAGGCAGAGAATTGTTTAAGAAAGGTACAGTGTCAGGATGTTACAGAGGGAAAATACAAATAGGAAAAAAATAATGATTGTTAATTAGATACAAGGGGAGTAGTGAGGGAGCAATGCAGTCAAATTAGTGTGTTGGATGAAATAGTTCTAAAAATAAAACAATGAAAGAAAAGTAAGAAAGGCAATTTGCTAAACATTGGGATTTTAGAATAAAAGGCAAAATATCTAGTTGCAATGACCAGCGTAGTTAGAGAAGTGCAAAGTTGTACTAGGTTTTACTAGGTTGTACTAGATGAAGATTAATTCTGGATGTCTTCAGATGTTTAATGTTTGTTCAACCAAAGGGCTTGATTCATAAGGTACATAAGTGCCGTGTTTCGGGTAAAATTGTACTACATGTGGCCAGAAATGAACCATACACCAAAGCAATGTCCAATGCATCTTCGAGTGCAAAGGATCCTCACTACAGACATCAATTTCAGGAATGCACCTGGGAGGGGAATGGGTGTATGCACTTAGTCAATTAATAGTAATGGTGTGCCAAGCACACACAGCACCGTCCGATTCAGGCATTGGGCATCTCAAAGGTACGTGTTTTTCAGTCTTATCACTTTCCCCAGCTATAGGTCTGGTGTAAGTGCCAATTACTAGTGATGACGGTTCTGTATGCATGCTAGAACATGCACAGTACAGATTCAAGGACAAAAAATGATATAGGGACATGCGTAAATACACACATTACATTAGATTTGCGTTTGTTAATTAATCATTCCCTTAGCACAGAAAACACGTCTGTCTCACCCTGAAATACCTGTCCCTGATTTGTCTTTCCCACTTAGGCTAAATTCTAACCTATAGTGGGGCTGAGTTCCATCTATGCTGATTGGTCAACTGAACAAAAGGAATTCAATTGCTCTGTGTCAAGCTACATAAGAAACAGGTCAAAATGGTGTCATAAAATATGCCTCAATGATCAACACTCTAACCCAAGTAATAAATACTAAAATGATGTTACATACTTTTAAAAAGCACTAAATGAACAGAGATGAGTCACTGATAGTAATGAGATTAAATGAGCTTCAGATAAAAGAGAGGATGATTGTTGCAGTATTTCTTAATGTTACATCCCTGGGGATGGAAGAGAAGAATGATGATTAGGTCCAAATAAATGGAAAAGAACTACGTTTGTTTAACTGTATTTTCATACACTTTGTCAGAAAGACATGTCTGTGTTTCACTGACGCGTCTGTCTCCCTTAGAATGAGTAATAATGTATAATAATTAAAATATAGCATTATCATATGTACTGGTCCCACCAAGCCTGGCAGCCATAAACTGCTTGTTATGCTAGCACTTGTAGAACTACAAATTCCAGCATACTTATGGATGGATTTCAGCATACTGGCGTTTGTAGAACTACAAGCATCAGCATGTCTTGGCACCTAAGGCCCACTGGGACCTGTAGTGTAACATAGGAAAATATGATGTAAAATGATTCTTAACTGCTTCTTGAGAAGCCATGATGCAAATAACTGTCCGCAACTAAGCAATCAGAGCCAATTTATCATACTCTGAGCAATAAGAGCAAAGCTCAGGATTGGTTAGTTGTGGAAAGGCCCTCCTGCTGCCATTCACGTTACAACTACGCAAGAAGCAGTTCAGCTGCACATTACATGATCTTATAAAATTATAGTTCTTTAAAAATTAACAAAATTCAAGTTTTGGTGAATAATGGCTTACACAGCGTTAGTTAATATTGTTTTACAAACAAAGCCATACTCACTTTATGTGTCAACACTAAAAAAAATAATTCAGAGGGAGGTGGAGATTCTAGACTTTTTGTTCCAGCTTCCCTTATTCTTCCTACTTTTCAGTTCCACATAGGAATAAACATACTCTTTTACATCTTTCAGTTACTGTGCATATCTACAACAAAACATTTCCCAGTGTCATAACAGATCTTTTGGGCTATTTGCCTGCATCCATTTATTAATAACCCCCTCTTCTTGGTTAAAAAAAAGTTTTCCAACTGTCCAAAACTTTGTGAATAAACCAAATCTAAAGTTTAAATGACTGCTTGACAGTTTGACAAATTGCAATGTACAGTTTAGTGTAGAGATGTGCACTGACCCCCGTGTTTTGGTTTCGAAACCAGTGTCGGTTATAAAACAACTTCATGTTTCGGCTTTGCTACCGGCTTTGTCGAACAAATGCGAAAGGTTTTGGTTTTAGTTTTGGATCTGGATTTAATTACAAATTGTGAAAAATAGGTAAAATAATGTAATTTTTAGCCGTTTTGCTCCTATATTACTATTCACAGCATTAACATTCATTTTCAGTTATCTCAGTCTATTTTCTAATGATCCCTTCACAATGGTCCCAATTTTCACCAAAGTTGGCCAAAGTCTCCAGCGAGCTGTCTTAATGAAGGATTTTGTAACTTTGCCATCATTGCATTTGCTTTCTCTCATTCAATTAAAAAATAAATAAACTGAATAGTGTTGATATCTCCCTTTCATTGCACCCAAACCTCCTTAGCATGTTCAGACTTACTATTACTGTAATTGCATAAATAAATAACCACACAGGCACCAATGTAGATTTGGCAAAAAGTTTTCATTCAAACAAAAAGGGGGGCGAAGAGAGAGCAATGCGAGTCAGATACAACTAATAGCAGAACCAAATAGTGGAAGGTCAAATTGCTGTTACACCACTGGATGTAATCCTATATCCCATCCTAGGATATAATCATTTACAATGTTACGGCTTCCTAGTAGCTGTCATAAGCTTTTAGAACAAGCAAGAGAGGTCTTCGCCTATAGCAGCCACCTTTCCCATAGAGTTTGATGCACTCACAGGTACTCAGATGCCCCCAGGATTTAACTCAATGTAGTCAAATCTTATGTGCAGGAACCAGTAGCACGGAGATAGGAGAAATGGGGCGAAGAGCACACCCCCCCATGTCCATTCAGAAGGCAGCACTAATTTAATTTAAAAAGCTGCGTCTCGGCTGCTCAGCCATGGTGTCAGAGTGTGTGTACCACTTCTTGAGGACAGCCTCAGTTGCAAGTCTCAGACAGTCCCCTCTAACCCGGGGTTGGATGCCTGCTGTATGAAGTTTAAAATTTAGTGTGTACATTTTTATCTCTTGCAGCTTACACTAAATTTAGTTTTTATTTAATTTATCCTATGGATTTGCTTCAGTTGGTCGCATGTCAGATGACATTTTGTTGCAGCCGCTGCAATGTTTTATATGAGTTCACTGAATGTCAAAAATGCAAAAAAAAACTCACACTCAAACTCCCTCTTTTAAATATAGATTTATCTGAATGACCCTTCCAAAATGGACAAGTATTGAAAAATAGAAAAGATTAGAATATAATAATACATAGCCTTTTTGGGGTGTGCAACTACTGTTGAATCTCACATGCAAACATCCAGTTGTTTTTTTAAATTATTTCTGTTGTCACAGCCCCAATCAAGATTACTTTCACTAGAACAACTTTCAGTTTTAAAAGAAAGAAATCTGTTTGTTTTTTTGATTCTGCTGCTAATAGTCTGACAGCAAAAATAAACTGTTTTTCTCAAAGAATATAATAGTTAGTTCTATAAAGCTCAGTCTGTATATCCTGTCTAGTACTATTATATATATATGCAATGCAATGCATTAACAACAACCAGTAGCCACTAGTCTGTGTAAAGTGTATTTACGATTGAAATTAAAAGCAATTGATCAACAAACTGTCGAAGTCGTATAATTGGATTAACGAAAGTATATTGGTTAATATTGTTTTATTGGTCGAATGCACTCAGTATGCCATGCTACACGTGGCATACGGCAATCGCAAGGTAAAATACGCACGTACACATTCGCATTACAACATTTAGTTATTTATATAATTCATATTCATATTGGTTACGTTACACAGTAATTTATGAGCAGATAGTATTTAGTTTATTATTCGTTTATGTAATATGATTATATGTACACTTCAGTGTTATTTAAGGTTCAAGTTGTAGGAAAGGTGTCATGTCTAGTATCATATTAAACCCCTATTCATCAGCAGCTGTCCGGTTAATTCAGCGAAGAGATAGCACATTGCATACTCAAGTTATTGTTGTTAGGGAATAAACCTTTAATATGATACTGACTGTAAAATGCTAATGGACTGGTTGTAATTGGAGTTTTGGCGGGAAGAACAGAGCTCATCCCCTGGAAAGATGACCCCCACCTTTGGATTCCTTAGATTGAACCAGCCTATGACCTGTTTACCCTGGACCCATCTGAAGTCCGGACCTATAGAAGCAAGCCACGTCATCTCTATTGTTCACTGAATGTATATATAATCATAGCTGCACCCCCACTAGCCTCAGTCTACTCTGACCACAGTATTCTAAACAGATATACTGTTCACTGGGTCCCGTGGGAGCGCAGCGAGCGCATCCGATAGCAGCAGTATGTAATTATCTTTTGGTATTGGCTGTACTGTACTGTATCATAATATAATAATGTATTGAATTGTTAACTATTTACATCTGCTAAAATAAATCACTTTGTGCATTGGAAACACAATACAATCGCCTATGCAATGCTTATTTGAAAACGATAGAATTACTTTAATAAAACTATTGTAGCTGACTATTCTCTACAGAACTGCTTTACAATAATGATAGGATTCTACTGCTTTCATATGTCCCTTGTTCACCCTTAACGCTATTTTATGAGCAGAGCACCAAAGCTAGCCTCCTCCCTACACACTGTTTGTTCTAAAATCACACTTGAGAGAACGAGGGTGGACTATATATACAAAAGATCGCTATCCAAAACTCGCAAGTTTTGCAAAATAAAAAAAAGCCTCATTTTGAGATCCATGTATGGCGGGAGATACAGAGTCACAACTCAGTTTCACTTGGATCCCCAATGTCGGATTTCATCAGATTTCAAGTAATTCGAACCCCTCATCTATAGTTTAATTTCAATATTAGTGTGATAATGATGGAGCTTAATTCTTTTAGTGCAATCTGGCAACTTGTGAAGTAAACTAAGTGTCCTGAATAAACACACAATAATGCCCTGCCCCAATTCCATTTCAACCAGGTCATGCTCAAATGGTGCAAGAGATGTTTCATACTACTGGCACTAATTTTGTGTCATTAAGCTAAATGAGGGGCATTCCAAGTGTAGCGTTGATACTACTGTAATGTCAATAGCAGTGAGAAAAATGTAATTGTTCATCAGTATAAAATGTTGTTTTACTAAGACACTGACATCCTTAGAATATTTCTTATAACAAGTACTATTCTTACAAATACTTACAAATCATATTTATACAAATTCCTAATTCTTGATTGTGCTTCCAATGAAAATGTTGCAAAGTCAAGAGATATGGGAAAGTACTAATCTGTATTACAGAATAAATACAGTATGTGCAGTACTGTGTGGTGCACAAAGGTGGAAATGAGCAGCAGAATTTTGTGTAGATCGAGTTTCAGGGCAAAACAGGTCATTTAATATTTGATAGGTATTAACCCCATATCTTTCTTTCTTTTATTTTACATAGATACGAGTGACAGGGACTGATGCCACTCCAATGTCCAATTATGTGTGTTCCTCTAAATGGAATGCTGTTCCTCTAAAGTATCTTCTATCTTCAACAAGGACCAGATGGATGGACATTCCTGGGGACATGGATGGACACTTGTTTGCAATAAAAATCTTACCTGTCAAGATTGACCAATTATTTGTGTACCTCTAAAGTATCTTCAACAAGCACCAGATGTGAGTAGTAGCTGTATTTTACACAGATGTCATAAGCGGACAAAGCAATTGCACTGTGCCACTAGTATTAACTAAAAATACAACCATTACTCCCATCTGACATTTGTTTGCAATATAAATCATACCTGTCAATATTGTTGTGAGACACATTAGATCATATATATTATGATAAAAATATACAAATAATTAGTATATATAAATTATTTAGGTATAAAAAATATGTGCATTAATAAAATATTTTATTAAGATCTTCTTCTTTCAAGTATTATGTTCACGTCTTGACCATGTTGATTGTTGATTTGTCTCAGAAGACTCAAATTTTGGATCTTTAAATATTCTTTTGGATTATAATCGCCAATAAAAATAAATGTTTGTATAAAGGCATTGTTCTTACTTTCACTTTAATACAACATCGAACATTATTGAATCTTTCTCACCTTAATCTTTCTGTATGTTGTAATCTCTATTTTCCTCAAACAAGGTGTGGTCCTTGCTGGTCATCCTGATAGTTGATCTCATGGTAAAGAAAAATAATGTGTATTTAAAAAATCTAATGATTTGTATATTGTGCACAAAAAATATGTGTATGTCATATAAGATCATTTTGACATAGAAGTCACATCATTCCCTTCCATATTGTGACCTACATTTAAAAAAAGAAAAAATGTGTCCAAATAATATTGTCATCATCATCATTAGTTATTTATATAGCGCCACTAATTCCGCAGCACTGTACAGAGAACTCATTGACATCAGTCCCTGTCTAATTGGAGCTTACAGTCTAAATTCCCTAACTTAAACACACACACACAGACAGAGAGAGACTAGGATCAATTTGACAGAAATTGACAGACACATTCCTTGAGGTTCTTTGTGCCCTCATTTCTTCTACTATACATTGCAGGGTTGTAGCTATGAGTATACAATTAGCAGATGTTTGCTGAAGATTTACTGACATTTGATCCATAAATTGAGACTTTCTGGCTTGAAAAACTGTAATCTGCTCCAGTGTTTGTGAGATTCTAGGTTGCTAAGCTGTATTCAAGCTGAGATGCTGCAATTTGCCCTTATGTAGAACATATTCTCTCTAATATGTTGTCACTGACAATTTTTCTATTCTGTATCTCAGCCACCAGTCAATTGGTCTACTCTTTTTTTCCCTGCAAGCTTTATTCCATGTTCTTCCTGCATGATTCCTGCTTCTTGTCCATCTTTCTAGCAAATTTGATTATTTCTTCTGGTAGATCTTGAGCAGGCATCATTTGTATTTGTGTTACATTGGTTTGTGAAGAACCACCTGCAGAGGTGGCAGGAACTTGTAGGTTTGTGCAGGTTATTTCCAGTAATTGAAGTCTTTGGGCTGAATTTTCATGGACAGAATTCGTAGCTGGTGAAAATGACACAGACTCTGTTTCTATGTCAATATCATCTGAATCTGTTCAGATATACATGTTCTAAACATGTTTATACATGCTCTAAACATTTTTATAGTGTGTATATAGTTAATAATCTGTATATTGTCATTAAAATTTGAAATCTATATATTTAACATATTCCCCTACAATTGACAATTGATGGACAGCTTTCAATTGCCTCCTCCTCCAAAGGATAATTTGTGAGAGGTGTATTTGGCAGTTCGGCTACGTCAATGGATTCTGTAAAACTATCAAACAATTTTTTTACAAATATATTTATTAGAAATGTAGACTAAAACTTCTAATTAATAAATAGATTACCTTCTGGCATTCATACACGCATTGCAGATGTTTCAGTTTCCTCACGTGATTCTTCAACATGTCCGTCTTCTAAAATGCAATAGCAAAATATTTCATATATATATATATATATATATATATATATATATATATATAATATTTAATAATTATTTTAATAACAATCTTTTGTACAACATTTTTCAGAAAACTTACATAGCCCATGCTGGATGGTCATTTCTATCTCAACAATTGTAATACAGTATCTAGGAGCATAAAATATTATGACATAATTTTTAAAGCTAAGCAGAGTTTTTAGTTTTTAAAAGAAAAACATGGGTGTGCCTGGGTACATTTCTTTTATTTTTTCTTTCGGGTTTCAATCCACTTAAGTATATGGAGAAGCAGTTACGGGGTTTGAGTGCCGTAAAAAAACACAGTTAACATGCTTGGGGGGGGCATGGTGAATAATTGCTAATTATAATTAACACTGCATAAGAAATTTTGTAGAAATCTAAACTACACAATAATATATTTTAACTAAATTAAATTACTAAACCTAGTGACCAGCGGTTTCGGTGGTTTGACTCTCATCCTCTTATGATTAATTAGTACTTAGAAGGCAATATAATTTCTTAAATTATTAAACAATATACCTAAATTTGGTTGACTCAAAACACCATTTTAAGATACTATTTGTTATCAAAAAGTATATGCTAGTTCATGCGTATCCTTAGTCTGCTCAAACTTCCCAAGTTCTATATATCATAGCAGAAGTGCCCGAAAAAATCTATCTAAATGGTCACAAATCCTACATAATTTTGAGTTTTGGCAGCCATATAAAAACACAGCAATGCAGAAGAACAGTTAAATTATGCAAAAAAACAAAAACAAAATAAGAAATAAGGCAAACAAAAATGTAAATATATATAAAAATATAATAGCGTATACCAAAAATAGTTAATAAAAATACTCAACACCACTTATAATGGTAGAATAGTCAATAAGAACATAAAGAAAATTCTTCCCTAAAGATCATTCAACTCTAAGGGGTATATTTACTAAACTGCGGGATTGAAAAAGTGGAGATGCTGCCTATGTTTTTTATTTGGTAAGAATGTCTAAACAAAATTGAGTCTTTTGTTGCACTTGTATCATCCTCCTTAACCCTTGCTTCAAGGAGGGAATCCTTATTCAAATTACTTGTTCTATGGCTTTCTGAAATAAATTATCAATTTATTCAAATTCCTGTATCAAATTCTCTTCCTGCACCTAATAATATTTGTCCAAGTTGCAGTGTCTCATAAATCTAATAATAGACCTTTAGGAATATGATTTTTCATAGGTCTACAGTGACATCTGTCACAGTCGAGACAATGTTTACTATTCACCCGTTTGTTGTAATTTGATGACACAATTTTATCTCCCTGGACCGATAAGGTGATGTTAAAAAAGTTTACAGAAGAAAAATCAGAATGATGAGTAAACGTCAAATTAATTTTATTGGAATCAAGGTGACAAATTAGGTATTGTGACAATTCATGACATCCATCCCAAATAATGAAAAGATGTATTGGCTATAGTGCACAAGGTTTTTTTGCATATGGGGCTCCCCATATAAACTCCTCCTCAAACTTGTAAATATATAGGTTTCCAAACTGGGGGAAAACCTAATATCCATTGGCATTATTTAGATGATCTTTATTATTTGGGATTTTTGGTGTAGCCAAGTCATAGACAAGTGAACTCTATTAAGTCATTATGGAGAGCAATCCATAAAAAAGAAGTAACTTTTCACCTGGGTATAATCATGTTGCTTTGGAGGGGGAGGTAAATTTTAAATGTGGGGATAGATTTTAGTTGAGGTAGGACATGTAGATCAACTTTACATTGCAGTGTAAAAATGAAGCTATCAAACATTTGTGTGCTAAATGAAAAAATAGCCTATATTTAACTTATGTGCAAAATAATAAACTAATTTGCACCCCTTGCATTGTAACATGGTTTGTCCCAGAGAACATTTACTCCTTTTTTGCCTTAATGACTCAGGCCCATAGTTTTAAGTAAATTTAACAAATAACTTTAAGGGTGATGATGAGGGTAGGATATATCACACATTTTTGAATATGTTATGTTATGTTAAGTGTTATGTAACACAATATATAAAACATGGTTTATGCCTTTATTGAAATGCAATAAGAGTAACTGCTTTAACAGAAGCATAATGTACACTATATATTGTTTATGACGTAATTTGACTGAAAATAGACATGAAGACACATGTAGATGCAATAATAACAATGTTCCATACAACTCAATAAAATAGAATATTGTAAAATACAATAAAGAAATCATGAATTATTATTAACATTGTTTAATAGCTCTCAGACACTGGGTTTGTCTTTCATTTCTATTTTCTTGCCATCTTCAAAAGAAGTTTGTAATGTTGGCATTAGTGTTTAAAGTATCTAGCCTGGAAAACTACTTCTGAGGTGGGATTTCATGGCAAAACTTTTTACCTTGGGAGTCCTCCCAGTTCACTTTCATATTCCACTCATGGTATACTTCATATATAGACATAGAGCCCGAACAGTTCAATGACAAATTGATGTTCTTCATTCTTGCAGCAATGCCACAGAAAGTTCAGCTTCCCTGAATATTTCTAGGGACATGTCCGTTATTGCATCTTTAACTGTCAGTATACTTTTGGCCTGTTAGTGTTTATGACATTGCATTTGTAACTGGGATCACTTTTTAAGTGTTCCTCACTGATAAAATATCTATGGTGACCTTGGTATTATTTCTAGATGGTCTCAAAGCGGTGCATGCTATCATCATCCATTTTGGCCATGGCATTGGTAAAGTTCCTCTATCAGGAGTTTCAGGAAGCATATCACAGTTATCATCATTCAGAAAGTATGGAAACTTCAGCACTGCAGCACTGATGTTGAGAAAGTTGCCTGGTTCTCTTTGTTTCCCTCTAATTCTGATGGTCCATACTATCTAATATAGTGTTGCTAGATGTGAGGTCATCTTCTTCAGGTATGTACTTTACTTACATCTATACCCACATCACAGACATGTTCCTATTTGTCTCTTTGTTTCTTGGCCTTTAGAGAGCAAATATTGAAACATATGAGATTTCTAGCTTCTTACATGATATTCGATTTGATGTGTTTACATGAAAAGAGTATGATAAAGTGGCCACAATTTCTTAGGGGGCCATGACATTGCTTGGTGGTGTGGCAACTAGATCACTGAGTGGAGATGTTGGGGTTGGAATGCTGTGTTATGGTTGACACAGACAAGATGGAGGGTAATGGGTCAAATTCTTTTGCATACATGAGTGTCAAGACTTTATTTTTAGTTGGTTATTTTACCCTTTGCACTTTCTCTGTTTCCATTGTAATATTCTCTTTGTTACTAATTACTAAAGTGTTTCTCAGGGCTTTTGGGAGACCTTCTTCAAAGGTTTAATGTCACAGAGACCATGGAGGTTGAAACTTAAATGATTAATAAAGTCTGAATTTGGCTCATTGTGTGAAATTCCTTTATATAGGGAAGTCTATATCAAGAATAACACTTTACTATTTTGTTAATATTATGGCAATTAAAAGGGGATAATATTCACTAAGCTAAATTGTATGTCCACTGTAATATTATAATTGTTCTATATCATCTAAATACTGTCACGAGCCGCGGCGGTACTCACAGCTGCCGCGGCTCGCTTCCTGTGCCCTCTGGCGGTCCGGCCGTCACCTTGACGACCGGGACGCCATTTCCAGTTCCTGCCCGACCGTTGCAAAGGCAACGGCCAGATGCTTCTCCTCTGGCGCTGCGTCCCGGCGGTACTGGTAGATGGGCGCATGCGCGCAAAATAACACAGCCTGTGGGCTGATTAATTTAATTATTACTGGAAGCTGTGTGGGACTCAGAGCTAGGCTCTGATTGGTGGCCTATGGTATTTAAGGCAGTGAGGTCTGCAGCCTCACTGCCGGTTATAGCTTCCCGTTGCCAGTTTGCTGACCTGCTGTGTTTCCAGTTCCGTCCTGTGGATATTACGATCGGATTGCCTGTGTATGACCCTTTGCCTGGATTTGGACCCTGCCTGTATTTCTTGTGACCCTGACCTTCCTGCCTGTATCTGGACCTTGCTACCGTGCCTGTGACCCTTGACCTCGGCTTGTGTATTGGACTTGTGCAGTATCCTTCCCCCACTTTGTTGGAAAGCCTTATGCAACTCGCCATTAAAATTGACAGGAGAATCAAGGAGAAGAAGACAGAGAACGAGGCATCTTCCTTTTCATCTGCATTTATCCCTGTTCCCACGGATGAGGAGGAACCTATGCAGTCGGGGGCCTATCACCTCTCTTTTGACGAAAGAGACAGAAGACAGTCACAAGGCCTATGTCTTTATTGTGGAAGTAAAGGCCACTTCTCCTGCTCTTGTCCTTACAAACCTGAAAAAGGAGCATGTCTGGGAATGGTCCACTTAGGTCTGCAAGTTGTTTCCCAAAAGAATGCTGTCCTGATTCCCGCACAAGTCACTTTCAGTGCCAGTTCCGTGGCCCTGTCGGCCTTCATTGATAGTGGAGCTGCAGGCAACTTCCTCGACATCGGGTTTGCCCGCTCTGCGGGAATTCCGGCTGTGAAGCTTAAATCTGCCATTACCGTTTGTGGCTTAGATGGAAGTCCATTGCCTGGTGGCAAGATTAATTGGGAGACCTCGTTACTGCAACTGAACATTGGAGCTCTCCATTCAGAGTCAATGACTTTCTTCCTTATTGACTGTCCGTCAGTTCCATTGATCCTGGGCCACCCTTGGCTTTTCCATCATAACCCTGTCGTGGATTGGGCGAAAGGAGAAATTGTCCAGTGGAGCTCTTATTGTACACAGTCATGCTTGACTCTGCCTCTGCGTGTGATTCAGTCTATTCCGGAGCAGCTTCCCTCACAATATCATGAGTTCTGGGATGTGTTCTCCAAAAAGGCTGCTGACACCTTACCACCGCACCGTGACTTCGACTGTGCCATCGAGCTTATTCCTGGTTCCAAGTTACCCAAGAGACGCTTGTACTCCCTCTCTGGTCCAGAGACCAAATCCATGCAGGAATACATTGATGAAAACCTGGAGAAAGGCTTCATCAGGCCATCTAAATCTCCAGTAGGATCGCGATGCTTCTTTGTATCCAAAAATGACGGAGGACTAAGACCCTGTATCGACTACCGAGGACTGAATCTCTTTACAGTCAAGAACACCTATCCCCTTCCTCTCATCTCTGTATTATTTGATCAATTAAGAGGTGCCACAGTCTTCACCAAAATCGATCTTCGTGGAGCATATAACCTCATCCGTATCAAAGAAGGAGATGAATGGAAGACGGTATTCAATATGCATTCTGGCCACTACGAGTATCTGGTCATGCCGTTTGGTCTTAGCAACGCACCTGCAGTATTCCAGGACCTGATTAATGAAGTTCTTCGGGAGTTCCTTGACTGTTTCGTGGTCGTCTATTTAGATGATATCCTCATCTATTCTAAATCCTTATCCGTACATCAGGGTCACATCAAACAGGTTCTACAGAAACTGCGAGAACACCACCTTTACGCCAAACTAGAAAAGTGTGAGTTCGAAGTGCAGAAGGTTTACTTTCTGAGTTACGTAATTTCTTCTGAGGGATTCTCTATGGATCCAACTAAGGTTCAAGGTATCTTGGATTGGGTGCAACCAAACAATCTTAAGGCGGTGCAGAGGTTCCTGGGCTTCGCCAACTACTATAGAAGATTCATTTGTGGCTTTGCTGACACTGTGGCTCCCATTGTCGCCCTGACTCGCAAAGGAATGGATCCAACTAATTGGTCGCCCCAAGCAGTAGCCTCATTTGAAAGCTTGAAAAAAGCCTTTGGGTCCGCTCAGGTCCTTAGACACCCGGATCCAACTAAAGCATTTGTTCTTGAGGTCGACGCCTCTGACGTTGGTGACGGTGCTATCCTATCACAGAAGGACCTTTATACTCATCGTCTACACCCGTGTGCCTATTTCTCCCGTAAGTTCTCTTCAGCAGATGCTAACTACGATGTCGGTAATGGGGAACTATTGGCAATTAAATGGGCCTTCGAGGAGTGGCGGCAATGGCTAGAGGGTGCTTCACATCAGATCTCCGTTATTACGGATCACAAAAACCTACAATAGATACAGATGGCTAACGCCTTAATCCCAGACAGGCCCACTGGTCGTTATTCTTCACCCGGTTCAATTTTGTGATCACCTACCGACCAGGTTCAAAAAATGACCGAGCAGATGCCCTGTCTAGAAGCTTCTTGGCACATCATGTTCCAGTCACAGATCAGGAGCCTATCATTCCCTCTTCCAGAATCCATGCCGGGTTGACCCAAGACCTGAGCATCACGCTTCAAAGGTTTCAAAGATTATACTGATAATACTCCAGTAGGATGCTTTTTTGTCCCAGTTTATTTAAGGAAAGCGGTCCTTGCTGAAGCACATGATAGTCAGACTGCTGGACATCCTGGAATTTTTAAAACATTGGAAATTCTTTCCCGCACTGTATGGTGGTCATCCTTGTCTGCTGACGTCAAAAGTCATGTCCTCTCTTGTGAGGTTTGTGCCAGGAATAAAATCCCCAGGACTCGTCCAGTTAGTTCCATTGGCCATTCCTGCTAAACCTTGGACACATTTGTCCATTCACTTTATTGTTGATTTGCCACCCTCTGTGGGACACAATACCATTTGGGTCGTGGTAGACCGCTTTAGTAAAATGGCACACTTCATACCACTAACCAGGCTTCCTACCGCTCGAGATCTGGCCGTCCTGTTCATTCAACATATTTTCCGTCTCCATAGACTCCCTACTGATATCGTTTCTGATCATGGTTCCCAATTCATAGCACAATTCTGGAAATACTTTTGTATCCTTCTCGGAATCAAGATCAGTCTCTCATCTGCATGCCACCCTCAGTCTAATGGCCAAACTGAAAGGGTTAACCAGTCCCTAGAACAGTTCTTACGGTGCTATACTTCAGAATTTCATGAAAACTGGTCCTCCTTGTTACCCTGGGCGGAGTTTGCCTACAATAACTCATCTCATTCATCTACTCAAACCTCCCCGTTCTACTGTAATTTTGGTTTTCATCCCAGGTCCAATTCTTTATATTCCCTCAAATCTGCTGGTATCCCGCAGATTCGTTCCACAGCCGCTGATCTCAAAGTAATCTGGAGGAAAGTGCAGTCCTCCTTAAAGCGGGCCTCATTTTCTGCAAAAAAAAATTTGGATCGCCACCGTACCACCTGCTCATTCAAAGTGGGCCAGAAAGTGTGGCTTTCAACATGGAATATTAGGCTTAGACAGCCTTGTAAGAAACTGGGGCCTTAATTCATTGGTCTGTTCATGATTATCAAGCAGATTAATCCGGTATGTTTCAGATTAAAGATTCCTGGTTCACTGAGGATCCCCAACACATTTCATTGTTCTCTATTTAAGATGGTACTATACCCGAACCAATCCCAGCCTTCAAGTTTGCCTGTGAGAAATATGAACAAACCACCAAAATACATTATCCAGAAGATTCTCGACTCTAAAAAAGTGCAGGGTCAGGTGCACTTCCTAGTGCAGTGGAAGAATCGCGGGTTAGAGGAACGGTCCTGGGTCCCGCGAAGACGACTGTACACTTCAAGACATTTGAAGGAATTTTTCAAAAAATTCCCTGGGAAACCTGGGTGTCGGGGTTCTTTAACCCCTCCTCAAGGGGGGGGGTACTGTCAGAGCTGCCGCGGCTCGCTTCCTGTGCCCTCTGGCGTCTTGGCCGTCACCTTGACGACCAGAACGTCATTTCCAGTTACTGCCCGGCCGCTGCCGCTTCTCCTCTGGCGCTGCGTCCCGGCGGTACTGGTAGATGGGTGCATGCGCGCAAAATAACACAGCCTGTGGGCTGATTAATTTAATTATTACTGGGAACTGTGTGGGACTCAGAGCTAGGCTCTGATTGGTGGCCTTTGGTATTTAAGGTAGTGAGGTCTGCAGCTCACTGCCGGTTATAGCTTCCTGTTGCCAGTTTGCTGACCTGCTGTGTTCCCAGTTCCGTCCTGTGGATATTACGATTGGATTGCCTGTGTATGACCTTTTGCCAGGATTTGGACCCTGCCTGTATTTCTTGTGACTCTGACCTTCCTGCCTGTATCTGGACCTTGCTACCTTGCCTTGACCTTGGCTTGTGTATTGGATTCCCTGTCTGCTGCTGGCCCTCGACCCTTGCCTGGACTTCATTCCGCTTTCCTGGGTTCTCCCTAGTCGGTACGCACTTCACGACCCTCTGCTAGTCTGCGGCCAAGTCTGTCCCCACCACTAGGGGCTCTAGTGAACACCTGACTGGCAGAGCAGACTCTGGGTTGTGTTGTACCAGCTAGAGATAGAGAGGTTCCTAACAAATACACAGAGTTCTTTGTCAGTTCACAGTATCATTGTTGTAAATGTTATTATTAATTTATTGTCTTGTGATGCATTTGTTTTGTCACATTCAGGTGATGAAATAGTTGAAGCCTTGACGAAAGCAAATGACAAATCCACCTTAACACATATACAACTCATCCTTCCCATAAAGTATGGTCAAAAATGTGTCTGTTGAAGATTTCAAAGATGCTTAGGAGGCTTATTTTAGACATTGCATATCAGGTTTGTCTGGTATGTCAAAAGAATAATAATGTTAAATTGTTTCTCATAGGTGTTGCCCTATTGGTTAGTGCTTTGTTGGTCATGTTTTAATATCAGTTTGTGATCTTTGTAAACACCTCCCCACAGCACAAGGAAATCTGCACAAAGAGATCTGCATGTGGATGGGGTATTGTAAAACTGTGTGTTTCATATTCCCATACTGTAGTCCTGTTGGGTTAATCTTTGATGCTCCATTTTTAATGAAAGTTTGTGTTTTAATTACACATCTCACTACAGCACAGTTCAATCTTCATGGGAAAGGTGATTTTAAGATGATTTTTTCATTCTTATTGCTCTATAGGGAAGTGCTTCAGAGTTCAGGTATTATAAAATGTAAGAGCGATGTGAATAAAGAAAACAACATTAGGCACTTGTAGGTATATGCTCAATGATTAACACAGCAGTATGTTAAGAATTGTAATATGTATGTATACATTCTAGCACATGACTTTTCCAACTAAATATTGGGTGTAGAGTGTACAGTGTAGAGTATCAGAGAAAGGCTGTGTATACAATACAGAAAATTTCTCCCAATGCCATATCAGTAATGATTTTATCAACATCGGAAAAAAAAAAGTCCCGATCAGTATGCCAATTCATGTGCACACTATACATGTTTTAAAATATTTACCCTCAGATCTGTGCTCTTCATCTGTCATAACCATCTGCTGAAAAGATTATGACTCAGCAAACGCTATGGAGACCATGATCGTGAGCACATGCACACTGCAGAATGGAAGGCCATCCATTGAACAAGATTTTTAGTCTGGTTTAAAAATCAAATGAAACGATACGATGTGCTTCAGAATGATAAGGCTAAGTACATACTGGCCTGATGATTGCACGGAAAACCACCAATCAGCCAACATCCGACCGTTTGGTCAGATATCATGTGAGGAGTGTGTATAGTCGAGAGTGGAATGATAGGAGAGAAAGTGAGACAGGCGTTTGTACATTAATCGCTCAAGTAGATTGGAGGCAAAGGGGAGGAGAGAAATAGGGTGGTAGTTGGAGAGAGAGGCTGGATCGAGAGATGGTTTCTTTAGAATAGGTGAGATGAATGCATTTTTAAAGGAGGGTGGAAATGTGCCAGTGGAGAGAGACAGGTTGAACGGTGAGTTAGAAGTGGGCATGCAGTGGAGGAGAGAGAGCGGAGAAGTTGGGAGGGAATATGGTCGACTGGACAGGTTGTAGGGTGAGATGATAAAATGAGTCTTCATCTTCAGCTACTGGAGAGAATGAATTAATGGTGGATTGGGGAGTGTAAGCAAAGGTGGGTAGAGTGAGTGAACGCAGTGGAATTTGACATGTTGAAATATCTTGGTGAATGGTGTCAATTTTGTCTTTGAAATAGTTGTTAAAATCATGGGCAGTGAGGGAGGAAGAAGGAGGATGTGCAGGTTGGCAGAGAAGGTGGCAAAGAGGCGATGTGGGATAGAAGACTTGGAGGATATTAGAGATTTGAAGAATGTTTGTTTGGCAATTGAAAGGACAGTGCTGTAAGATAAAAAGGATGAATTTATAGTATAGGAAATTGGGATAGGAACGAGAGTTCCTCCAGGGGTGCTTTGCAGTGTGGGACCACTTTTGCAGGTAGTGGGTCTGTTTGTTGTGCCATGGCTAGAGTTTGGATCGTCGGTGACTATATGTAGCAGCTGCACTGTCTAGTGCTGAAGTAAGTGTTTTGTTATAGAATAAGGCAGCCTGATTAGGACAGGACAATGCATTCATTGGAGAAAATAGTTGTTTTAGTGAAAATGAGAAGTTGAATAGGTTAAGAGTACTTAGGTTTCGTTGTGTACGTCTGTATTTGGGTGCCAGGAAAGGGCATAAGGTAAATTGAGGCTGAAGGAAAGGAGGCTGTGGTTGTAGAGTTGGAAGGCTAAACTGGAGAAACTAGAGTTGCAACAGTAGCTAAATTAGGCTAGTAGGCTAACTTGGAGAAGACAAGGTCAAGGAAGTGCCCATAACAGTGGGTGGGAGATGAGGTCCATTGGGAGAGACCAAAGGGGGAAGTAAGTTAAAGAAGTTTAGTGGCAGAAGAGACAGTGGGATTATCAATGGGAATGTTGAAATCGCATAGTATGAGTGTAGGCAGGTAAAAGGATAGGAAATAAGTGAGCCAGGCCACAAAGTTGTCAAGGGATTGAGAACCTTGCCCTAGGGGGTGATAAATGACAGCAATGTGAAGGTGGAGAGGATGAAATAGACAAATAGTGTGGACTTCAAAGGAAGAGAATGAAAGGGAGGGTTCAGAGGGTATGACTTGAAAGATGCAGCTTGGAGAGAGTAGAATGCCTGCTTCACCAGTTTGTCTGTTTCCAGGTCTGGGATTGTGGTTGATAGAAAAGAGCTGCAGGGGTAGTAGTGTCAGAGGAGGTGAGCCAAGTTTCTGTAATAGCCAGGAGGTTGAGGGATTTAGAAATTAATAGATCATGGATGGATGTAAGTTTGTTACAAACAGATCTGGCATTCAATTGTGCACAGGAGAAGGGAAGAAAGGGTAGTGGGGATATGTGGATAAGGTTGGCGGGATTGGAAGTATGGGATGGATGGAAAGGTTTGGGGTGGAACGAGGAGCGTGAACAGATAATTGGGCCCAGGGTTAGGCGAGATATCACCAGCAGCTATGAGAAGGAGCAGGGTGAGAAAGAGGACATGTGAGGAGGTTTTGTAGGTGTGAGGTTTATTTCTGTTTATGTAGGCTAGTGAGTGGGTGCAGGAGACAAAACAGTTCATGTGTACAGACTAGTGAGGAGAGAAGTAGTGAAGGGGAAATCATGATAGGGGATGGAGAAATAGGATGATGGAGAAAGAAGTGGAGTTTGGAGAGAAGAATGGTGACAGTAATAGCAGAGACTATAAATTGAGTAGGTGCATGATGGAGAGATGGGAATGAATGAGAGAGTAAAAAGGATCAATTGATCCAAATTGCGTGGGGTAATAGAAGAGGTGAATAATACTTTACCTCCCCCTGGCTGGGGTTAATGGAGTAGGCAGTTTCAGCTGCTCTGACACGACAAGATCCAGGAGGATATTGACAGTTGGGTGCAGAGGGTCCAACAGCCAAACAGCCAAACAGAGATGGTAATAGCAAATACAATTGAGCTCAGTGAATAGCTGAACAGATATTGAGCTCTGTGGGTCACACAGCTGGACAGAGATGGAACACAAAGAAACTTAGAACACAAAGAAACCTTTACAAGGGGACATGGAGGTGAGGAGAGCAGATGTAAATTATAGAGAGCCCTACTTGTTTGAGTTTACATTTTAAAGGGGTGAGGAGAAAACAGACACAAGGGGAGTGTGCAAGTGATGCGTGAGGAGGGAGATGTCTTAGGATATGGTGTTGTATGCCAATCTTATATAGCAATATCTCATCACACTTAAAAGGTTAACATTCAGAATTTCAACATGTTTATAATGTCAACAAAGTTAAAATGTCGATATTGTGACTGTCAATGGCTTGAAATGTCGACAGTCACAATGTCAACATAATGCATTAGAAATGCCACCACCAGCACTACTGCTAGCACTACATTAAAAAAAACTAAATTAAAGCTGCAGTAAATAATAATAAAAAAACTGCCCCCCCACAAACAGCTTAACCAACCCCAGTTCTGCCAGCCTAGGCTGCTTCTACCAAAAACAAATGCGTACCCCTTTCCCCACTAGGGCCCTTCCCACACCACTGGTGGGTGTGGGATAATAATACAACTTTAATAATAATAAGACATTTTGCTACTGGTGTAGTACTACAAGCAATAGCATACCCAGGTTGCCAGGGCATGTTGACATTTGGGGAACCACAAGTGCCAGCATGCCTTTGCACCCAGGGCCCACTGGGCCTGTAGTGCAACAAGAAAAAAATGTAAATAAAACACCCATGCCCATTTTAAAATATACATTATTGGAAATAAATAAAAACACCCTCTGTAGTACTACATACAGGGTCTTCATCTGTAACACATGCAATTATCCAAGTTTACCCCTCTAAAAAAAAATAAAAACATCCTGGACTCATTGCTTGGCAAAAAAAACAAAACATTTAGGACAATGCTGAACTAGCTCTTCTCTGAAGAGCTTCCATTGCGTAATGAGTTCAGTACGATGTTGGTGCTATTTAAAACATGGGGATTTTTCATGACCACAGGTAGTAGTCAGGGCTGTAGTTTTGAATTTTGATTATATCCCTTTAAAACTGCATCTAACGTAAGAATAGGAAGTTTTCCAAATAATATGATTCACTGAGGAAGACAAACTTTAGACATTACTTAAAGATGAAAGATGAAACTTACTATTGGAAGTACATTGTATAAACAATGTAACACATAGCCTTTTCCTATCGCCCTTTGTCTCAGCCGAATTTAAAAATATACAACATCCAATATACTATTTGAACATTGTAATCAATTCCGAGATATACCATACAAAATCTTCCTTATTGTGAGGGTTTAACTTGCAGCCAGCATGATAATAATCATTGTAACTAATGACAACTTTGTAACTAGCAATGTTGAAACAATGTCATCTCCACATGTTGAACACTAGGACTGATAGGAACTATAATAATGTTATAGGATTGAAGTAACCTAGAGCAGAGACATCATCATCATCATCAACATTTATTTACATAGTACCAGCACATTCCGCAGTGATTACAGTTGGGGACAAACACAGTAATAAAACAATCCTTGGTAATATAAACAGACAGAAATGTAAGAGGGCTTGCTCAGAAGCTTACAATCTATAGGCCAATGGGAGTTTGATACATGAGGATAAGTGTACCATATTGCATATTAGTCCAGCCATAATGCAAAAGTAAAAGGGCATAGTGGGCTTTATGATCCAGTTACACAGCAATGTTGGTCAGGGGATCAGAGGGTTGTTGTCTTGTGTGAACTGTGTAAAGGGTGGTAATAACCTATTAGGTTATTAGTTATATCTGTCATTTTTATATATGTATAAGCTGACTCCATTAATGCCATTAAGGGTATATTACTATATGGTTCAGATCCTGATAATATCTTACAACAATGTCTATCAGCAATAGGTACATTATTGTTAAATTTGATGTATTTGTATTCACCTGCAAGTGATGCAAACATCCAATGTATATCCACATCATTTAAGCTATATGACACAGTATGTGAACTATTAAACATTAGACTAATCATGGCATATATCTTTATATATAGATCTTCCTTATATATACATACTTTTTGCAACCTATACAATAAAACTAAAAGGGACAAGTATTTATTTATTTTACTTATAAGTTTTCCACCTTCAAGACCGCTTTTTTCAATATCCAGTCATTTTATTAGCAACCATATAAATATACACATTAAGTCTCGCACTGGTTCACCCCTGAAGAAATTTGCCTAAGCGAATGAAATGCGTTGGGTCATGCCTACACACCTACACGATTGACGTCACCCGGAAGTCACGTCACCTGGAAGTCACGTGCGTTCCACTGTGGAACGCACGCCATCTCCCCCCCGCCTGTCGGCAACCCAGGATCTGCAGGAGCGCTGTTAGCGCTGTTAACAAACAGGGATCCCTGCACCGCTTACCAACTGGATTTTAGGCTGGATTCCGCTCGCATCTGACGGCCAATTGAGGTTGGTGTATTCATTGCATATTGGACCCCGCTGCACTGTCATTCGTTTTGGGCTCTATAGATCTTACCATCTTCTTATGGGACAATTGTAACATTTCCTCTACTGCTTCGGCACAAATGATGTTTTGAACTTTGTTTTGATTGACTCTAATTTGACTGGTTTGCGACAAATCATTGGTTTATTTTTGATTTTATCGTTGTATATTGGTCATTTTATGATTTTATCTGTTGCTGTCAACCTCAATTGTTTTTATTATTGTATAGTCAATTAAATGTTGATTTTATTTCCCATTTATCACCTGCACATTTCTATTATATTATATATACCTCCAACTGACATCAAGATAATTGAGCGCAATTTCCTTATACTTTATGTCTGGTAATAGGGTAACCTAGGGAGTAGCGAGGGTGGCTGAGGATAATTATAAGATTGCCTGAAAAGGTGGGTTTTCAGATAACGCTTGAGGGGTTGAAGACGAGGAAAGTCTTCTATTGTGTGGGAGGCAATCCCACAAAGTGGATGCAGCCCATAATAGTCCTGTAACCCGGGAATGGTAGCATATAATGAGAGTAGATGAGAGACGCAGATCTTGTTCAGAACGGAGGTATCAAGTTGGGAGATATTTTGAGAAGGATAAAGAGATGTTTGTTGGTGCAGTTTTGTTGATGGTTTTGTATGTTAGTAGAAGTATTTTATATTGGATTTGTTAACAATAAGCAACCAATGTAGAGACTGACAGAGTGGCTCAGCAGAGAAAGAACAATTTGCAAGGAAAATCAATCTAGCTGCTGTGTGCAAAATAAATTGCAGTGTGGAGAGTCTGTTTCAGGGAAGACCAGAAAGTAAGGAATTTCAATATTCAATGCAAGAGATGATGAGTGCATTAAACTTTTTGCTGTGTCTTGTGTGAGATATGTGCAAATTCTGGAAATATATTTTAGATGTATGCAGCGTGCGTTAAATATAGAGTCGATGTGGGAAACAATTGATAGTTCTGAGTTAAGGATCACACCTAGACAGCATGCTTGCAAGGTAGGATTTAAAGTCATGTTGTCAACAGAAGTAGAAATGTCACGTAGGTAACTTCTGTTTTTGAGTGGGAATATTATGAACTCCATTTTTGAAAGATTGAGTTTGAATTGGCGAGGGGACTTCCAAGATGAAATGACAGAAAGACAGTCAGTACCATGTGACAACACAGATCAAGATTCACTCACTCCTGTTGAATATGTATGAGGAGTAAAGATTAAAAAAAAAAACTCTCCCTTCTGACAGCTGATAGCCCTCTGATACCAGACAGGCAATACACTTTTTATCCCTGAAAATGCCCCCCATGTAGGGGGTGAAACACATTGGATTTTGCACACTTAACCTGAAGTATCTGTGTTCAACACAAAGGCAGTTTTAATTGAACCTTCCACACCAACATCTACACACTCCCCTTCACAATTTGGGAGAATGTTGCTGACAAATTGAGTCACTAAAAAGCAAGTTTGCCTCATGGATGATTGGAAGCTACAGAGCAGTTGGGATAGCTAAAAAATGGGTGACCAATGCAGGGAGATCTCACCAGAGTATAACTGTTGTTAGTATGAGAGACAGAGGGCATTAGCTGTACATCAAAGTATAATCCTGAATTAAATAGACGTTCCTACAAATAAGGCTCTGAAAAGGAACAAGTTAACTCTGGAGCCTGGTTATAGACCCTCCCCACATGGAGGGTGGAAAGAATGACCAATGAGCTAATTTAGGAATCATCATTTTCCAGGACTTTGAGATATGTTACATTTTAACACGTATTTCCTTCTTTGCAAATATATGTGTGGTGGATCAGCATTTGTGACATACATTAGAAATAATTGGTCTCTGTGCCAAAAACTAAACTATTTTTGGGAGAGGTCCCCAAAGTTGTTAGTGAGCGACGCCATGATTTGTATGTGCACTGACTTGTTAAATTTAGTGGTTATAAATAGTATTTAACAGCTTACATTTCGATTTATTCTGCCAAAATACTAACTAACATGATTTAGTTTGTTTCCCTTTTTTATATTTGCTTTTTAAAGTGAAGTTTTTTCATATTTCATATATTGATATTTGCACTAGAGATGATTAAGTTTGGTTTGTATTTACAGAATTTAAAGACTAACATTTTTAATGTCATTGCAGCATAAGTAAATTGTTGATGTTGTTTGATTCTTGATTTTGTTTGTTGCACTTTTTTATACCTGTTTATTCCTGTAACAATCATATAGATCCATGAACTTGCTTCCATCTTTGTTAGCTAGGCAGACAAATCCCTATATCATAATGTCACCCAGAAGAAGCCCCTACTACCTCCTGCCTCAACCCAGGTACACTAACAGGTGGAGTGATTGTATGTGCATAATACTTAAACAGTTAAAATATTATATTTTCAAAACTGAAAAAATGAGCGCTCTCTTAAGCTAGCGTCGTCAGAGAAAGATATTTACACCAAACTTGCAATTGATAATGTAAAATTAAGAATACTAAATATTGTAATTTGCATATGTGAAAATGTATTAATATATCAAAAATAAAAAGTACATATTAGAAAATAATTAGATTTAAAAAAATCATCTACTTTAAAGCTTAAACAATACATGACACACAAAGGATACCAAGGGGTATATTTACTAAACTGCGAGTTTAAAAAAGTGGACATAGCAAAAAATCAGATTCTAGCTGTCATTTTGTAGAATGTACTAAATAAATGTTAACTAGAATCTGATTGGTTGCTATAGGCAACAGCTCCACTTTTTCAAATCCCGCAGTTCAGTAAATATTCCCCCAAGTATAGCTATAATCACATTGCATTAATGTAAATATTAAGCAGCAGACAGGAGCAAAATTACAAAAAGTAACCAAATAAGGCTAGTTCAGGGCCGGTGCTAGGGTCCTTGGCACCCTAGGCACACTTTCACATCCGGCCCCCCCCCTGGCACACTTTCACATCCGTGCCCCCACAGGCACACTTTCACAATCCGTGCCCCCCCAGGCACACTTTCACAATCCGCGCCCCCCCCTCCCCACGTCTTTCCTTACCTTTACTTGCCGCCATAAAGCTGCTCCTCTCTGCTCTGTCTCCTCCCCTCCACTCACTGACACTGTTGGGCCGTGATGATGATGTCACGCCCAACAGTCAATGAGTGGAGGGGAGGAATCGGAGCAGAGAGGCGGCGGTGGTGATCCATAGCCCCTTCCCCCTCCCCGTGGATTTATCGGAAGCTGTGCGGTTGCCGTGGAAGGTATGGATGGTCAGCGGTCGCCGCACAGTTTTAAAGTAATTTTTATTCTGTGGCGCCCTCCAGAGCCCGGCGCCCTAGGCAACTGCCTATCCTAATACAATATAACACCTTTAAAAATTAGTGTGACATCCAAGGTGGTGATCCAGAGCTATTAAGGGCTAGATTTACTAAACTGCGGGTTTGAAAAAGTGGAGATGTCGCCTATGGCAACCAATCTGATTCTAGCTTTAATTTATTTAGTGCATTCTACAAAATGACAGCTAGAATCTGGTTGTTATAGACAACATCTCCACTTTTTCAAACCTGCAGTTTAGTAAATATACTCCCTAGTCTCTCATTAAAGGATAATGAAAATAAGAGAACTTGCAACATCACGGCCAATGGGCCCCTTTAGAATCATGATGGCTTCTCAATAGACCCACAGGTGATCATCATCATCATCATCATATATTTATATAGCGCCAACATATTCCGTAGTGCTTTACAATTGGGAGCAAACTAATAAACAAACTGGGTAAAACAGACAAAGAGGTGAGAAGGCCCTGATCGCAAGCTTACAATCTGCTATAAATGTGGGAAAACAGGTGAAAAACCTGTAAATTTCTGAGACATAGATATTTAAATTTTTCTTCTAATATCATATAAGAAGAATTTATTTGTCCCTTTTTTTTTTTTTTTAAAGTATGCCAATGCATTTACCAAATAGAAACACTTATGCCACTGTATATTGAATGCATTTCCTGCCTTTGAATTGATTTACCAGTAGACTTCCATCTGTAATATTTAAATCTGACAACACTGAAAGGTGATATATTGTTGTAATGAGGACTATCTATCTTAATTTTAAGTAGTCACATAGTACTTTTGTAGATTCAAATATGTGCTGAAACTTTAAATAGGATATGATGGCATAAATTTCATATTTTTCTTCTGGAACATATTTTATTATAGCCTTGTGTTGGAGTAGTATATGAGACATGTGAATTAGACCCCATATGCTTGATACAACTGGCTGCTGTATGGCTTCTCGTACAGGCTGGCAATACAAACAAATAAACCTCATCTCACAGCAGATGGGCACATGCACTCATGGAAGGAAGCTTTTGTTTTAGTTGCCAAAATTGGGCTTCTTACTACAGTGCTAACTAACATAAATTGTTCATTTAATTGTAATTATTTTACTTTTATTTTAATACAAATAAGCAAAAAATAAAATAAAAATAGATCTATCTTGAAATTAACTAGAAATACCTTGTTTCATTGTTTTGAGATGCGTTCAGATGCATTAGAACACAATTAAAATGCATCTTTAAATTGGGAACGTTGTTTTCTATAAATAAAAGCCTGTACGTAGTTATGAACAATCAATGCGAACACAATGTGGGGTTTGACCACAGGAAAATACATTATTTCCTGCAAGTTAGTTTCACCCTGAATCCACTTTGAATGCTCATGTGAAATATTTGCCTTGATCCACATTTGCCCATGATATTTTATACATTTTGTAGAAACTGGGTGTTGAACGAGTATAAAAACTAAAAAAAAGTTTCAGGGGTGGTACATGGCATAAAATTTGGGGGGAAGGCCTGGCCCTCCCCACCAAGGTGCCAGCTCTGCTGTCAGAAGGGCAAAACATGTGCCTACTCTGAACATACGAGGGTCTGACCATGTGCGTCCATTGGGGGCTTATTTGTGGGTGCACATACACCCATGTGAGGGACTGACGCATGTACAGTGAAGCCCCATTCAGGGCATCAGTGTGCATGCTTTCACCTGTAAAAGGTCATAAGAGGTCTATTAAGAGCAATGGGGAGGCCTTGGGGAGGGGCATACTCCTATGAATATTTCACAGAGCACAGGGACATATGTAACTATCTCCTAATCACACAGTACAATGTTCAAAATGTGCTGCAACTCATAACAGCCAATCGGAATTTGCAATTTTTATTCATGAGGTTTCGAAAATTCAAAGCACATGTCTCACTGGTTCCTCTGGGTTACACCACTTTAGTGTTTTTTTTGCATATTGTTAAATAAGTCTGGTGATCGTTTACTGTTATTATAATATAATCAAAAATTTCTACCACACCTGCCTAATCTCTCGTGGTTATAGGTACAAGTGCTTTGGTAGTGTTATGGTGTCTCTGTACTAGGAGGCTTGATCCAGCTGTTAAACGGTGCACTTGCCTTTCTTTACACACAATACCATAAACTGACAAACTTGAAACTGTCCACACATGGCGTAATCCTGTCTTTTGAGCCAGGGTCCATTTCCAATTTGGCCATGTGGAAGTCTGTCACTGTATTTAGCAGATTACCACACTAAGACAGATAGCAGTCATCAGCCAACCGGAGTTACAAGATTTAATTGAAATATTATGGATTATTTGCGGACCTTACTCTCATTTGTGACCCACAGATATGGCAGTATTGAGAAAATATACCTGTTTCTCTAGTGGTGAATTTCTTTTGTAGTGTTGTAGGGTTCTTCTCCCTTTTCCAGAGTGCTGGTCTCCACAGTGTACTTACCTGTGTTTTCCCTTACACATATTAGCTGGATTGTATAAAGAGCTAATTTTGTGAAATTGTATCTTATTTTGCAGCTTTAGATTAGATTTCATATTGGGTTGTGTATTATGATAATTTGCACATTGAAAATCAAAAGTCTGAAACTCTGAATAAATTAAATCATGAGGTGTATGTTTTGCAATGAAATGGTTTGCAAATTACAAAACATATTTTAATCTGCTGCAGTAGTATACTAAACCACTAAGCATTTCACTGGGATTCTCAAGGTGGAGAAGTTGCCACTTCATATGTCCTAAATATTTACATTAACATGGTACCCTCAGGTCAAGGGTTCCAGGAAGAGGTCAAGCACATTGCAGTGCTGGGCTGACAGTCTTTGGCAGGAGGGAGATGTAGCAATAGATGTTCCAGCTGAGCAATGACCAGTTTGGGGCTGGTTCCTACTACAGAATTCTCTGGTAAAGTGTGATCTGATCCAGCTGATCAAGACTGTATTTTTTTCACTCTAGCAATGACACCCTATATAACTGGGACTGGTTAAAGCTTTTAAGTGAGGTGGTACACTTGTCCTTTTTAATCTATTTATACAAAAAAATTGTCTTTGTCTCCCTGGATAACCCCTGCTTGTCCATTTAACTATCTTGTCAGACAGACCACAGGACAAAACTGCACAGTAAAACTGGATGTTTTACACCATTTTTAACCATGCAGCTTGGCTATAAAATTGTGGACTCCTCTCTGAACCACATGCAGTTTTGAGTTTTCATTTTGGACACACATCGGGGGGTAAATGTATCAAGCTGAGAATTTTCCGGCAAGTTTGAAAAGTGGAGATGTTGCCAATAGCAACCAATCAGATTCTAGCTATCATTTTGTAGAATGTACTAATTAAATGATAGCTAGAATCTGATTGGTTTTTCAAACCCGCCGGAAAACTCTCAGCTTGATACATTTACCCCCGGATGCGCGTTTTAAACAAATCGCTGCTTAGTAAATTATTACTTTTTTTTTAAAGCAACACCTATGTCTATTTGATTTAAAATTACATCCAAAATAGGACTTATACATTACAGCAAATGTGGAGGTTTTCTGGAGTTTTCCAGAGTTAGTAGACTACTGCGGCACTTGTTTTTACCATGGAAAATGACCTGATTTATTAACACTCTTTGATCATTCTAAGCACATAATGGGACTGATTCATTAAGGAAAGTAAAGCAAATAAAAAAGGAGTAACTTTGCATCTTGACAAAGCCATGTTGCATTGGAGGGGGATGTCAATTTAAAATGCAATTGCCGATTTATAGTTGGGGTTGGGCATGTCCTAGATTAACTTTAAATTTCAGTGTACAAATAAAGCTATCAAGTATTTGTGAGCTACTTGAAAAACAGACAGTATTTAACGTATGTGCAAAATAATAAACTGATTTGCACCCCTTCCATTGTAACATGGAAGGGGTATCACCACATCCCACTCCAGAGTCCAAGATTTCTCCCGGGCTGCCCCCCTCCACTGGAACAGCCTCCATTGCTCCATCCGACTCTCTCCTAATTTGTGCACCTTTAAACGGTCACTTAAAGCTCATTTCTTCCTCAAAGCATACCAGACATCCATCTAACCTGTTCTTCATTCCTGTTCTCTTCTGTTTTCTCTATTCCCTGGTCCCGCCTCTCGCTTCTCTCGTGATTGCTCCCCTCTGACTCCCTATTGTGCCTCCTGTTTGTTTGCCCTCCCTTTAGGATGTAAGCTCTCACAAGCAGTGTTCCTCCTGTCTCTACCTATTCTTCTGCTTCATCTTCAATGTATGTCCTATGTTTGGAGCTTTGAAGTCCTGGTAGTTTTCGATTATTGTTCTTTATGTTTTACCCTGTATTGTCCACTGTCTGTAACCTGTATGGCACTGCGGAAACCTTGTGGCGCCCTATAAATAAAGATTGATAATATTAATAATAATAATATTAATAATAATAAAACATGGCTTTGTTCAGTATAAAATGTACTCCTTTTTTTGCCTTTTTTTCCTTAATGAATCAAGCCCGATATGTACCATGCCATACAGTTAATTGTGAAAAATAATGGATTTCACATTTACAAGTCAACAACTGGGACATGCTGAAAAGAAATGATCCATAAGTAAAATCCACACATCAAGCTGTATTGTTTTCAAAACGTCAGATCACAAACCGCTATGTTGATTTTGTGACCGAGGATCAATACACATAGTGTAAGGTATCAAGTAGTGGTTTGCAAAAGCGCATGGAAAACCACACAAAAATAAGAAAATATTTTACATGTGGTTCTTATTGATGAGATTGGTCAAATCGCATGTGTACTCAGTACGATGCCTATGCAAAGGTTCTTGATTTACCTACATTCCCTTAAATGCAGCTACAAGATAGCTTCAAAAATATGCATACACACATATCTTATGATATGTACAACTTTAAATAGACGCCTCCTAATAGGTGTATCTTTAAGATATATTAGTCAAGATTGAGCGCAGAGCCAATAAAATCTGGAATGAGCAGTTCTTGACTGATGTTCAGCATGCAGTCCAGCGGTTTACTACATACCACATGCCGTGTGCATCTTTTAAAACTGCGCCAGTTACTTGTATATGATTTCAGCTGTGTTCTTAAATATGTTCTTTTTTTTATTCTTATAAAAAAACATTTATGAATTAATGTGTTTTGCACACAGTACATTTTCTGGAACATTTAATTTGCAGCTGGGATACATTATACACTTAATTTCAAAACAATGTTTTGAAAGAACAGTTATATATTTTTATTAATATTGTGATGAGTACTTCTGGTTCTATTTTTACTTTAGTGTTTTGTTCTGCTCTAACTGAAAAAACACACAAAACATTTTCCTTAAAATACACTCTAGACATTCATTGAAGTTTGTTTTGATAGCAGGTATAGTATTGAACATAATTAGAAAAACAACTGTCTCTTGATATTTTATTTTACCACAGTAGCCTACTTATAACCTTTTTTAAGCATGCTATTGTGCAATTTTTTTTATAGTTAGACTAGGGAATGGCTTGGTACAGCACACTTGTAGCCATACAAATGCAGTTATAAAGGTTTAATTTGTATGGCGAATAAGCATGCCACCAAGACTTTAGTACCGAATGCTGCAAAATAAATGTGTTAAGTTAGTGTTAATAGTTAAATGAACATCCGGGCCATCTCTTCCATTGAGCACAATGGGCAGGTGCCCAGGGGCCATGTGGGCCAGGGGGCCCGTCCGAGGCAGCGCTGAAAAAAAAAATCCTGCAAAAAAATAGAAAATACTTACCTTGTGGTCAGCTGGTGATCCGGCTCCCTCCTTGGTCTCCTCCTCTGTGCGGTGCTCGCAGTGCATGTTGGGCGTGATGTCATCACGCCCAACATCCATTGCGGAATGCAGCACGGAGGAGTCCCCCGCGCGAAAACAGCAGCAGTGACTCAGAAGAAAAGTGAAGAGCATCGCATGGAAGAATAAGCCGATTAAATTGCAAGTTAAGGGGTTTTTTACTTCATTATGTCAAGGGACACTGAGAGCTGACCAGTGCATAAAAAATGTGATATATATATATATATATATATATAGGCCCCGATGCACTGCTTTGCCTGGGGGCTCATAATGTTGTTAAGAGGGCCCTGATGAACATGCCGTTAGAAAAACATTTTTTTATGTACTTTACCACAGCATGTAAAATTAATTCTCCAATGGATTATGATCCATAAGGAATTCTGCCAAAATAGAGCATTGGCATGTTGTTACAGAATGCAGTTTATTGTGATCATATAACCCCACATGCTACCACATAGCTTATATGCCCAATGTTGCCAAAATACCTCACATTTAAGCCTCATATGCCACTAGATGGGCAAAAAATCTATCATATGAATAAATAGCCAATATCTCCCATATAGTCTCAGTCTCATGCTATATAGTGGCGTGCTGCTTCTTGAACATGGTTTTCTTTACTTTGCCTTCTACTCTATTGTCTATTGTCTACACCTGAATAATAAGCCCCTATAATTCCAAGTAGAAGTCATGGGAGCAGGAGAATTAAAAGCTTGAGCTATTAGTGTAAAGGATTTTTAGTTGAGATGGTCGGAATTGAAATTGAGGCAAAACGTCATTGTGACGTATTCATATTTCTGAGCTCTGTTCTCGCGAGAGTTGAAAAGCATAAATACCCGCCTCCACAGCAATCCATCGCCATTTGACAGAGGGAGAGAGCAGGGTTAGGTCAGAGGCTGTATTAGCGCAGGGACAGAGCAATATATTTACACCTTATTCTTTCTATTATTCTTTCATTTGGAATCTATTCAATTATATTATTAAATTAAATTAAATTCTATTTGCAATTGTTAGAGCAGCAAGACAGGAGGATGGGAGAGGCTTATTGCACTGCAAGTGCTTTGGGGTCTCCCATATTCCTCAGTGTTTAACAATAATTTTTCTGGCTGTCAAAAAAAGTCATATTTGTCAGCAGTATCTATATAAGACAATATTTTGCACTACAAGTGATTTGGGATGTCCAATATTCCCCAGTGTTTTACACTAATTTTTCTGGCTCTCAAAAAAGTCATATTTGTCAGCAGTATCTACATAAAACAATATTTTGCACTACAAGTGCTTTGGGGTCTCTCATATTCCCCAGTGTTTTACACTATTTTTTTCTGGCTGTCAAAAAAAGTCATATTTGTCAGCAGTATCTATATAAGACAATATTTTGCCCTACAAGTGATTTGGGGTGTACAATATTCCCCAGTATTTAACACAAATTTTTCGGCTGTCAAAAAAAGTCATATTTGTCAGCAGTATCTATATAAGGCAATTTTGGGCACTACAAGTGCTTTGGGCTCATTAAAATGGATTCAAAGCAGTCCACATATGAGCAGAATCAGCAACCAGGTTTTGTCACCAGTTCTGATGGTAGTGTTCCCAGTACGTCATCTGGGAAAGGCGATGTAAAAGTACATAGTCTTTTTAAATCAGGGAAAAAAACACACACCAAAATTTTTTTTACCGTGTTGAAGCGAAAAAGAAGTATAACTGAGGAAAATTTAAGTGCCAATAAAAAAAAAATTGTCAACATGCCATTCTACATACGCAGTGGCAATGAAAGAATGAGGCCTTTGCCTTTCTCTATTAGTGGCAGATCCAAAAATATTACCAAGCCTTCTTCTTGTACGGTCACTCGTGACCAAGCAAGTCCGAGTAATTTGGAGTCTAAAAGTGGTGCACAACTACTGTTACGCGTCAAAGCCGAGCTGCAAGAAAACAGTAAGGCATTAGAGGATAATGTTTGCTCTGAATCAGAAATGACAACAATCCCTGTGGAGAGTCCATCCACCAGTGGTATGTCTAATCGTGAGCATTCTGATAATGTACCCATAAAGAAGGGCCCTTTCAGCAGTTCTGCTGATGTGTGCCTGAACAGCCCGAGTGTAGCCGGTGATACACCAAGTGAGGATGACACTTTGGAATTAGAAGTGGATGAGGGTGAGATTTGGGTAGCCGACGAGGGCGCTGATGAGGATGCGGTTGATTGTGTAAGTCCTGCACCAGAGGCAGCAGTGTGGCACCAATGGCAGCCGTTCTGGCGCGTGAGGTTCTGGCACCAATTTTCACTTTCAAAACACAAGCAGGGATGACACAGGTGGCAGACCACAACAGTTTGACATCTGGGCTGTTTTGAAGGATTTGACAAGAAAATGTGTGACCTTGCCCATAACTCCAATCAATCCAACTATTCACATGCAAAGGATGGTGGAGGGCCTAGCAGGGATTAAACTGTATTTTTCCTAATTTGCACTAATAAGGTTTGAGTGTAATATACACCCAAAGACGAGTGCTCAATTGCTAAAAGTCATTGATGAAGAGGAGGACAAGCAGGCTTGTCTGTAGAATTTACAGGCAAACTCTACTGCTATATATAAGTAACACCCAAAGAGAAGAGCTACATTGCTCCATTGCTATTTGTAATTGCTGAAATAGAAATAATAGGGCTGACAGTCTTGGTCTAAATCTGCACTTACATTTTAATATACCATAGCTCACTCAGAAACAGGAGAAGTGGCAGGGTTTAGTGATAATCTTCCTCAAACGATACTAATTCATCCCACCATCATAGAAGTCTGTGTAGTATGATGTAATTGTCGATAATGGCCTTCCAAATGGAATTAGTAGTTCATTTTAGGGCAGAGCTGTGACGATTTGTGGGCAATTCTTTTACAGCAGAGCAAATATCAAAATGTTTTGCGGAATCATTTGCATCTTCACTGGGTGTCTTGGGAAAGCAATTTTTTGTACAACAAGCAGTTGCCAGAAAAACTGAAGGAGAAGACGTCCAAACAAGATGTTGATAGCTCTTGGATCCTTGCGAAGCAAATTAAGTATTTAATCTACAATTAAAATATAGTTAGCACGTTTACTTTGTTTTATTTCACACGTTAAATTACTGTAGCTCCTTGTCAAAATGTATTATTAAGGAAATCACTTGGCTCAAGCTAACTGTGTCTGCACTCTCTTTACAGGTGACTACTTCGCTGGACTAAAGTACATTCCCCTCAAATGCTAGTCTTCTTGCAGCTGCTGCATTCTCCTACATGCTGTTACAGAAAACAGAAATTGACCCTAATTTTTTCCGGACACAAACAGCATCTCCTGCACTCCATTTTTTAAAAGTTCTGTAACACCAAGTTGATTGTGTGTTGCAAAACAGGAAATTTGATGGAATTCAACCCCACTGTAATACTTGAACAATATTGGGGTCGTAATCAGAAATGACATATCCACAGGAGAGTCCAAGCAGGATTAGCCATCTTTCAATGACATCCCTTAGTTTTTGGAACAGATTGTCAGCTGTATGCCTCTTAGTGAAGCTGCTGATACACAGAGTAGCCTACTTCTGAAAAATGTGACGTACTTGGGTACATGCTGCTGCTGCTAGCCCTGTTGGTGAAGGCGAATGACCAACCCAGTGGACTGTCACAGTCATATAATCTTTACTTTGCCCACTTCCGCTTGCCCACATATCTGTGGTTAAGTGTACAGTGGGTAGAATGGCATTTTGTAGCCCAATAATTAAATTTTTATGAACTTTCTGGTAGAGGTGAGGAATAGCTTTTCTAGTAAAATGGTGTCGTGAAGGAATTTGGTAATAGGCACAGAAGACCTCAAATAACTGTCTAAAACTAGCTGCATTAATAATGGACATTGGACGCTGGTCTAATACTAGGATAGTCCTTATGGCGTCTGTGATCCGCTTTGCGACTGGGTGACAGATTTCATACTTGCTTCCGCTTGCAAAAGATTGTTTAACTGTAAATTATTGGTTCTGGGGATATTGATGATGAAGGTGTTGGGGAAGGGGGGTAGATTGTAGGTGCTGGGATGTAGGAGGTGGTCAAAATTGAATGGAAATGACTGTAAATTAGTGTTAGTGCGGTTAATAATAGTGTAGGTACAAAATAATACCTAAATTATGTTAATTTAGACCAAAAAAAATATATTTTTTTTTAACAAATTGCAAAACAAAACCAAACCAAACCAAAACCAAAACCTAAACACGCAAGAGCGATTTGGCAAAACCAAAAACCAAAACCAAAACATGGGGGTCAGTGAGCATTTCTAGTTTTTAGAGTCTAATACTACAGGAATACTTTGCATACATACCAGGGGTAAATATTGTGTGATTTATGCAATTGGCTATATTCCTATAATAGTTTTACAAATACTGAACTTAGAAGTTAGAATTCCATAATTGCAAACATTTTCAAATATTTTCCAGGAACACTTTTCTGTTCATCCTATGCATTCATACATATTACATGTGATACTGTCTCAGCAGACCTTGGTCCCCAAAATCTCCATCACGTCATGTTTATTGAATTTGATATAAGTGTATTTTTTTTCCCTTGTAGATATTCATTTTCAAAAAATATTAACTAGTCTGGTTAATAAGAAGAGATGGTAAGTATTGCATCTAACGTAAAATAAGTAAAATTGTATGATACAGCTGGTCAAAACTGAAAAAAATAGGAACATTTCCATGAATGAATCTCAAAAACCTGAGACTGTTCCTTGAAATTATGGACAGTTGCCAACTATGTAATTGGACATCGACTTGAGCTGTCAGCATGAGAACGTGCAGCACATATGTGTATAATTCCATTGTCCCCATATAATACACCACATAATACATTGCCCTCTCCGTAATTCCCCTTTTAACATGACTACAGTGACTTCATTGTCCCCACATAACATACTTTCAATGCCCCAATGTGTCACCACGCAACATGCAAGGGAATGACAATGGAAAAGCAGTCATATACGCAGTTATTGCACAGTACACTCTGACATGCTGGGGGTTAGTGAGAATGTAGCCATGGTTTATTGATATTATGATGTGATATTTATGCCAGCAGTTGTGAAGATGTGGACAGAGTTCCACAGGGGAGGAGATATCCACCTGTCCAGAGCACTGAAAGATAACTTTGCACACTGCCCATAATTTTTGATTATACTTTAATGTGGCAATCTTTATATCCATGTGGTCAGTTCTACAACAGATTATGTGATAGCACTATACATTTAAAATGATCTCTAAACCTATAATACAAATTGCCTTTCTTAGAGAGAACTACTAATCCAATTCATAGATATATATGTAAAAGACACATTAACACAATGACATTTGATGTGTGCTAACAGGATTGTTTTATGAATTTAATGGGCCTGTGGGCAAAAGTAGTGCATGCCCCCTATATGTGACAAGGGGAGAATGGTGGGGAAAAATATGTGATAAATGTAGAGTGGGGATGACATATGTGACATATGCCCTCTCCATTCTCCCTTTATTATTTATACTCTACATCTAATCTCCCCTTGTAATGTGTGCACAAGGCCACATTTCCTTGCATGCTCCTACCTGTTGTGGTGTTCAGTGAAGGAGAGTTCTGTTGGTCACACCAGCTCCCACATCTGCTTGTTCCATGTGGGTAGGAACTCCAGGGATGATGTCATCAGTTTTTGGCACAGACTGACAAATCATGGAGCAGCAGCATGTTGTGAAGATACCTGGTTTAATGTAACCCTCTGTGCCGCACAGCTGGCCTACCCGGTACCTATCCAAGGTTCAAAATCATCCAGGCAAATATCCGAAATAAAATAAATACGTTTATTTAACAAAATGGTAGCACCAAACAGCAATAAACATCTTTACATAATTACCTGCAGCAACACTACAGTCTGGTACAGACAACATACAGGGTGTAATGAAAACACCTCACCAACCACTAGCCACTCTCAGGGACTGCCGTCTATTCATTTAAGCTTTTCTCCCTCTCTCCTTTAAGGCTACCGGCAAGGTAGTGGTCCTGAGTCACTGTCACTCCGCTTTTGGTGGACACACAGCTCTCCAAGACCCAGAGAGTTAGATCAGGGCAAAGGCAGTACTCCAGGGACCGATTGTCCCTTTCTTGTCAGGTCAGAGATCTGGATCTCAACACCAGCCTGACTTCAGCTATCACTGGCTAGTGAATTCCAATTTGCTGTTCTCTGGAGTTGGTATTTAAAGGCAGAAATGAACTTCCTTGGAGTTCCAGGACCTGCCGGATTGGCCTTTTTCTGTGTTTACCTTTTCACAGATAACCATACAGACAAAGGGATAGCAGATGAGCCAATCTTGATATAATTAAGAATAGATATTGTTCTGTGGCTGTACAGCAGAGATTATTTAAACAGGAGAGATCGCAATTCAGTCACATTATATTTTAAATACACAATGCAGTTCTCTGCAATTAAACATTGAGCTCTATCTGTGGACATTTATCATGTCTTAATACATGAGACCTCCTGGTGTGATGTACATTCATACAGGACTGGTGGACAATAATCGTTTTGCCTAGGCTGAAACAATGGACTAGTCTGCAAGATAAGAAAAACATGCTGGCAGACATTTTAACTACTTCCAAATAGAATATATACATTTTAAATATGACTGACAAATATGGGGAACCAGAGGGCTGGAAAAAGTATATGTTTTTATAGTCCATAGTTTGTGAGAAACGAGGTGCAGACTGGTTAAGGTGATATTAATACCTCGTTTCACCACATTCCTCTCGCACTTTTTTAGTTTCAGGGTGGCTGTGATATGCCTGAA
This sequence comes from Mixophyes fleayi, assembly GCF_038048845.1. Lineage (NCBI taxonomy): Eukaryota > Metazoa > Chordata > Amphibia > Anura > Limnodynastidae > Mixophyes > Mixophyes fleayi. The sequence goes on from NC_134404.1 coordinate 82,257,623, forward strand.
GCAAACTTCCTCCCCCAAGTCCAAAGTCTCTGGTCTAATCCATTGAACTGACCCGCTGGTTTGTCACCTGGGTCCGGGGGTGGGATAGTAGAATGCGGTTTATGGTCTCTAAGTTCCCCATCAGTGTCCCAAGGAGTTAGGCCAAGCAAATCCCATGGTGGAGGGCCTGCTTGATTAGACAAGCGGCAGAGGAAACAGTACATGTCAATATGTCTGGTGGCACTACACACGTTTCAGCCAATGCAGTCCCTGAGCAGGGCTGGGGCAAATTCCAATAGCCCCATTTCTTTATCCAAGCAACTCACAGCGTCCAGCAAATCTATATGGAGAAACAGGGTCATCGAACAACATCCTCCACTGGCCCTTCCCACCCCCAAACAAAATGCATAAAAGTGCCCATAGGCAGGAAAACTTGTAATTCCAGGGGAAAGCAATGCATCTGCTAAAGTCCCTTCACCCAATGCATCCACAGACTGACCTTCCATGCATAATCCAGTCAAGACCTGGGACTCCTTTTCTGGCTCTTGTTTCTTGAAACTCACCGCCCCCCTCCCCAAACATCCAACAAAATTTTACTCATCTGTAGTAACACCACAATGCACTGGGGTCTCCTGGACAAATCCTGTGTTTTGAAGGCTAACACTCTCCAACCCTGCACCCATTTCTACTGTGTATCCTACTTCCATCACCTCTGGTGCATCAGGATAGTGAGTACCTTCTGTCTCCCCCTTGTATACGGAAAAGATGTCCAAATGCATGCAAATGTTGGATTTCCAAACTGCCCAGTGATGCTGACTTGTCCACACATGAAGCTCCCTCAGGTATCTTGAAGACAATGGGGTTGGATGTGACCTCTCGTTAGTGATGTGGATCTGGTGATCAGTCTGGGAAGTCCTTACAAATTGGTCTGGAACAGGTGGCTGCGTTTGCAGGGGAAGCATCAACTCCTTTTTCGGAACAATTGGCTTGCCCTCCTTGGGCTTTTTGTCCTCTACGTCAACCACTCCTAAAGGTGGTGTGGCTTCATCCCTTGCTGAGGGATGAAGCTGGTGCAGGCAGCGCCTCCTGGCATCCACCTGTTCAATGTCTGCCTCCCCCAGTGTAACATATAGGACAGACAGTGATTGCCATTCACCTGGCAAGTCCTCACCCTCCAAGCCTGCAAATGGCCAGTTGTAACACAGCTCAGATTGGTCACTGAGCGTTACACTGTGAGGTGTGAAGGGGTTGCAGTCTATGTTTCCTAGCATCCACCTGGTCGAGGTCGGCATTGCCTAACATAGTTAATGCTTTAGCTGGTTGCAGACTCTCCACTTTAGCTGTCTACTTCCCAGCATACACTTTAACGCAGTTCTTCCCCAGCCAAGTTAGTTGGGGAGCAAGGTTTCTCACTGTAGCTGACAGCATAACATCTGCAGCTGGATGGGGCATTTTATCCATGGGATTGACCTCTTAAGGCTGGGTGACCACTTCTTCGACTAGTAGCAGAAACTGTTGCAGACGGCGCCTTTTGGCATCCACCCGTCAGCACTGAACTTGCCAGATTGGGTTATTGAGCTGTCCCCAATCTGATGGCTCTTCTTCTGCCAGTTCAAAACACTCATCTAAGCATTCCAGCTCCAGGGGATTCATCTTGGGACCTGGCTGAAGAATCCACCTTTGGTAGTCGCTGAAATCCTTGACCGGGTTTTCTTGATCGCAGTTGAGGTCCTGGATGATTTCCCTACCATCATTATCTCCCTTAATCATTCCTCACCCCCTTTATTCCTCACCCCTTTAATTTACAACATCCTTTCACACCATCCCCATCACTAACTCCCTTACACCTACCAACTTCTTACATCACCATACCCCTGTTAATCATCATACCCATTTCCCCATGCCTCTTCACCCCTACTTTCCTTAAACAAACAGTGGAAGTGGTGGTTAGAAGAACTGGTGTCCCTGCACAGGAATCCCAGCTAATCAGTGACTAGGCCCAATAGGCCCACCTGATTCACACTACGCACACAGCACCGATGTTCTTAGATTAGGATAGGTTGTGGCTATACTTATTAATAGTTGTTTTTATAAGATTGAGAAATTTTATTTCATTATTTTTGACTCCACTATGTAGACTGATGAGCTTTTTATGAAGTTTTTTGAAAAATCTGTCTAAAATATATTTATTGCATGGGACTACTGGCAGTAAATTTGATGTGTGTAGGAACAATGCTTTGATCATGGGAAATGCTGTAGTCACGATAGTGATGTCATCAAGGATTTGCCCAAGCATAGGTAATCCCATGCAGCTACTAGGGAGACTCACCTCATGTCTCCTCTTTGTGTCAGCACTATTAGAGTAAGTGTATGACAGATCTAACTGTGGCTGATACAGTTTACAATGCAGCTATCAGCGCTGGCAATAAGTGACTTGGTTAAACAAAAATAAATAATTTTAAAAAAATGAAGAAAATAAAAGAAAAAATGTTTTCAGGTCCTATATGTCCACTATACTTTACATAATATATGAACACATGGGGCCTGATAATTAGTTTTATTTGTACCACATGAAGCACTGCCCTCAGAGATGCAAGTTATTTAGCGTTTAAAGTATCTTTAGGTACTCTCCTCATTAGCAGTTAATACTAGCTACTTGGGACTTGCAGAACACCTATTGACAGTGCTGGTCAGGGGCATAACTAGACATTTGTGGGCCCATAGCAAAATTTGTAAGGGCCCCCATGTACCGTTCAATGGAGTAAAACTCACATATACAGGTGGGGCTTTGACAGCGAAGATGGGCCATGTTCAACTGTGGACCCCATAGCACCTGCACAACTACCTATGATAGTTATGCCATTGCTTCATGTTAAATTTGCATTATGTTGTGTTATATTTTATTTTATAGCTCTTGGTAAATGATGGGTTTATTAATATGGGTTTATTTAAAGAAAATTTGTTCTATCTGCTTGTTTGTGTGTTTATTTTTTCTAACTCAGCTATTGAGAAACTGCATGTTCCACAGGGCCCACTGACAGTCATAGGTCATTATAATTATTATTAATGTTTATTTATAGGGTGCCACAAAGTGTCCGTAGCGCCGTACAAGGACAAACAATAGCACAGTACAAGGTGAAACAGCACAGTACAATTAACAGTAAGCACTATAACTCTGGGAGCTCAAAGCTCAGCTAGAGAAAAAGGGTGAGGGTGAGGGATAATCAGCACAAGCTGGTAACCTGAGCCCAAAAGGGTGGGCGCGGATGACAGGTTAAGAGCCACTGAGAGGAACAGAGAGAAGCGAGAGGAGTCGGAGGGCAGAAGGTCAAAGAGGAGGTGGGCTGAGTAGCTGGAAAGCAGAGTTAAAAGTGGTGGAAACAGGAGGAGAGAAAGCACTGCTTAAAGAAGCGTACAATCTAAAGGGAGGGGTAGACAGACAGAGACACAAGGGTGAAACGGAGAAACAGGTGAAATGGAGACAGAGTCGAGGAGGGGGAAGAAAGGAAGAGAGGAAGAGGGAGCCGACAGGTGGGTTGTCAAGCAGGTGACTAGAAGGCTTTGAAGAAAAGGTGGGTTTTTAATGTCCGTTTGAAACTGGACAGATTAGGGGATGTTCTGATGGAGCGAGGGAGCATGTTCCAATGAAGGGGAAGAGAGGCGACGATCATTGGTCGATCGCAGTGGGCGGGATGGAGTGTGAATAGAGATGGGGTTGGAGATGTAGGGAACAGTGTAGTTGGCGAGGGCCTTGTAAGTCAGAGTGAGGAGCTTGAAAAGGATTCTGTAGGAGAAGGGGAGCCAGTGGAGGGCTTGGTAGAGGAGGGAGACAGAAGTGGAACGGCAAGAAAGGAAGATGAGCCTAGCAGCAGCGCTGAGTACAGATCAAAGAGGAGCGAGATGAGAGTGGGGGAGACTAATAAGGAGAAGATTGCAGTAGTCCAAGTGGGAGATAATCAGAGAGTGGATGAGAGATTTGGTGGCATCCTGGGAGAGGATGGGCTGAATGTGTGCAATTTTGCGTAACTGAAAGCGGCAGGATTTGGCAATAGAGTGAATGTGAGGGGCAAAGGAGAGAGTGGAGTCGAGGATGACACCCACTCAGCGAAGTTGGGGAATAGGAGACATAGAGGAATTGTCGACAGTGAGAGAGAGGTTGGAGGGGAAGGAGGTACGAGAAGGAGGAAAGGTCATAGGAAGATACTTGTACTTACATTCAATGGCTGCCAGTGCTTGCTAGGACATGTAGTGCCATAAATTCTAGGACCACTCTAGTGGTCCAAATGTTTACCAATTATTATAATTACAATCCTGTTACCCAAGGCCCATGGATGCTAAGAAGAGCCTCAGTGCTATTAAGCAGGGGGCTGGAAGACTTGGATTAGTTCAGCCTGTCCTAGTCTGGTGCTAGTTACAACTTTTGCTGGTTGTCCCTCTGCTTAAGTGGAAACCATCCTGAATTGTCTAGCACTGGAGCTGGTTAAAGATTTTATTGGGAGGCATGCATGTTTTTAAAAATTATGTATTTATTTTTCACTGTAAAGATACAGAAGTAATCATTATGATGATGACTGACATATCTTTGCTCCAACACTGGATTTTTATGAAATTAGCTTGTGTCTTAAGATCATTGCATTTCAAAATACAGAAATGCAAATGTGAATGTTTACCTATATTCTGAATGTTTTTTGCATCCAACTCTAAATAATGCATTTATTTGATATCCCTATACTTGGAACAACTAGTCAATCACTTTTTACAGTAACTTTTCTGAGGTTTCATGAATTGTGTTAAACTTATTATTGGAAAAATCGTGGAAATGTAAGTATTTTTTCTAAATGAATCTATTATCCTGCATGATGCACTTAAACTAAAAATATATTTATATGAATATCATCATCCTGAAACAAATGATGGTAAAGTGTTAGAAGTGTATACAACACAGTGAAAAATTACTTTTTAGTTAAATAAACACTGTTAACACACAAAGGGGCTTATTCAATTGTCCGCAGTTTGCGCAGCGGAAAAACTATTACCGGTATTACGGTAATAGTAAGCCAGATTTCAGCACTCCAGCGAGAAAAGTACCATAATACCGGTATTTACGCACACTATTACCGTAATGACGGTAATAGTGCGCGGGACGCGATAATTTTGGCTGTAACACCAACAATTGAATATGCCCCCAAAACTGTGAAAATATATGAAATATCTAATGTCATCAAAGTTTATGCAAATTTGTAATTTAGTGTAAATAACATTTGTTTAAACAGGTACATTTAGTTAAACTTGTGTGTTATAAAATATAACATAGCCCCTACAGCAGTGATGGGCAGCAGGCGGCTCTCTCTGCCTTCTCTTGCAACCCCCAACTCCTTCCTGGTTTATTGCGAGATTTGTTTGTTATAACTTGTAACACTTGTTTTAAATACCTGCTGAATTGATATTGCAGATAGGTGTCTTTTTATTTTATTAAATGTATTGTTTTAACTTATTACTTTAATGTACAGTATTTCGGTAATGTGATTCCCTCTTGAATAGAGATGCTCATTGATGTGTTTTGGTTTTGGTTTTGGTTTTGAATCTGGATTACCTTCGTGTTTTGGTTTTGCCAAACCGCCCTTGCGTGTTTTGGTTTTGGTTTTGTTTGATTTTGTTTTGCAATTTTGTTTAAAAATCAATGTTTTTGGGCATAAAATAACTGAATTTAGTGCTCCACCTGTTTCTTGGATAAGCAATGTAATTGTAAAGCTATATAATTATGAATAAACAGTTTAATTCCTGGTAGGCCGTCATTTATTCTACACACAAACCAGATTGTCTTCCTCTCCGTCTATGCATATTGGCAATGCAGCCATCGTCTTTGGGTGTATATTTCACCCTATACTTATAGTTAAATATCTAATGAAATGGACAAAAGCAGTTTGGTTTCTGTCTGTATAGGCCCCCCTCCACTTGTAGAAAATAGTAAAAAATTCAGCCGCTATAGACTGTACAATATAAATTGAAATGGACAAAGGCAGTTTGGTTTCTGTCTCTATAGGCCCCCCTCCACTTGTAGAAAATAGTAAAAAATTCAGCCGCTATAGACTGTAGAATATAAAAAGAAATGGACAAAGGCAGTTTGGTTTCTGTCTGTATAGGCCTCCCTCCACTTGTAGAAAATAGTAAAAAATTCAGCTGCTATAGACTGTAGAATATAAAAAGAAATGGACAAAGGCAGTTTGGTATCTGTCTGCATCAGACCCCCTCTCCACTAGGAGTAAAATAGAAAACTATTCAGCCATTATAGAATCTAGAATATAAATAGAAATTGAGAAAGGCAATTTGGTATCTGTCTGCATCATCCTCATCAACATCATTAGCGCCCTCGTCGCCTACACAAATCTCCCCCTCATCCTCTTCTAATTCCAAAGTGGCATCATCAATTTGTCTATCACTGGCTACACTCGGGCTGTTCAGGCACACATCAGCAGAACTGCTAAAAGGGCCCTTCTTTATGGGTACACAAACAGAATGCTCACGATTAGACATACCACTGGTGGATGGACTCTCCACAGGGATTGGTGTTATTTCTGATTCAGAGCATACATTGTCCTCTAATGCCTTACTATTTTCTTGCAGCTCGGTTTTCCCTCGTAACAGTAGTTGTGCACCACTTTTAGACTCCAAATTACTTGGTCTTGCTTGGTCACGAGTGACTGTACAAGAAGAAGGCTCAATAACATTTTTTGATCTGCCACTAATAGAGAAAGGCGAAGGACTCATTATTTCTTTGCCACTGCGTGTGTAGAATGGCATGTTGACAAAATTTTTTTTATTGGCAGTTAACTTTTCCTCAGTTACACTTCTTTTTCGCTTCAGCACAGTAAAAAAAAAAATTGGTGCATGTTTTTTTCCCTGATTTAAAATTTATGCTTTTCAAATATCGCGAGAACCGAGCTCTGAGATGCGACTACGTCATGATGACGTTTTGCCTCGATTTTGATTCCGAACGGGCGGGAGAGTACCGAGCCTGCTCGGCTCGGTACTTAGATAGGCAAAGTTCGGGTGGGTTCGGTGCTCAGGGAACCGAGCCCGCTCATCTCTACTTTTGAAGGTTAGAGGTCTGCACCATGTGGCCTCCAAAGTGTTTTAGGTTGGCCATCACTGGCCTACTTTAATGGACAATAGATCATTATCCCATATATTAGTCATGAATTACAAACACTGATTGATGGTTGAAGGCTGCTCATAGTTGTTATCATCACACATGTTAATAAACTTTCCCCATTTGTACCCAGAATGTTGTTAATCTTGCCCAAACCTTCAAAAGAAACTTTCACTTTGCTCTATTCATTTGTCCTGTTTAATATGTCACAAATCTATTCATTACTAAACTAAAAAATAGCTTTTTATTGCCCACTTCTACAGTAAGTAAATTCTCAGACAATGAATCATAGGGATCAACAACAGTTACATGCACCTTGGAACTATTTAATATCTTGCATGTCACCAAATTTTAAACAAAGAGACAAAAATAAAATACTGCATAGTCTAGATAAAGATATGCAAATATGAAGAGATGTGCCTATATTTATTGGAACATTATGATTGGGTTATGTGATCCTTACTGTAAAATATGAGGATATAGAAGTAAAGAGCAGTGATAGAATATTTTTTTTTTTATATCCAAGTTTTAAATTGAAACAAACCTAGTTGCTTGGTTGAAATTATTCTAATATTTAGATGTTTTTTTACCTTCATTGAAAATCACACATTTCACTGTGGAACACTTTTCAAATGAGTTATATCTCCAAATATATGACAACACTAGTCACCAAATATTAATATATATTCATGTTTCTAAATTTATGTAGTATCTATATAAAACTTTGATCAATGATCATGTTAAAATTTAGACTGAATTTAGACTGAATTCATGTTTTTTTAGTGTTAGACTGACCAGAAGGGGAAGACTTTGGTGTGACTTTCCTATCTATCTATCTATCTATCTATCTATCTATCTATCTATCTTTCTATCTATCTATCTATTATTGTTTGTGATGAGGTTAATCACTGAGTGCTTCAATCAAAATTACCATGCTAATACTACAGATGAAGTGTGAGAACAAATATATTTCCTGACTATATGTATAACCAATGTGAGATAAGTACTTAATTAACAAATTAAAACATGTTTTTTGAAATAAAGGCAAGCTTCTCTTAGTTTTAATATTTTGTTACTCTTGCACATTTATGCTACTCAGGGATATTGGTTAAGTCTAGACAGCATGATAAGTACTGTATTAGCTGCCTATTTAGCAGGAGTCTCCGAGAGATGCTCAAGTTTCTGTGAGTCTTCCCGTACTGTCTGGAGAGCAGGACAACCTCCCGCATCTTGCCAACTTCCAGCTAATTGCTTCATGATGGCCCCGCCCCCTGCTGTAATAGGCTCAAAATGTGGTCATTTAGTGGAGGGGTGGGGCCTGGAGTGGTAATTTCAAATGTATATATGTGTACTTATCTCTCTTGTGAGTGTGTGTGTGTGTGTATATGTATGTCCATATCATTCTCCACTTTGTGTGTGTGTTTATGTATATGTGAGTGTGGAGACATGAGACATAGGGTACAGACATGAGACATTTGGTAGAGGTTGAGAGCCAATGAGAACTTACATTCTAAAAGGAGGGAGTAATAAGAGACAATTGGGGGAATAGAAGCAATATGCATTGTTGGGGTTGACTATGGTGCAAAGGTCTGCAAGATACTGAGGCCATAATGTAGAGAGGCCATAATTGGGGCATGATAGTGGAATAGAGTCCTGAAGGGTTCAGATTGCGTAGAGGTCTATTTGGTCAACATCCATGATGCTGTAACAGCCTAGGATACATAATGGTGTATGTGCCTAAGTAGTGTAGAAACCTGGATGGGTAGTAAGGGAAGTATGACAATGTGGCAATACAATTAAAGTGGTAAAACAACAGCAAGGAAATATTGTGGCACACCAATGTATTGGTAGAGAAGTACAATGTCACATTATAGGCAATGCAGTACAATAATGAGAAAATACAAAGGCTATTGCAAAATAGTGTGTGAGGGGGGATTAGTGCAGAAGAGTGGTGTAGAGACAGGGGCAGGAGTAAAGTGGTGAGAAGGTATAGGTGAGAGATTGTGGAAAACTGAAGTATAGAGTGCAAGGGTTCGAGAGAGAGCAGGAGTTAAGCAGATGGATGGTAAGAGTGAAGCAGGAAAATACATAGAGAAAAACAATGATGTAATTACCAAGATACAATGTCCAAGAACATGAAATTAGAAGTACAATGGTAGTCTGCAGCAGGTGAAGCTTGTGACTGACAGACATCAGATGTTGTTCTCTGTTCCCTGTTTGTTCTAGTGTGTATTTGCTTACACTTTATGGGGAGACCCTCTTAGTGTATGAAACTCCAGCAAGTTTCCCCTTATAGTAAATGCTAAGATATAGTTGTGATAAATACAAGCTAGCTGATTAAAAAGAAACACTATACTCATGATAGTAAGCCATCCTCAACCTGGTCCCCCATCTCTCTGCATGCCAGATGCTGCATTGTGCTGCTCTCTGCTCCCTCTAGCTGTCTCTCAGGCACTGCCCATTACTGCATTGCTTCTTAAACTCTTTGGCTTAAGGTGCTGTCCATCAATGCTGGACCTCAGCCTTTATTCATCTCGCTGTGGCGGCTGGCACTGGGGGGCTTATATGCTATTCTGTCTCCTGGTCACTCTCAAACACTCCAACTACCATCCTAAAAGGGCGAGCTGGAGGCTGTATGTTTCTCTACCCCAAGTGTGCTGAACAACTGGGCCCAGGCACTGTTCCATCCTAAGAGGAGCATTTGCCCCCCTCAGGATTAAGGCTAGGTACACACTAGCCCGATGATTGCATGTAAAACCTCCAATCACAACATCCAACCGTTTGGTCATATATCGTGTGTGTATAGTGACACAGTGATTTAAAGTCGTCCCAAAGTGCCGATCATCGTTTCATTTGGTTGGTCGTACTGTTTAATATTTTTCGACCAACCAAGGACCAATCATGCAGTGTGTATGCACTCATTCTCATAATCTCTATAGAGTTTACAGAGTTGTGTTCTTTTCAGCCGACGCTAGCGATGAATGTCCCGGTGAATAAATGTAGAGAGTGTTGTAGAAGGAATAATTCAGTTGTTCATTCTGAGACAGTATATTTCGTTTCAGAGTCAGAGAAGCTAACGAAATTCATTAGGACATGTGGAAAGCTATAACAAGGCGGTTTTAATCAGTGTGACAATGTGACAATAACAAATGAATGAATGAATGAATATTGTGCTGTCATTCTCTGAAGACTAGAGGACCAGATGAAGGACCAGATGAAGAGCACAGATCTGAAGGTAAATCGTGTCAGTGTGTACGCATGAATCGTCAGACTGATCGGACTTTCGGTCGTAGATTCAATCGTTTCAGATAGCACGTCGGTCAAAAAATTCTTCAGTGTGTACCTAGCCTTAGACCACCTTCCCTCTCTACACTGTGTGTTACCTGCAAATCTCCTCTGGGGGACACTGTTTTCCTCCAGATCTAGCGTTCAATTATCTGTTTTGTCTCCCTCTGTTGTATGGAAGTGCTGCTTCTTTATATACTCTCTATATACTCATTGCACCACTGTGTGGCAAGCATTTGGGGAGTATTACTTCACATTGCATCTCATTGTACCTATACTGTACTTGACTGACTCCTGCCTGTGGGCATACCTGCAACTTCGCTGGACTTATATTGTTATCTGTAATTATAGGCAAAATGAATGCTGGCACTACAGCTGCCAAGCTAGAGAAATATGCCCACGCATTATCTGTGGCCCACTCGGCGGAGTTGCCTGGCTCTGCCAAATCATCCACAGCTGCAACTGACATGTCTTTTCCTCCCTCAGAGGACCCTAATTCAATTCAACAGAGTCTCCTAGCCATAAGCAACTCTGAAAAATGGGTCACTGACCATATTGGCAGGGGTACAGTCAGACCTATCCCTTATCCGACAAGATTTACAAAAAATGAGGGAGTGGATCGGTCAGGGGGAACACTGTGTGTCTATGTTGGAAAATGTTACCAATCCCATGAGGGGAGATTGCGGACTTAGCACTCAAGTTAACGTGTAAGCAGAAAATGTTTGACTTGGAGAGATGGCTCCAAGAAATAATATCTGGTTAGTGGGTCTCCCTAAGCATGCAGAGGGCTCCGCTCCTGAAACACTCTTGGAGATTTGGCTTATGCAGGAGTTGGCAGGGAGGCCTTCAATCCTCAGTTTATGGTTGAATGGTCCCACCACCTTCCGCCTCAGCCTACTCAGCCGGGGGCTCTGGCCTATACATCCATAACTAAACTGCTTCATTAAAGGAACAGGAACACTGTCCTTCACTTGGCCAGAATACAGGGGCCACTCCAACATGAAAATCATATGGTGTCAGTCTTTTCTGACTTTGCTATGAAGTTCCAGAAGAGCAGGGCCCAATTCACCAAGTCAAGTAACGACTTACAACTACTCTAAGCAATGTTTTCCCTTGCACAACTTCGAGTGGTGGCGGATGGTTGCTTTTACTTTATCTCCACACCCAAGGAAGCAGTTGACTGGCTGGACGGCAGGCCTCAAAGTGGGCCCCAGGTATAATGAATAGTTTCCTTTACTAGTTCCTGGCTCTCATGTTGTTTATCTACCTGCATTTCTATCTTAGACGAGAATTGAGCTTTTTCTTTTTCTTGTTCATTATGTACTGTGCAGAGGGCATATTTTGGGAGAGGATCTTGCTACAAGCTAGTGCAATAGGTAGCTCTCTAGTTAGTTAACAGTTGGGACTGTTTAGGGTTATAGGTATACCAACGTTCTTCTTTAGGAATATCGGGAGAGGGATGGTGCTTTTACGTGTAAGGATGATAGATGATGTGCTAGTAATTTTAACTAACTAGGTCTTCTCTTTTATAGAAGTAGTTTCTATTTTCAAATATATTTTACTTCACACTGTGCTAGGTTAGCTTGTAAGGTTTTCTTTTCATGCAATGTATTATTTTATTGGGATTTAATTTCTTACAACATATGTTATTGTGATGCAATGTTTACGAATTTTGTGTCCTGATTTCTGTGACTACCCACAATTCTCAGTGGATGGTGTCGGCTCAGTACTATGCTATAGATGATGGTTTCCAATAGGGATGGGGCTGGGGGGGGTTCTTGGCTCCTTTCTTGGAATGTAAGGGGTCTAAATGACTGAGTTAAAAGATCCCTGGTCCTTACACAGACTAAAAAATACAACCCTGAAATTGTCACAATCCTAGCTGTATATATCCCCCCACCTTTCAACTCTGAGGTACTCAAGAAGACCTCCAAATTTATTGCAACATCCCTGCATTCTCCGGTAGTCTGCATGGAGGACTTTAACGCTATTATGGATAAAAGCTTTGAAACGGTGGGAGGCATCACAGGAGGTAGGGACGGGTCCTTCCCGTTAGTAGCAGACATGGGACCAATTGATATTTGGCGGACTCGATTTTCCACACCACAGTGCTTCTCCTGCCACTCCCTAACCCACCACAACTTTTCCTGAATAGACCTGGCACTAGTTTCCCATTGACTGCCCCACCCAGTTTGAGTGGTTGGCTACCTTTCTAGGGGTATATATTACCAGGCCCCTGTTTTCCTGTTCACTACCCTTACTCCAAACATCGGAATTAGATTCTGTAAACTCAACACGTGTTGAGTCACCCTTTTGGAGGCAGATTGGGAGCGTTTCTTTGCTTTTAACATACCTACAGTTAGACCCCCTGGTTAATGATAATATACCACTTAATATTGACTTGGTGATCTTCAGGCCAAGTTTTCAGCCTGGACGAATTTGCTCCTGTCCATGTCAGGCAGAGTTAATCTAATTAAAATGGTTCTTCTACCCAAATTTCAATATCATCTGCTTCACTCTCCTGTATACCTCTCAAGGTGGCTTTTCTCCAAAATGAATAAACATATACTCTGGTCTGGGGGGATAAGCGAACAAGAATCATGTTAACCTCTCTGTGTTGTTCCCGTGCCTCAGGGGGCCTGGCCCTTCCAGACTTAGGAACTTATTATATGGGCGTGCTGCTGGCACATCTGTAAGGGTTGATGGGGGATTCTCTGATGGCTGACATTTTGGGCTTACTTGGTAGGTGGACAGGGTTAGGTAGGCCCCCCATTTAGGGCCTACTGGGCACAGAGTTTCCACTGCTTAGTCAGGATTTGTTAATATGGAATCTGGTGCAGGGGTCAATGAACAGCACAGGTGTAGAACCTGACACCTCACTTTGAGTTAATATTTCCCTCTCCAAGCTCTTTAAACTGTGGTAACTTCCCCACTGGCATGCTGTGAGTGTCACTTCCCTTGCCCAACTATACCCCAATGGTACTATTAAATTATTTGCGTAATTGCAGCTGGACTTCCCCCTACTAAACCGCCTATTCTACATTTACCTGCAGCTCTGCCACGCTTTAGTTGCATAGTATAGTAGTGTTCACAAAACCTTCAATCTGGGCTCCCTCCTCTTGCTTCCCCGGCAGGTGGGCTCTGTTAAGACCATTTCTATACTCTATGCTAATGTCCTTTCCTTAATTGCTACTGATGATCAGGGTGAACTAAGACTGGGATGGGAGGTGGATTTGGATTCCGTGGATGACGAAGACTGAAGCTATATGTTGGGTAGTGCAAGGGAGGCCACCTCCTGCACCAGATAAAGACAAGTGCAGCTGTGTATATTGCATTGAGTATATTACTCCCCACACAGGCTGCTCCAGATGGGTGTTAGAAATTACTAAATTTGCCCGAAATGCTGGGACACTCCCACTCTTTGACATCTGCTTTGGAGCTGATGTGTGTTTGGAGATTTCTGGTCGGATGTGGTGGGAGCCATACGCGACAAAGGCATCACTATCCCACTGCCTGTGTGTTTGGACTGGGCTTAGAGCTTTTGCTGGGTAGGAGCTCGACCAGACACATTGCAAATCTACTTGCTCTTGCCAAGGTTATCATTGCCAGAGCGTGGATAGTCAAGGAGGACCCCCACTGGGCTGATTAGGTATGCTATGCTGAAATACTTTAAAGTCTGAACTAGATGAGAAAAATCAAAGTATGCAGACAGGTCGTTGGCAGCTGATTTGGACTCAATCTGAGTGCTTTCCTTACACGTTAGATTTGTATTGCCTCCTTCTTTACCCTATGCTTGGTTCTACCATCGGGCTACTGTCTCCTGTAGGGTTGAGAATGGGGCGAATAAGACCATACTACTATATTGTTGCACCACAATTAAAATATTAATTTGTATGATGTTTTGTTTTAGTAAGCAATCTTGTTTAGGCTTAGAACACTGCTAGACTAGGAAACGTGTTTTTCCTTTTTTTCTCTGTAATGTATGAAAATTCTAAATAAAAATATTCAAAAATATAGTCAGGCTATATGAGTGCCAGGCCAGATTGGTGTCATAAACCATGCTTCACTGATCAGCAGCCTTACAAATGTTTTAACAAAAGATAACAAATTCCTGCTACATTCTTTCAAAAAACATAGTTGCACAGATATGAATCACACGCTACAATGAGATGAGGTTCATATTAGGAGAAGGTGAGTGTAGGAGCATTTGATGTACATACATTTAAAAAAAACACAGTTGCACAGAAGTGAAAATAAATATTTACATAATATTTCATGTGATTTATTTTGCCTGTTGGCTGACTCCACGTTAATCTGGATGATCTATCCATTTGTTTGCCTATGTTAGTGAGGACAGGACTGATCTCACCATTCTGCACAAACTAATTAGCTTTGCAGGTTTCCAAGCAGAGTAGTTTAAGTAAACCAATCAGCTAATATATTCAGTTCATTTATCACTATTTCCAATATTAAACACTACTACTTCTGTAATGTTTCAATTCCATGGATTCCAGACATTATGCTATACATGGTCAACAATTAGATTCCACAAACCAAAGAACAGAATATTAATCATACTTGCCAACTCTTCCGCAATGTCTGGGAGACTCCTGCATTTTGCGAGAGTCTCCCGGACTCCCGGGCGAGTATGGAAATCTCCCGAATTCTGCCCACTTCACTAGGAAGTGCCCCACTTCCTAGTGAAGTGGGCAGAATTAGATCCCAAACGCCGCGATTCCCGATGCGATTTTGGCCGTCCCGCCCCCCTCACGCCCCCCTCCACTGGCTGGCTCCCGGAAGGGAGCTGAAGAAAGTCGGCAAGTATGATATTAATTTGTGAAAAGTGCAATATAATAGAAGGGAACACATAACACATTACAGATGTACTTTCTACAAATCTTATTATTTTTTAATTAATTTTAACTCTGCATAATATATATGAAACAGGTTTAGTTTTCTATGACTTTGATCCCACAAATAGAATGAAAAGTAAATAACTTAAATGTATTTCTTTGTCTAGCATATTTGAATTGAAGCTCAAAATAGCTTTAATGAAACTTATATTAAATAGTTGATATAACTTTAGGAAACCAGTTTGTAAATACAAGGTTTTCACTGATTTGTTTATTGACATATGAGACAGCTCTGTGGTTGCTTCTGCTTATAAAACAAATTTCTTTTTAATCTCTCTGTTACCCAGATATGCAGTCAGGGAGTCTTTGATGTCCTAAACAGCTGACAACCTGTATGTTCCCCACCTTTGGATATTGCCACAAACTATACCTGTGCTGCTCTATTTATTTGAAGAGAGACATAGAGCTAAGGCAAGACAGGCAGTAGCTAAAATGTGACATGGTAATTATGTTGGATAAAGAAATAACCTAGGCAACTAGTGAGTGAAAGATGAACCATTCTATTATATATGTATATATATATATATATATATATATAGAGAGAGAGAGAGAGAGAGAGAGAGAGAGAGAGGGTGCGAGAGAGAGAGAGAGAGACCAATTAGACACAACATTAAAAGCAGAGGCAAACACAAGTAGGTAATATGTAGTTATATAGTCCTAAGATCGGGTTAGGTTACTGTCTCCTGGAGTTAGCCGGCTGCACTTCACATGCTCCACCCAGATAAATCTCACCAGTTTAGTATCTTGGTTTAACTAACCTCAGATAAATTTATTCACAAGTATCAAAAGTAAACAAAACATACAACAAAATTCTTGCCTGTACAGCTTATAAACTAGTACACAGGTAAAACCCACACTTAAAATAGCAGCACTTACTGGTCATACGTTGCAGTGTCCTCCTCCCCAGGTAAGTAGAGAGAAATTAAGCTGCCTTGCAGCTTTTTACCAGCCTCACACAGGTACAACTCCTGATTAACAACAACGTACTAACTGGTTGGAAAACCGCAAAATTGGCCTTATAAATGGACCCCTCCCTTATCTTTCCATTTATAACCCAGGGACCCTTACCAGCTTTTCCTAAAGCTGAGTACACTCTTTGGGAATCTCTTTGGGGTTTCGCTTTGCTTTGCAATGAGGCTGTATTAAATTTTGGTCAATATTTTAATGTGCTACCAGAAAGCAAGAAAGACCCAGTATAGAAAAAGTTGTTTCCCTTGTGAGTCCTCATCACATTGAGCTAAAATTTGCTTAGTTATGCCTTGTACTATCTTCTTTACTGTAATGATGTGTACTGTGTAGGCTTTTCCAGGGCAGGCTATGTAGTATAAATTATGTTATATATACTGTATATCAGTGCTGGAAGTATGGTATGTGTACTTCTTCGCCCTTCTTCCTTGCAGGCAGCCAGTGCTGATGGAATGCTTGTTCACCGGCCCTGTAAATACTTTCTTGGTTCTGGCAGCTGCGCTTGACACCCTCTTCCCTTTTACCTTCTCACTGACTGGCGGGCCTGAAGTCATCACATCCCAACACTGACAGTGAGGAACAGCGCAGAGAGGAGTCAGCACACAGAAGAAAAGAAAACAGACGTGAAAGATAATAAACAGAAGAAAAGAAGGTTATAGAAAGGTAAGTTAAGAACGGAGAGGACAGTAGTGTGATAAAGTGGTCTCCAGTGTGATTAAGGGGGCACAGTAATGAAGGGGACAGCAGTTTAATGAAGAGGGTACAATTATGAAAGGCCAGCAGTAAGGAAGTGGGCACAGTGATAAAGAGGGCCACAGTGTAATGTAGGGGCCATGATGTGATGAAGAAGTGGGCACAGTTTGATGAAAGAGGGGGCAAAGTGATGAAGGGCAAAATGTGATGGAGGAGGGGGCACAGTGTGATGGAGGAGGGGGCACAGTGTGATGAAGGAGGGGGCACAAATGTGATTAATGAGGGGACACAGTGTGATTAAGAAGGGGGCACAATGTGATTAAGAAGGGGGCACAGTGTGATTAAGAAGGGGGCACAGTGTGATGAAGAAGGGGATACAACATGCTGAAGGAGGATGCAGTGTGATGATGGAGGGGCAAATGTGTGAATTCATTAGTGAAAGGGAATATAAGAGCAGGAACAGGGATAGATAGAAAGGATCAAAGAGTAATTGAGGAGCAACAGAAGTAGGATGTGAGGCACAGGGAGAAGCAGGTTGGGAGGGAGAAAGAGGGTACCTGCAATGAAGATAGGGGCACATAGGAACAGAGAAAATAAACATATAAGGGAAACATAAAGGATAACTTGGAAGATATAAGGGAGATATTTTGGAAAGTTGTATTATAATATTATGTAGACATGAGAGAGGGACACAGAGGAAGGTAATTAAATACATGAGAGATGGCGGACACAGGGTGGATAGCCTTGCATCATTTAATATGTTTTATAATATATGATATAGTGTTAAACTTTATTTAATTAATTTCACTTTGACCACTGCTGTATATACAATTGGTACAATATAAATTTGCCTAGAATATGAATGTTGTGGAGAAGAGCAAATTTGGCATTTCCCTTATGTCTATGCAGTGCAGACACACTTAATTTAGGTTACGCCAATGTGCTAGATACATGATTAGCTTGTGATATTTGAGAAAGAGCACAAACACAGAATTTAGTGCTAATTTAGTAGTTGAAGTGGGGGGTTGATTAACATATAGAATAATAACTTCAGCATTTGCAACATATTTAAATGGAGCCTGCGGGAAATGACATATGCACACAGAGTTCTTACTTGATCACGATCAGTCCACCTGCCAATTGTACCGACACCTCAGCATAGCTCCCCACACACCATTTCGGTTTGTGGGAGAAACCACAATGATTATTTGAGCAAAATAATACAGAGTTGAAGGAAGGGACTGTCTGAGTTGATAGGTAGAAGTAGAGACCTTTACTCTACTTCTATTGCTGACACCTTGCTTTTGGTCTGGGCCTAAGCGCGGGTTTAGTGATATTTGAATTAAGGAAGGCATCCAGCATGAATATACTACTTACCAATTTACTGGTTAGAGCCCCACAAAGAGAAAGCCAGAACCGAACAATGATAATCACCGGGTAGTCACTTTGTACTGTTGAATGTCGTCTGCAACTACCCAGATTGGCATCTAAGAAAAAGCAACACACAACACAAACTACTACACTAATTTATACCACCCACTCTAGTGCTAGCTGCAACAACAGTACAACAGCAGCACCCTGGTTCTAACAACGTTCTACGTGACCAGTATGCTGGGCAACCTTAACTCCTAGCTCTAGGTGTAGTGTAATACCATTTGTACAATGCCCCAGTTCCAATATACCATTCCACAGAATAAGAGACAACAAGATACAATATCGGATACCAAAAACTACCTTTAATGAGGGCCTGACTCTTGGATCCTGTAACAGGTAAGTACAGCAGAAGTCTATTTTAAACTTTTGCCTGATGATTGAAAGCAAGGGCACAATGAAGGTGTACTTACTGGTCTACAAGAGAACACAACAAAATGGCTGCATGGGAATTACATAAGCAATTGGGATAAGATCAGACACGGTCTGACAGTCACAGGGCTCGCTCCTACTGATACCAGGGTTAGCGCCAAGTTTGTCTCCACAGTCCTAATGCCTGAATTAACTATGCCCACAGGCTAAACCTGAATTAACTATGACAACAGGCTAATCTTGCATACTAGTGCCACAGGCTTCTAAATCTGTAACTACTGCGCCCAATGAGGAAATGAATGAAACATACAATCACCTACTGATACCACGGGCCTTATGCTCCACTAATGCTGCACAGGTCTGGTGCCCAAATATGTGCCCATGAGCCTTATGCCCGACAAAGGTGGCAGTGGAGCAGAGTATGAGAACCATACTTACCTGCTCAATGCAGGAAACAGTTTGTTTACATCAACGTTGGCTTTCTCCTTTTCTTCCTGGATCTCTTTTCTGTCTTCTTCATACTCCTGCACCTTTTCATCTAACCTCTCTTCTTCATCCGGCTTCCTATACTGGTGTGGTCAGACCAGTGCAGGGGGCGGCGCATAATGTCGCGACTAACCCTGATCAGATGACAGCCGAAGGTAAGTCCTGATTGGTTTACATTTCAGGCATTGAATGGCTGACAGTGAATCGGTTTCGATACAATGTCACCAATGCCGAGTGACGCTGTCGGAAAGAAGCACTTACCTGCATTGGATCGCCGGTGGGGTAAGTGCCATCCTCTTCTCCTCTTCATTCTCTTCATGGACTCCATATCAGAGGGTTACCATCCTTGATTTAAATTATTCAGATATGGATGATATTGTATTATAAAATGTCATTAAAGCGACACCTATAGTAGAAAGTAATTGAACAATTGGGGGCATATTTAATAAAGCACGATAGTGCTTTTAACGGGTCATTAAGGTCCTACAGTGTCCTCCGCAAATTTATTAAGGGGGCATCGCAGCAGATATCATGGATATCTGCTGCTTTGCATTCCTCTTCGTTTTTGGGAGCAGTCACCATTCAACAGAATGGTGACTGCTCCTGGCCGCAATCTAACAAGTCCCGAAAAAACATTTTTTTCGGGAACTTGTCATGTTAATGTACGAAGCTGGCGTACATCATCCGATTTGAAGAAATCTAATGCTGTCAGCTCTGCTCCGGAGAGCAGAGCTGGACAGCGCATGTGTGGAGGGATCACATGATCCCTCCCTGTCACTTAGCGCGCTCTCTCTGCAACTATCGTTGCAGAGACAGAGAGGGGATCTGTGTGCGCATGTCCAGTTCTTGGAACTGGACATGCGCAATTGAAGAGTGAACAGAAGACCCGAAGACAGCGCTTCCGAAGAGGGGGGTAAGTATGATTTTTTTTATCACTGAAACAGCAGTTTTTCGGAACTGCTGTTTCTGTGCAGGGCTGTACATAAATGTGAGAAGTAGTTCAATCCTTATCATTGCGATAAGGATTGAAAACTACTTTTCACTTTATGTGAATATTGATAAATGTGCCCCTTAGACTTTGTTTTAACTAGTGACACTATATGATGTCACATTTTACTAAATGGCAACACAAAGACTCACATCTGCTAAGCTTTAATTGTCAAAATATGAATATTGCTTATTTCTTATCCAATACATGTGAAATGCTCGTCTGTTTGACTTGGTTTCTCAATTGCTAACTAAATACTATAAGAACAGTAATTATCATGATTTTTCTCCAAATGTAAGGTGTTCAGTAGATTTTGGCCTGTCAAGCATTGGACTGAGTACCCATGCTTCTGATAAATGTCAACACCATAGGTTGAGGAGGATCACATTAATTTGAGCCACTATGCCCAGACCCAATAATTACATCAGTAGTAGTAAAAAGGAAAAAATAACACTTGTCTATGCTGAAGAAATCATTTTAAATGAATGTCTGGCTCAGCAAATGTGCAGGGCTTACAAAAACCACAATGCCACCCCATGGAGACACATAATTTCAAAGACCTTCTGGTCTAGGTAGAAGTAAGTCCCTTTTTTGTTCCAGGGAATTATCTTTCATTTATTAAAGAATGATTTATTCTGCTTCCTAATGTCATGTCATCCTCTCCTGGAACAGAATATCTCCTTGTAAAAGCTACTTTACATGATATTATCAGTCTGTAAGCTGTATTGTTGTTATGTTGCTGTAATGGCTTCTTCTTATATGCAGGCCTTTATCAGCATGAGAATAATCTGTAGTAGATATTCTCATAATATAAAACATCTGAGAATATTAAGGATAGTTTAACACAATTGTAAATGGCAAAGTATTAGAATATATATATGTTGTCTCAAACCAATATTGTGTTTTTGGTTATTTAATAATAATAATAATAATAATAATAATAATAATAATAATAATAATAATAATAATAATTTCAAATTTTTTTCTTGTGTGTGCATGCATTATTCACAATTTTACCATAATTTACTATGTGTACTTGCCTGTGTGTGTATATATATATATATATAGATATATAGACAGATAGATATGTGTGTGCATAATCTTTAGAGTTGGGAGGGTGGGAGGGGTTATGTCCTAGTACAACTCTAAATAGATAAAGTGTAAAAAATAAAGTGTTTATGTGCTACATGCAAACTGCAATACTCTTGTATGCAAAAAAAAATCCAAAAATCATTCCTTTGCACTCTTTACATTGTAACATGGATTGTCTAGGAGAAAAACTTGCTCCTTGCTTTGCTCTGCTCCTAACACTAAATTAATCTCTAAATCTCTAAATAACGACATATTTTTGTTTCATTTGACTTTAGGATCAACGTGGTTTTATCTCCTGCAAATCTTATTTTTGAAACAAACAGTTTGACATTGTCATTAAACAACTGAGTGCACATAACAGTAGTTATTTTTCTCTGGTTATTTCCAGAGAGGCAACGTAATTCAAAGTGGTTCTGCCATAATGATTCGTGCCAGGAATCTAGGGATTTGAATTTGACTAATAGCACCATTACAACTTACCAAAAGCCAATTCCTGTGGTCTCTCCAGGTCCAGCTGCTGATGACTCAGGAAGGAAGTGGAAGAGATTAGGGTGATCAGGGAAGAAATCAGAACAGCACATACATAAAGAAAACCAGCCAGGCATTACTTTTTTTCATTTTTAACAAAACAGAACAATGGCTTCACTACTGAGGTTTAAAATGATCCATCTTATTGGACTCATTTGTTCTATTCCTGTTGGCAAGACCACCAGGAAACATGTAAGCCATTATGTAAAGCGAACTGTAATTCAAGGCACATCTCAATTAATATTCCCTCCTGACTACACCAAGAACAATACATAGCATCAACCAGTTTAATCTCCGGCAATAATTCCCTTTGTAAGAATGAGAGGTTTTTCTCTCAAATTAAGGTTTTGAGATAGGATGTTTAAATTTGGCAGTTATTCTAAACTTGGAACATGAAAGGATTTATTTTTGCCAACTTTTAAATGAAAAAAAAAAACCACAAATAAAAAACAACTTATTAGCACTTTTTATAATTACATTCTCTGGTTTTAAATGTCACTAGGCAAAATAAAATGGTTTAGAAAAACTATGAAGCATCCCTATTTGTGATCCTTAGAGGAGCAACTGCAGTGTGATTAGTCAGTAGTATAATTAATATTAGAAAGGAATCTAATTTAAGTGAATATAATCACTGGGAATAAATAACAATAAAACCAAGGTTTGGCAATACACATGGCATATAGTCTAAAAAGCTTTTTAGTGATATTTTAATGTTATTCAATTTATCATAGAAAGGGATATTTGCAAGTTATTTACTCTGAAGTCAAGATTGATGATGTTCATAGTTTTGAGAAATATATGTAAAATATAATAATTAAAGGTTATTTGCTAACCATAAAATAGAAAAACGCAGCACAAATGCTTATTTGTGATGTCACATTCCTACATTTACGCAACAGCTTTAAATTGAAGAGCATGGATTTCTGAACCATCATGATAGTGTACAAAGGGGTTCAAATGCTTGCATTGCACAAAGAAGGAGTTGGGTGTATACATGACATCCTTGCTAAATGTGGATTAGTCACACAAGTACACCTATGCACTGAAGTGACGGAACGAGATGTCAAGTAGCTAGGACAATATTATTTAAATGAGATAAAGGGGTGGGGCATTCTCTGCTTTATGGGAGAAGCCACAGTTTTTTCCCCTTGCAATATAGCTTGAATTATCTGTCACCGCTAAGATTCAGAGATCCAGTCTCTCTCTGCTTATAATGTGACATATTATATACCTTCTAGATGTACTTCTTTGGGAAATCCAATTTCTAGGCTCATAGAAGTGATACGCAATAAAGACATTTCCAATGTCTTCTGAGCCTCATGATTAATTAAAGATAAATATATAAATATTTAGTCTTAACTAAATATACATAGTACAATGTAATTGGCAAAAAGCTTGTGTTTCTGATGACTTTCTCAAATATATTGTTTTCGAATGCTCCAGACACCAGCAAGCATGCATTTCTCCACATCTTTCAACTACACCAGGCATCTATCCTCAAATACACATTTAATACATTTACATTTTTCTCAACTTTCCAACATTAACTCCTCTGACCACACCATCATCGGCCAAGGTCTTGCTTCCTGCTCAAATTAGAAGATCTGCTATGAAATGTCATATTCTTCACCAACATCCTGATCAACACCTTCCCTGCATCCACTGGTACCTTCTCAACAAATGATCTCACAAAATGAAAATTAAGTATCTACCATCTAATCCCACTCCCACTCTGCAAACTGTCCACTGAACCCTATCCCTCACAAATCAACAATTCACTATCTACTGTGCTATTCACACCCTCAACTAATATCTGTATTCCCGCCCTCTCCATTTATACCTTTCCATCCTTATTCAAACATGTGGAAATTATTCCTATTATTAAAAAAACACACTTTGACTCAAAATCTCTCACAGATTTCTTTCCGATCTCCCATTCCTCTCAAAGCTTGCCTATGATCACCTTTCATGCTTACTTTACTCACACAAAGACAGCACTGACTAAGGTGGACACTGATTTGAACCCTGCTAAATTTAAGGTCCATTTCTCAGTTCCATCTATTTTTTTACCTCTCTGCTACATTTAACACTATTGACCTCTCATTTTTCACAGCAATTCTGGATCCTGTAGGCTTCAGAAAACTACAATCCTGTTTCTGATCCTACCAAACAAACTGTTAAACTGTGTGCTTCTCTGGATCCAGCTACTCTCTGCTTCCTCTATTTTTCTGTATTGTTACCATGCAAATGTAAGCTCCTTTCTTCATTGATACCACGCAAATGTAAGCTCCTACGCAAATGTATTTTACTGTCATTTCATCTTGGATGATCTCCTGACACATCAAAAATGTTGAAAAGTGATCTATCAATCTTTCCACCAACCAATGGAATACACTTAGCTGACATCTCTATTTCTGTTTACAACATGAAAATAAATCCTATCCCTCAAGTTCACTGCTTAAATGTCATCCTTCACTCAGAACTGTCTCCTTCATCTAATCTGTCTTCATATCCTTTTAAATGCATATAACATCCTAATACATACATATCTTACAAAATACACTGCAAGAATTTTAGTTCATGCACTCATAATTGTTGACATTCACTATTGAAAATATCTTACTGGCCTTCACCTATCTAGACTTTTACTCCTGCAATGAATTTGAATGCAGCAGCTAGAACAATTTTCTTTACAGAACATTCTTATACACCTACTCCACTGTGACAGCTACTATATAGGTTGCTTGTACTTTACAGAATTCAATCTAAAATACTTTTACTAACATACAAAGTCTTTAACAAAAGTGCAGCAACATACATATCGTCAGTTGTCTCAAAATATCTCCCAACTTCATTGCTCGGAACTGTCCATTAATCTATGTTCATCAATTGCTCCCATTCCCAGTTTTTTTTCTGGCTGCACCCACCCTGTGGAATGTCCTTTGATATACAACAAATCTTTCACTTGCCTCCAAACATTTAAGTGTTCCCTGAATACTCAACTCTGCAGGCAAGCTGAAGAAATTTGAATCCCCTTAGCTTTCCTTGAATTATACCTGATTACCATACCTCTACACACTGCACTCAAAATATATTTATTCTGTTTCTAGACAAAAACAACCTGCTGACCCCCAAAGTAACCTCACCTGTAATGTTGTATATGTAGAGTAGTTTCATCTTAGTACAAGTAGGATTTGTATTATCAATATATATCTTCTTCCAGGTGTCGGTAATGTGGAAGTAGATTACTCGTCTTTTTTTATTATAGTCTGATTGTTAATATTCTCATAAGACATGTTGTTTACGATATGATATTTATTTTTCTTTGCTGTGCAAGATAATTTTATCATGTTTTGTGCATGTCTTTAAAATGTATTTAAGATCTATATATGCTAAGTTTGGAGAAAGTTTTATGCATATCAAGAATCTAATAAGGCTAGCTAAACCACCCTTGCATTATAACATTTTGGTAGGCCTAGCTAAACAAGCATTGGATTTCTGTGTAAGATCTCTCTATGACTAATTAATATATACTTTGTTGTTAATAAAGGAATCTCTGATCATTCCTCAGTCTGCATTGTCTCAAGTGGCAAATCACACAAGCAAGCTTGCTTCTGTTTATTAAGTACTATGATTCTTGAATGATATTTAAAAGCTGATCATTATTTCTAAAAATAAGTATTAAAACAATAGTTTGGTGAAAGGCAATTGGCAGCCATGTGTGAGTTAACAGAATAAAGTGGTGAGAGGCCAGAAAGGTAGATGGATTTCGAGGCTGAACACCATGCAAAGGACAAAAATAGTAGCAGCAGGCCATGGTCAACCAGCAAAGAGATTTCAGAATTCAGTTGGGTCAACTGGGTCAGTAAACAAGCTGTGGTCAGTAACAAGAGTTTAAATGTAAAATGGAGACAAGTTGAATCAAAGTACCAATGCACAATATGCTGGAACTGGCAGAAAGATAGAAGATGCTTACTGAATCAAGCAAGGCAGTGAATGTTATAGGCAAGCAGGGCATGGCAGTGAATTCCGTGCTGAGCATGCCCACGGTTTTAGCTGACTTTCTGGAAAGAGTTTGTACTGAACATGCGCAGGGTGTTTAGAATTTCTCAAAAACCAGGATTATTATTAATATTATTAATTTTTATTTATAGGGCGCCACAAAGTATCCGTAGTGCCGTACAAGGACAAACAATGGCACAGTACAAGGTCAAACAGCACAGTACAAGTAACAGTAAGCACTATAACTCTGGGGGCTCAGGCACAGCATGAAAGAAAGGGAGGGAGGGGAAAAGTGAGTACAGGCAGGTAACTATGGCCCAAGAGGGTGGGCACAGATGACAGGTTGAGAGTCACTGAGGGGAGCGGAGAGAAGCGAGAGGAGACAGAGGGCAGAGGGACTGAGAGGAGGTGAGCTGAGTAGCTGGAGAGCGCAGTTAAAAGTGATGGAAACAGAAGGTAGGAGAGCCCTGCTCAAAGGAGCGAACAATCTAAAGGGAGGGGAAGACAGACAGACACATGGATGAGACGGAGAGACGGGAGGAAGGGGGAGAAGGGAAGAAGGGATGAGAAAGAGAGGTAGCCGACCGGTGGGAGTTTAGGCATGAGACTGGAAGGCTTTAAGGAAAAGGTGGGTTTTTAATGTTCGGTTGAAAGAGGACAGATTAGGGGAAGTTCTGATGGAGCGGGGGAGCTTGTTCCAATGGAGGGAAGCGGCGCGGGAGAAGTCTTGGATACGTGCGTGAGAGGAGGTAATCAGAGGGGAAGAGAGGCGACGATCGTTGGACGATCGCAGTGAGCGATGTAGGGAGCAGTGGAGTTGGCGAGGGCCTTGTAAGTCAGAGTGAGGAGTTGAAAAGGATTCTGTAGGGGAAGGAGAGCCAGTGAAGGGCTTGGTAGAGTGGGGATACAGAGGTGGAACGGCGAGAGAGGAAAATAAGCCTAGTAGCGGCGTTAAGTACAGATCTAAGGGGAGCGAGATGAGAGAGGGGGAGGCCGATAAGGAGAAGGTTGCAGTAGTCCAAGTGGGAGATAATCAGAGAGTGGACGAGAGATTTGGTGGCATCCTGGGAGAGGAAGGGCCGAATGCGGGCAATGTTGCGAAGCTGGAAACGGCAGGATTTGGCGAGAGAGTGAATGTGAGGGGCAAAGGAGAGAGAGGAGTCGAGGATGACACCTAGGCAGCGGAGTTGGGGAACAGGGGAGATAGATGAGTTGTCAACAGTGATGGAGAGGTCAGAGGGGAAGGAGGTACGAGAGGGAGGAAAGACAATGAGTTCAGTTTTAGCAAGATTGAGTTTAAGAAATCTAGAGGACATCCAGGAGGAGATGGCAGAGAGGCATGCGGATACCCTGGAAAGAAGGGAGGGAGAGAGATCAGGAGAGGAAAGGTAGAGTTGAGTGTCATCAGCATAAAGGTGGTACTTGAGGCCGAAGGAGCTGATGAGTGCACCCAGAGAAGAGGTGTATAGTGAGAATAGTAATGGTCCAAGGACAGAGCCCTGAGGGACCCCGACTGGAAGGGAGGAAGAAGGGGAGAGAGAATCAGAGGTGGAAACAGAGAAGGAACGGTCAGCAAGGTAAGAGGTGAACCAGGAGAGGACGGTACCGGAGAGGCCAATGGACTGAAGGGTGTGAAGCAGGAGGGGGTGGTCAACGGTGTCAAAGGCCGCTGAGGGGTCGAGGAGAATCAGGAGGGAGTAGTGGCCCATGGCTTTAGCCGAGAGGAGATCGTTCGTAACTTGAGCCAGGGCAGTTTCAGTGGAATGGAGGGGGCGGAAGCCTGATTGGAGAGGGTCAAGGAGGGAGTGTTCAGAGAGGTAGGTGGAGAGACGGTAGCAGTCAAGTCTCTCGAGTATTTTGGAGGCAAATGGGAGAAGGGAAATGGGGCGGTAATTAGAGAGTGAGGTGGGGTCAAAATTGGGTTTCTTGAGAATGGGTGAGACGAGAGCATGTTTAAAGGCTGAGGGGAAGATGCCGGTGGAGAGGGACAGATTAAAGAGGTGAGCGAGGTGGGAGCAGGTGGAGGTGGAAAGGGAGCAAAGAAGGTGAGAAGGGATGGGGTCCTGGGGGCAGGTAGAAGGGGGGGAAGAAGAAATGAGAGAGTGGACTTCCTCACCCGAGGTGGGGCGGAAGGAGAGAAGGAGTTGGTGGCTGGGGGGAGAGGGGGGGAGAGTGGAGGGGGGAGGAAGGGCGAGAGGGGGGGTGGCGGAAGAGTGGGTGGAGGAGGAGATTTCAAGTCTGATGGCCGCGATTTTAGAGGAGAAAAAGGAGGTGAAGTCAGTGGCAGATAAGGAGGAAGGGAGGGGGGGAGGTGGGGGAGACAGGAGAGTGTTAAAGGTAGCGAAGAGGCAGCGGGGGTTGGAGGACTGGGAGGAGATGAGGGATTTAAAGAAGGATTGCTTAGCGAGCGAGAGGGCAGAGCTGTAGGAGGAGAGGATAAACTTGAAGTGGAGGAAATCAGCCAGGGAGCGAGATTTTCTCCAGTGGCGTTCGGCAGTACGAGAGCATTTTTGGAGGAAACGGGTAAGTTTGGAGTGCCAGGGTTGGGGATTGGAGCAGTGAAGGTGGATTGGCTGGGCAAGGGCAACCGCATCAAGGGCGGAGGAGAGGGTTTGGTTATAGAGGGAGGCCGCCTGATTAGGGCAGGACAGGGTGGAAAGGGCAGAGAGGAGAGTTTCGAGAGAAGAGGATAGAATAGCAGGATCAAGGGTGTCGAGATCGCGCCTGGACCGGGTAGATTTGGGTGGGGGGAGGGGTGCAGGAGTAGAGGAGAGAGAGAATGAGAGGAGATGGTGGTCCGAGAGTGGAAAGGGGAGATAGAGAAGTCGGACAGACTGCAACGGTGGGAGAAGACAAGGTCAAGGGAGTGACCAAGGCAGTGGGTAGAAGAGGAGGTCCATTGGGAGAGGCCAAGGGAGGAAGAAAGGGCAAGGAGTTTGATGGAAGCAGGGTCGGTGGGGTTGTCAATAGGGATATTGAAGTCGCCAAGGATAATGGAGGGGATGTCAGAGGAGAGGTGGTGTGGGAGCCAGGCAGCAAAGTTGTCAAGGAAAAGGGTCGAGGGCCCAGGGGGGCGGTATATGACAGAGACGCGGAGATGGATGGGGTAGAAGAGACGGATAGAGTGGACTTCAAAAGAGGAGAAGGAGAGAGAGGGTTCAGGAGGAATGAGTCTGAAAGTACAGGTGGAGAATAGGAGAATGCCCACTCCTCCGCCTGGGCGGTCTCCAGGTCTGGCGGAGTGGGTGAAGGAGAGACCGCCATAGGAGAGAGCGGCAGGGGAGGCAGTGTCGGAATCGGTGAGCCAGGTTTCGGTAATGGCAAGAAGGTTAAGAGAGTTAGATAAGAAGAGGTCATGGATAGAGGGGAGTTTGTTGCGGACGGATCTAGCATTCCAGAGGGCACAGGAGAAAGGGAGGGAGGGGAGAGGAGAGATGGGGATAAGGTTGGCAAGGTTAGCGGTGCGCGGGGGAGTGCGGGGACAGGAGCGTGAAGTTGGGCGAGGTGAGAGTATGGGTATGGCAAGTGAACAGGGAGGCATGGTGAGGTGAGGGAGGAGTGGAAGAAGTAGGGGGGACCGAAGAATCGTCTGAAGCAGAGGGGCGGGAGAGGAGGACAGGGGGAGTCAGAAGGTAGACAAGAGGAATTGAGATAAGTGAGTTAAATAAAGTAATAGCCAACAATGACAATGGACAGGGGGAGTCAGAAGGTAGACAAGAGGAAATGAGATAAGTGAGTTAAATAAAGTAATAGCCAACAATGATAATGACGGTGGTGAGAGGTGTGGCAAAGAGGCTAGGCAAGGCAAGCCGTGTTAAATGAGACAGAGAGGCGTGAACGGGGAACAAAGAGACAAGAAAGGCCAATAGACGGAGAGCAGAGGAGTACCAAGGAAGAAATAAAATGCTGTTGGAATAGATTAAGAAATGCAAATAGAAATAATTAAATTATAATTAAATACAGTAAATAAGAGAAGCAAATAGAAATAATTAAATACAGTAAATAAGTAAATAAGAACTGCAAATAGAAATAAATACAGTAACTGCAATAAAAACAGAGAGCGAAAAATAAAAATAAGTACAGTAAATGCAATAAAAATAGAGAGCGAAAAATAAAAATAAAGAATGGAGAAAATAAATATAAAAATATAATAAATAAAGAAATAAATAAAGAAATACAAGTGGAAAAAAATAAAAATAAGGCCTACAAAGGAAGCCGAGAACAATAAATACAGTACAATATGGACTAGGGTGAAAACAGGAAATTGAGAATGAGAACAAACCCGGGAGATGAGACAAAGTCACTGGGAGAAAGTCTATGAAGTCTGAGATGAGACAAAGTCGCTGGAAGAAAGTCTGTGACGTCTGTGATTGCCAGGAGACTTAGAAGCAGGAGCTTCAGGCAGCGGGTGTCCAGAGGAGTGCAGGGCCGATTACCACAGGTCGCTGTAGTCCTCAGGAGGGCCAGAGATCAGGAACGGCAGCGGGCAGCAGGCAGCGTGGAAGGCAGGCCAAGGCTGTGGGTGTCCAGGGGAACTTGTCAGGAAGGCCAGGCGGCGGTGACCAGGAGACACAGGCAGCTCAGGCGGCAGGAGACAGCTGACGGATAAGGGTGAGCAGGAAGCGGTACCAGAGACGGCGGTGGCGGTCAGAGAGGAGCCACGTGTAGAGGATGGATGGGGAAGACGGCAGGAGACAGCAGGCGAGTCCAGGCAGTGGGAGACAAGAGGCGACCCAGGCGGGTCCGAGTCAGCAGATGGCAGGCGGGCTGATAACCACAAAGTCTACTCCATTTAGCGTGTGTAGCCAAGGATCTGCTCTCCTCTCACTACACTGTCCAGTATAGTTGATGTAAGTACTTTGGAAGAGAGACAGGATTGAAGTTTTATGCTGCATTGAAAGCAATGACAAACCTAAGGACATGGACATTGTCTGCAGTTTTCCACATATGCATCTCAAGAATATTTCCATCCATTTTATTAAATAGTGAAGAACTCCCATATTAGTGTTTGCCTCGTAAATCCCCCAGCATGAAAATTGTGTTGAAAATTTCAGAACATGGCAGCTCCATATTTAATTCATTAATACAGTCCTCCAGGAACCCTGGGGAACATGTAGTGGGTGCATGTCTATCCAATCATTCTCAAGATTATGACAAGCCAACCAAGGCATTCGTATGACAATGGAATGATTAGGTGACTTCATCACTTTGAATTGAAGATGCTCATAATGGCTGGAGAAAATACTAGCTACAAAGACTAGGTCTCACAGGAACAGAGTAAATTGGAGAGCCTTCAGTAATTTCTACAGAGATTGACGTTTTAGTCTGCATTGTCGGAGTCTCCTGACTAGCCATATAGCCCTTGTTTATAATATTTCCATGGATCTAGATGAATTAGCATTACCCAAAGAAAGGTCAATGGACCTAAAAAAATTGTAGAAGATAAGATTAAATGTAATTTAAACGGTGGAGCAGAACCATATGGACCCATACACTTTTTCCATATGATGCTAAGAAATTAAATACCCGATAATCTTTTTAGATTAGATCCCAGGCTCCTGAATCAAGCCCATCTATAGTGTGAAGAATCAAATGAGCCAAAAATGAAATGAAGGATAATGTTAGAGGTCACCTCCATTATTTCTTTCCTCAAACCCAAAGGTCTGGGCACTGACTGGACAGTGGCTTCTTAGGAAGTGGGTCCTGAGATTCAGTTATTACAATCAAAGTAACTAAGTCTACAAATTATTAATTTGTGTTTTTAATTCCCAAAAGACCTGCAAAATTCCTTATACCAGGGCAGATTTTATTGTGAAAGTTATAGGAGTGTTCATATGACCAAATTAATATGTAATGATGTCTGGTCAACAGAAAACACCAGTGAGAGGTCAGAGAATGAGGAGCAGTATAAAGACTGGGGGGTGTATAGAGGACTGCAACATCAGCAGCATACCATGGTCAACCAACAAGGATCTAAAGTTCAGAGTGGCCAGTAAAATAGCAATGGTCAGTGACATGAGTTCAAACATAGAATAGGCACAAACAGGATCAAAGTACCAAGGCACAATAATATGCATCTGACTGAATGCTAGAAGATGCTTAACATACCCTAATAATTTCAAGACTTTGGTGTCAGCTACAGTAAGACTTGCTATGGCTGCCTCTAGAAATTGTAGGGCACAGTACAAATGTAACAGCTCCCTCCTTTCTTATCTTACCCATCCCCATCTTAATATGATCCTCTATCTAATATTTGCCGCCCCCCCCATTCTCAACCCTTATCTCTGGTTCTATCTAACCCCTGTAGTAGTTTATTATTCCATTGACAGCATTGTGTGTCATTAATTGCATGATGTCAGCAACACTGTAGGGAGTCCCCCAGCCTTGTTGCGGCTCTCTGTCTGAAAACTGGGCAACTCTGTCTTGGGAAGATGCCCACCTGGGGGGCTATGACTGGAGCAAATTGTGGTAGCCATTGAAAATAGAGGTGGGTACGCTGCAGCAAGGAATCCGCTGCAGCATTCCTTAATTCCACATGGAGGCCTCCCTCCACTCAAATCTTACGTCTCAGGAGCAGCTGTTGGCAAGAAATGGAACCCACTAAATTCCTTAATTCACTGTAGAGGTCCGCATCGCCTCATAAATATGTAAAGTTTGAAGAATTTCAATAAGATTCTGACAATGGAATTATGTAATTTGTTTACAGCTCAGAGATATAGAAAGATTTGTCTATATGTCTAAACAGTTAGTTGTGTATGTGTAATAGAATTGCCAATGTTGTGAATGCTCCAATCTCTACTCTGAGCCACATATATTCTTTTTACTTCAGCGCTGTCCTCTTCCAATTAAAATGTTTGCTCTCATGAGTTGGGCCCTATCTAACTTTTATTTTCATTTATTATGTCTACCTTGCATGTCCCTGTTTTCTCCACTGTCCAGCACTTTGAAGAACTGTGGTGCTTTGCAAATCAACAGTAATAATAATCATCATGAACTCATGACCCCAGTGCTGTGAGGAAGAAGAAGAAGAAGAAATATGTAAAGTTTGAAGAATTTCTATAAGATTCTGACAATGTAATTATGTAATTTGTTTACAGCTCAGAGATATAGAAAGCCTCTTTATTAAGTTTTCAAATTATTTCTAGACATTTAGTACATGTTGAAAAAGAATTGTTTAATACAATTAATCACAACACTTTTAGTCCTGGTTAGGGATGTCTCTTTTTCCCAGTATGAAGTGCATGCAGTTGCTTGGCTTGAGTTGCCAGGACATGGTTATACATGTATAGATATCGCTGAGTGACGAGGTAGATTCTACTGTGAGCGTAGTAGGAGTGTCAGACTAATATCCAAACATACAAATAATCAGGGGGTGGGGCTAGAAGTTAAAATTTAAGCCCACAAATGTAACAATAGATCTGCTCTATATGGTGTTTAACATTTGTGTGCGGTGTTAAATTATATGCATTAGTGACAATGTATAATTGTGGATCATCCCGTGCTCCCATAAAAACCAAATGTAATTTAAGTCTTTTATTAAGGTATTTAACACTGGCCCTCACATAAGGCTACTAAAAATTAGAAATCTTGAGGTTGGATTCACAGGAGATTGAATGGACCATTAGTCTGTACTTAGACCAGTGCTCTTTCATATCTTTATAGGTGACATTATTAATGATATTGTGTGTAAAATCTGCCTTTTTGCAGATGATACAAGTATTTGCCACATTGTAGTGGTTTAAATATAATGGTTGATGATCTAGGTAGACAAGAGGTTTGGTAAAAAATGTGGCAACAACAGTTTAAAGGGAAAAATGCAAAATCATGCACTTCAAAAACCTAGAGGCAGAATATAGTATTTTGGAAACTGAAATGTCATCTACCAAGGAGGAAATGGATTAAAAGTAGACATATAATGTAGCAAAGTAATAGGGAAGACCAGTCACATTTTAGTGTGCATAGAAATTACAAGCAGAAAGAGGTGGTGATGCCACTATACAACTTATTGGTGAGTTAAATTTTGTGTTCAATTCTGAATACAAAATCTCCAATAAATTAGTAATTGTGCAAGGAACATAAATTACAATGGAGTTTGGCATATATATCAAAACTTCTCAGGAGAGTGAAGGTTCTAAACATGTTCATGGGTTTTAACGAGGTAAAGGAGGGAAGCATTTTTCAGAAGAGGAGAAATATTAGAACAAGAGAACATGCACTAAACCTGAATGGTCGTAGTTCCATGGAAAACTTGAGGAATCACATGTGGCCGAAGCTAATACAGTAGGGGAATTAAAGCATACAAGAGATAGACCTAATGCTATCCTAAATCTGAAAAAAGCTAAGAATCAAATAGGGTCTAGGGTCTAGAAATGGAGTGACTGAACCTAATGGTTCTAATCTGACATCAAATTCCATGTTCTTATATTTCTAGAATGCTTATGTCTGTTTCTTTGTGATATAATATAAGAGATAGTAGGCCTGCACAGATCTCAATTTCCTTTGATTACCCCACAGTGAGGACTGCATATTATTTTGTTCATAAAAACTGCAGAAGGAGATAGTGGAGGAGAGGAGCTTCTGTTTACCCAAGAGAATGAGAGCAGTGCTTTCAACAACGTGCCCATTTCTCTAGCCTAATCACCTAGAGATAACACCATCCAATGAGACTGAGAGCCATTACACCCTCCCACCGGCTAAGTCACTGGTAAAACTCTCTCTGATTATTATATGTGTATCCCTCTTTGTGTGTACCAGTTTGCACCATAGTAATGTTATGTTTTAACGTAGTTTTCAATTTGGTTAATATACAGTATTGTAACTGTTAATATTCAGTTAAATACTGTTTTAATACATTCGGATATCCACCTAAGTGTTAACACACGTAACAGAATCCGTGTTTCAAGTCATGTAGGCAGAGCAGTAGTCCTTAAGTACAGTTATATACCAGCTACCCCATTGTATTGTGACAATCATTGACAACCTCCACTGAAATCGAAAAGTCAAAGAAGAGTCAGAAGAGTCAGAGGCCAATACAGCATTAATACATTATGTCTGCACTAAAGTTGTTTCAACAAATAATAGGTAATATAAACAATAATTGAATCAAATAGATGTATATGCATGTATATGAATCCCTTCTACTTTGGTATTAAAATGTAATATAGTATTATAAATTGCATTCTGCATACATAAACCTTCAATTTATTAAAATCATAAATTCAAAGATATGATAAATATATATAACAGCATGAAAATTACCCAATCAATATTTAAAAAAATATTAATATAATGTCCATATGACATGGTTAGTTTGAAATTTAGCCAAAGTAAATGTCCCATGTTTGTGTATAATTGGGCTTTATGTAATTAGCCAGCTATGTACTGATTTATGTTTCTGAATGAATACATTTTATTTGTGGAAAATATATTGTGGCATTATTTATATCTCTGAATTTAATAAATGTAAGTTTAAAAACTGTAATTTTCAATAGTATGCTATGTTTTAATATAAAGTTAAAAGGGATTTATATATTTGCAGCATGGTGGCTTAGTGGTTAACACTTCTAACTAACAGCACTGGGATCATGATTTCAATTCCCAAACAGGGCCTTATCTCTGTGGAGATTGCATGTGTTCCCTGCACTTGTGTGGGTTTCCTCTGGGTGTTCCAGTTTCCTCCCACACTCCAAAAACATACTGGTAGGTTAATTTGCAGCTGACAAAATTAACCCTAGTGTGTGCGTTAGGGATTTTATACTGGAGGCTCCAATGTACAGCTCTTTGGAATTGGTGGCGCTATATAAATGAAATATTCTGTCTGATTCAAGTATAGTTTAGGTTAACCATTATTTGCTCTGAACTATATGATGTTGCCTAAGCTAACAACATAATGAATGGTTTGGGTCATAATTGTGTCCACAGCCGCAAATTTTAAGATAAAAAAAAGTGTTCTTGCAATTATACTTAACTTAAGTCTATGTACTTAAATTTTATTTAATCCATGATCTTCTTAAACCTATTCTACCTATCTACTCTTTTTCTCCTATGCAAAGTAGCAATGAATGACTCACTATGTACTCCAGCCCAATGTGACCCGTCTGCAGGAGGTCTATAAAACATGTATCAGGCCAGATGTACTGTTGGAAACAGATATATGCCAAACAACTAGAACTCTTTGTTCAGTGGATTTTCTGGCTTGCATGATATCAAATGATACCAAAATTAACATTACTTGGCCAATTTCTGATCAGGATTATGTAGCACAAAGTCTTTTAGGGTCATCTTGCCGCCAGATTAATGCTAGGAAAATGGAACAGGATGGAAATGCTAATTCTATTTTTTCTCTACACTAGTATGTGTATTAAATAAATATATTAATATAGCTATTGGTAAATAGTATGACTCAAGTGCAGGAAATATAAGACAGTAATAAATGTTACTCATGCCGCAGTAATTGCATATACAAATACTTTACAGCAGCAGAATGCAAGCATCACAGGCTTCATGAACTTTCACTAATCATTCAACAACTAGTGAGATTAAATATCCTGACAAACAAAAGTATATTAAAACTCTTTTAATACAAATGTTATTTCAAATTGTTAATCTTGTAATGCTGGCACTTCCCTGCAATCCAGAAAATGAATCAGGGGCCTTGTGGAAGATTATGCACAGCTTGAAGGGATATAAAAAATAGGCGTAAAGAGCTGACATTCAAAAAAAATACAGCAACTCAAGGATAAATTCTGCCAAGATGAGCTTAATTTATCAATGTCAATAACAACAGTGAACACAGTGCAAGAATACATGCATATTAATTGAAAATAATTCAGA
This sequence comes from Mixophyes fleayi, assembly GCF_038048845.1. Lineage (NCBI taxonomy): Eukaryota > Metazoa > Chordata > Amphibia > Anura > Limnodynastidae > Mixophyes > Mixophyes fleayi. Next base: position 82,294,341 of record NC_134404.1, read on the forward strand.
TTAAATCACTGTGGTTTGACATTTTGAGATAGGCACTTTATCTTTTTAAGAAAGAGAGCTCTATAAAGTATCCAATCTAAAAACACATCTTAATTGCATGTTATCACCTCCTAATTGCTTCCATATTATATTGAACATTTTGCTAATTACTTGCATGATCGTGATGTAAATAGCTGGAGGCTGTCGCTCATAGTAATAATGAAGGCAAGTGGGCACAAAAAATTCAAGGATTAGGTCTCTGCCTTTGGTTGCAAATAATGCACGTAGATGAGGAGTAAAATCACCAACTATAATCTAGATTTCCCTCTATGATAAGACAAAAGACAGCGTGAAATAATAGAATATAATGAGATTTTTGTTTTACAGTTTTAGTGCTTTCTGGTCTAGATTATTAATAATACCAATTTACTACTACTACTACCACTACTACTACCACTACTAATATACAACAGACAAAAGCCATACTTAAATTATGTATATTTTGCCTTATGGTATGCAAACATAGACATTGAGCCCGCATTGCCCATTTACTTGAGCATTATTCTGTTCAACTACCATTGGCAACAATTCAGTTCAAATGGAGCTATTTACATGATCACTTGGGGCAAATAATATATACTTTGCCATCCATGTTTCACTGAACATTTAATATATATTAAGTTATACAGCATACATGATAAGAAGACACATAGGAGCCACAAAACCAAGTGCAACAGCACTGGTAGTATATACAGAGGGTGGTTATTGTGTAAAACTATTGGACATTGTCAAGACAAAAAAGTGATTGGGACTTTTCAAAATCTGTTACAGCTTGGTGTCACTTTGGATCGCACTACTGTATGATAATGCTTGATAATGTTTGATTACAACTATATGTACCTAAAGGAACATGGCATTAATTTGGTTATTTTGTCAGCAGCAATTTAAAAACTGGATTAAGGAGTTGGCTGGTAAATTTTATCACAGGTGCAAGACTCGGCTCAACAGCCTATCAGGAACACTTTAATGGAAAAAACTTCAGGATGCCCAGTGATCCAGTCCAAGATAGCCCATTATAGGACCGTCCTGGGAAGCAGATGTCCCCCAGCTCCCAGCCCACCCAGCTTCTGACTGGGTTCCTGTCACAATTGTGCTGATATAGTCTCATAAGGCTGTTCACATTCTCTATATATGATACATTATCACTGCTAGTGTGTGCACTGCTTGCTATGTGCAAGCAAAAAGATATAGGCCAGTTTCCTGTATCAGATATACATTGGTTGCAGAAAGTGTTGGTTTTTCACTTCCTTTAAAATATTGTATAAAACCTCACCCAAAACCTCCAGTATTGCTTTTAAAGGGAAACAAAATGCATTTGTGTACTGTCAGTATCCACAGGATGGCATTTGAGTTTGCTAAGTGCATTTTTGTAACCTTGCTTTGTACTTCATCTTTGAGTCCATCGGGGAGCCTACATTTTCCCATACATGTTTCAGTGAGTGATGATAAAATATGGTGATTTAATTATTGTTGTTAATTTAGAGATTTTTTATTTAAATAGACTCATTAAAGTAATGGAATGTAACAGATTTTTTCTGGCTGAACTCATCCTTCAGATTAGCTTAATGCAGTCACACCAGAACTCCAGCTCTAATACCTACATGACTGACACGGTCTAGAGTGAGCTTGTTGGAAGAACTGTTTCTACTAGTATAGAAAAAATGTCTGATTTTATTTTTCCAAAATGTTCATTTCAGTAACTTAAATTTTTGGATTTTGACAAATGTTCCAACAAACATTTAGGGACAGCTGTTGTTTGAACATTTCTTTAATTTTTTATTTTAATTATTTATCAGACATGAACTACATCTGATAAAGAAAAGAAGGATTGAGGATAATAATGCCATTTTGGGTATTGTGAATTGAAACTGCTTAATGCTGCTTGACAACATTGGATAAGTAAAAACATTTTTACATAATATTTCTATTTGTATACAAAGGTGATTATATACTTTGCTCAAAATAATACCTTATTTAAAACAAGCTCTTTTTACATTACTATTTCAAATATAATAGATAAATGATCCATTATACAAGGACCTTAGTGATAATAAATATGCCACTTCTAGATTCTCAAATCACAACCATCCAGGTCCCCCCAAGTACTTTTTACCATTAGTTGTAGTCTGCAGAGATTGGGACACATCTTCCCTCTTTCTCTACTTGACTGTATTTTCCCTTTTCTGACCTTCCTGGATCCTGGTTATCATTATAAAACGGAGACCCTACACTGCAGGGGGTAAATGTATGAAGCTCCGGGTTCTTCAACACCCGTGATTTCGGCGTCTTCAGCGCTTAAATTTAAAGCGGCACTGCCTTGTAAAGGGAAGTTTCCCTTTACAAGGCAGCGCCGCTTTAAATTTAAGCGCTGAAGACGCTGAACTAGCGGGTGTTGAAGAACCCGGAGCTTCATACATTTACCCCCAGGTCTTACAGCTGTAAAGGTTATATCATAGTCAGCTCAATTTGGATAGTGTTGAAGACGGTTTAGGAAGATTGGGAGGGTAGGATCCACATTTATTTTTAAGATTTATAGGAAAGTCCTGAAATGGAGGAGCACATTATTGACAGGCGGTCGAGATGGATGGGATTTCCTTCCCTTACCTTGTCCTCCAGACACAAGTCAGGTTCCCCTCTGTTCGGACATCCGGTGGTCAGAAGATAAATACTTCAATGAAAGGGACAAGGATTGGTCAAACAACTTGGGTTTATTAAGAATACGGTAAGGATAATTTTGGTAGGCGCCACTGACCCCTTCAGCTCAATGGTAATGACAAAATAATCGTTTGATCAGCATAGAGCACAATAGCATTTAATATATAATATACACCTGGTGAATATAAGGCACAATAGCGATAACATCTTCAATATCAATAAATCAATTTTTAGGTAAATCACTTAACATTAACATTCATCTAAAACATTTGGTGCACCAATATTATTCCTGGTAACATTACCATATTTTACACTCAGTCCTGGGTTAAACTGTGCACAGGAATTTTGTAGTGTTTAAATATCCTGCAGAGGTTTCCAGAAGGGTTAATAATCCCGATTAAGTCTCTGTACTTTCTCTCTAAAAGGTAGATGTTAAACTGTAGGCAGTGTTAAAGATTATAACAAATCACAGGACTGTTGCTCAATTCAGTCACAAGATGGCGCTGTTCTCTCATCACTCTTCCCTCTGATGCTGGGGTGTGTGCAGTACACTGCAGGCTAGGATTTTACCTTGAAAATATTCCGCAGTTCATGTAGACTGTGTTGGACGCCCCACTGTGTGTCCCCAGCCGTTCTCCAGCCGTGTGTGCTGGCAATGTCACCAGTTCCAGCAGCAGATCAGTCTCTTATGTCAGCTTCCCCTTTCTTGTTGCTATATCACACACTCCTCCTTCCTGCACATCCTCCTGGGTACGTACTTTCAGTTCAACTGTCAACTGTCATTCCCACTGTGTCTTCCTCAGCCTCTAGTAACCCCTTGTAGCCCTGCATTTTAAAAATGTTTATGCACTTCCTCTGTGCTGTTCAACAGGGTTTTGGGGCACCACACTTGTATGTTGAACGTAAGTTGCCTAAAACAATGATGTGGTCAACTCTGTATACAGTATATGAAGTTTTTCAAAATTGTGAATACATTTTTGGATTTATAAACTATTGTTATAGTAATTTCTGCAAAGGAAAATAATCTGTGTCTAATGAATTATTCAATACTTGTGTTATCTCATTCTCCTAATTTTAGTTGGCAACGGGAGTTGCAAGCCCTTTATGCACTGTATAATATAAAAACTTACAAGATGGAAGTGGTGGGTGTGGTGATGATGATGATGGTAGAGTCATAGGCAGCAGGCTAGTACAAAACACCTTTATGAATATCTCACAAATCAACCTACGTATGAATTAAAAAAAACAACCATTTCCTTGATTCTGTCTATTGTTTCCTCAACCGTCTCTTTGACTTCCAAAGCTGTTCACAAAACTTTTTCAACATCACAAATTGTTTTTCCAGGAATGAAACATTGGATTTCATAACAACATGTAATTTGCTGAATTATTTTGCTCATCTGCAACTGCAATAATAATTCAACTCATATTTTTATCTTGTTGATTTGTCATTTGTTTTCCATCAATGTCAACACTGTGTCATGATGACAAAAAAAAGGGTAGCATTAACAGTATCCAGAAACATGCATATTTATAATATTGCAAATGATTGTTTCATTTGTAATTTTATATTTATTTACAAGATCTGTGCTATTGTAATATAGAGATGCAAAGCAAACATTCAAGTTGCATTATATACAAATATATCTTTAGTTTGGTTTGCCTTTGACCCCTTTAGCTTAGCATGGACCTGTCATATTTACAAAAAAACACACTGGTTTCTTTTATACATGAAATATTTATTGTGTATTTAAAAGAGGCACATACTGCGACAATTAACTTTTATATCTTCTCCCACAAGGAAATCGGTTTAAGTCATCTTTCTTTTACAGAGGTTGCCCTCTTCTGCTAGGATGTAAGTGAAGCTGAAGTATGATGAGAACATAAGTGAGTAGTTTTAAAAACATCACTTTGTATCAGAGAAAGGACATAAATATTGTCATTTTAAGAAAGAAGCTCCCTGACCCGATTTCAATCATATCAAGGGATAGTTCATATCTTGTTTCTATTACTATCAATGTACAATGACCTCGACTGAAACATCATTATTCCTGGTTATAACATGTTTAGAAAAAACAAAGTATAAATAAATGAAGGTGGAGTTGCTCTATATGTAAATAATGAGATAAAAGCAACTAAAATTTGGTAACTCTAGAAACCAGTGATAGAGATTTCTTGAATAGGAACAATTTATAGACCACCAGGACAAAGCAATAAATTAGATAGATCATTAATACAGGTAATCAATGATACAGTATGTCAATGAAAGGAGACAGGAAACCTTTAATGTGTCTGACGTGATCTGGAATGCAATTGCTAAATCAACGAGAAGTAGTGACATTCTGGATTGCTTGCATGGAGCATCTGTCTAATTAGTTGAACCAACATGCAATGAAGCAATCTTAGATTTATTTCTTGAAAGTAAAGATGTAGTATCAAATGTGTCTGTAGGGGAGGAGTCTATTGACCATTGGTTAGTGTGATTTAATGTGTTGGTAAAACAAAACAACACCAAAATAAATGTTTTATATTTTTGAAAGGCTTTCTTTAATCAAAACATCATCATCATCAAAATTGATTTAAATAGTGCTAGCAAATTCTGTAGCACTTTAAAATAGGGAACACAATAATAAAACAATACTGGGTAATAGAGACAGACAGAGAAGTAAGAGGGTCCTGTTCACAAGCTTATAATCTATAGGATAATTGGAGCCTTGAGAGCCAGAATGCAGAGTTAAAGAGTGCCTAGTGAGCATATGATCTAGTCACATAGTAATGTTGGTCAGGGGCTCAGAGAGTTCTAGTCCTGTGTGAATTGTGTAAAAGGTGATAATATGCTAAGCTAGGGAGGCTAAGAAAGTGGTTATGGAACATTATAAGCTTGCATGAAGAGATGGGTTTTCAGAGAATGCTTGAAGGTATGAACACAAGAGGAAAGTCTTATTGTGCGAGGGAGGAAAGTGAATGTAGCTGGAAAAAAGTCCTGTAACCAGGAATAGGTACATGTAATGAGAGTGAATGAGAGATGCTGATCAAGTTGGTAGACATTTTGAGATAATGTGAGAAGATGTATGTAGGTGCAGTTTTGTTGATGGCCTTGTATGTTAATAGAAGTAATTTATATTGGATTCGCTAAACAAATGTAAAGACTGACAGAGTGACTGTGAGGAAACTATTCTTAGCTGGGGTGGTGGTTACCCTCCCTAGAATTCAACTCACTCAGGTAGACCAGAGTATATCCAAAATAAGGCTTTAGTATGGTGGCACATCACCATAAGACATCACAGGTTACAGGGTAAATGGTAGCGTGTACCCTCCAGCAGCCTCTTGCAGTCAGCACTCCAAAGTAATAATCTCTATATCATTCAGAATCATATCCTCTCACAGTATTACCACTACCGTTTAGCTATACAGTCCTGTATCCCCCAGCCTGGGCTACTGGTTCACACAAAGAAAAAAACCAAGAAAGGGTAAACAGAAGGTTTTGGCTTTGTGATTTGAGGTTGTGGTACCCCACAGTTAGGGAGCACTTTAGAGCTGTTTATTGTTTCAGACTGGTTTACACAGACCCTGTCCTGGGAGGTTTCCTATGGCGGCACTGCAGTGCCTGGCCCAGAGTCCCTTTTACTGATATCTTGTACACCAGGATCCTCCAAGCTAGATTAGCCTCTATTGGCATTCTGCTCTCCTTATTTTCCTGGCTGTTTACACAGTGAGTAGGGTCAAATGTCTCAATCCTCCACCATTTCAGCAGGGGTCTATTAGTAGACACTTAAATAATTTAACCATTAGATATATTGGGCCTAGTCATAAAGTCATTAAGGAGAGAAAAGCATAACAAAGGAGTAACATTTGCACCTCAGCAAAACCATGTTGCATGGGAGGGGGAGGTAAATTTAAAATTTCCGGACAGATTTATACTTGGGGTAGGACATGTCCTAGATCAACTTTAAATTTCAGTGTAATAATAAAGCTATCAAGTATTTGTGAGCTAGATGAAAAAACAGTCAGTATTTAACTTATGTGCAAAATAATAAACTAATTTGCACCCCTTAAATTGTAACATGGTTTGTCCCAGAGAACATTTACTCCTTTTTTGCCTTAATGACTCAGGCCCATTGTCTCTCTTACCTCGATTATACAATGGAATAGATTGACTAAATTAGCTATTTGGCTGGATATAGTTAAGGAAGGGTTACAATATAAAATCAGTGAATGACACTGAATGTTTGCGTGAAACATTAAGACTTTTGACACAATGTATCTGCAGCGTTACACAATCTAACTCAGTGATACATTTTATTACAATAACATTTATATTGATAGATATTAATACATTTCCCAATGCTATTTCAGGCAGTATAGTACTGTGGAGGCACACTGTGTATCCTCTAGAAGTTGTAATCTACTTACCTTTCAGATTACCTGTTTACCTAGCTAATTAATTTAGGCAGTCAGCTAGTTATCTTAACAGTCACTCAGACATTGCTCTGATTACCACCCAGCTCTAAGCCAAACCTCATAACAATGGATGTTTGAGATAAATGGTAATTACCTTAGCCAAAACAAGCAAAATGACTGCTGCTGTTCTGTTACTTATTTTAATATAATATGACAATATTCTTTATATTTCTAATGCATACAATATTGCAGGTAATAGGAAGGGTAAATTGTACCTAAGAACATGAAATAACAACACACACATAATACACTGATGCTCTGATGTACTGGGGTCATGAGTTCAATTCCCGACCATGGCCTTATCTGTGTGCAGTTTGTATGTTCTCCCCGTATTTGCGTGGGTGCTCCGGTTTCCTCCCACATCCAAAAACATGCTAGTAGGTTAATTGGCTTGTATCAAAATTGACCCTAGTCTTTCTCTGTCTGTCTGTGTGTGTGTATGTATGCATGTTAGGGAATTTAGACTGTAAGCTCCAATGGGGCAGGGACTGATGTGAGTGAGTTCTCTGTACAGTGCTGCGGAATTAATGGCGCTATATAAATGATGATGATGATGATGATGATGATGGTGATGATGATGATGAAGATGATGGGCCAAGTATTATAAAGTACATTAAACAGGTGATGAATAAAAAGTCCCCGTTTCTTAACAGTGGCTCAGCAGGGAAAGAATGATTTCAAGCCAAATAAATCTGCATGCAAAATAGATCATAGGGGTGAAAGTCTGATTCAGAGAAGATCAGTAAGGAGGGAATTACAATAGTCAATGTGGGAGATGATGAGAGCATGAATTAAAGTTTTTGCAGTGTCTTGTGTGAGATATGTGCGTATTCTGGAAATGTTTTTTAGATGTATGTAGTAGATATAGAGTAATTGTAGGGAATAAAAGATAGTTTTGAGTCAAGGATCCCACCTTGGCAGCGAGCTTGCAGGGTGGAATTTATGGTCATGTTGTCAATAGAAATAGAATAATCAGGTAGGTAACTTCTGTTGGCTAGTGGGATTATTATTAGCTCTGTTTTTGAAACATTTAGTTTGAGTTGGCAAGAGGACATCCAATATGAAGTGACAGAAAGACAGTCAGTAAGACAAGACAACGCAGATGACGATAGATCCAGAGAGAATTGATAGGATAGATAAATTTGTGTATCATCCTTATAGAGATGATGCTGAAAGCCAAGAAACGTGGTATAGATCGAGAACAGCAGTGGATCTATTTCTCAGCCTGGTGGTATTTAACTGATAAGGGAAACGGAGCAGTGGATCCAGAGAAATGAACACTGAAAGAGCAATTAGATAGGTAGGATGACAACCAAGATATGACAGTGTCTTGAAGACCTAGGGATTGTAGCATTTGTATAAGAAGAGAGTGTGAAATGCATCAGTGAGATCCAGGAGAATTAGAAGAGAGTAATAGCCTTTAGGTTTAGCAGTGATGAAATAATTGACAACCTTAGTCAATGCAGTCTCTTTAGAACAAAATCCTGACTGAAGAGGATCCAGTTAGTTGTTTACAGAAAGAAAACATGTGAGGCGAGTGTAGGCAATTCACTCTAGAAGCTTGAAGAGGCAAGGGAGCTGGGAGATGAGAGATGGGACGGTAATTTGAGAGGGAGTTTTGGTCACAATTTTGTTTTTTTAGACTAGGAGTAATCACTACATGCTTGAATAATGAAGGAAAGTTACCAGTAAAGAGAAAGTTGCAGCAATGCAAATACAATGGAGCCACTAACTGGTATTGATGCTGCTGAAAAAGTAGGCACAGAGTCTAATGCACACCTGGTCTTCACCAGGGATCACCGCAAAGAGATTTGGGCCTGGCTGCAAGAGGTGCGCAGGTCGCGGCTCTCGAGAACAGTTACCAGTGTAGTAGTGGTGAGAATAGACAATGATCGAAGTCAGGCCAAACTGGAAGTGTAGTACAGAGGGAGATCCAAATAGAGAGGTAAGAATAGCCAAAGTCAGCACCAGGTGAACAAGCATAAATCATAATCCAGGAGAAGAGTCAAATAGCAAACTGTGTCAGTAACTAGAAGCAATGCAGGATACACAATGGAACACTGGAGACAGGAAGACTTGATATTCTGACACCCTAAGGGTGTCAAAGTCAGATTTAAATACTGGCTGCCTCATGCTGATAGGAGGAGCTGGAGGAAGAGGGCAGCCAGAGGAGAAACTGGCTGCCAATAGAAAATTGGGGAGAAGCGTTCCATTGCCTTACAATGGGTTGCACACTGTGCATGTGCCCGACAATGCTGAAACAGCTGGGGCAAGCTGCATCCTGTTCCCTGGCAATAGGATGCCCCAGGCGGGAAAAGACAAGCAACCATCCCCGCTGCATATTGAGGATGCGGGACGGCATCTGACAGAAAGATTACAGATTTTCGTTAGAGGTAGAATGAGCACAGTAGGAAAATAATAAGAGAGTAGATACTTCATCTTCATTTGGAACACTAAAATAAAAAAAGATATTAAATGCAACAGTACTTTCTGCCCCATACACTATTAAAAACAAATGGAATTAAGCAATATGGTTCTCTAAGGAAATGGCAGTTTAAAGAAAACCACATAAAAAATAGAGTCCCAATCAGAAGGATAAAAGGTCCAAAATGCTAGTTTAAAAGAATGCAGTTTTTTTAAATAACGGGGCATATGGGTAATTGCCCTGGTTCTACTAGGACAGAAGGTCCATCAGTACACTTTTTAGTAATGAAGGCATTAGCTTTAATATGAGCCTACATCAAGTCTTAACCTTAGACCTTCCCCAATCCTATCCATAACCTTAAGTTCTAGAACAATCTATAGTACTAAAAAAAAATCTCTCAAGCCTAATTTCCTTCTCCGCGAATACTTCCTTCAACTGGGTTCCACTTACTGCCTCTATCGGCTTTGGATGATAGTGAAATTTCCTGTTCTGTCCTGCACTGCTTCTTGACAGCCAAGTAGAGTTCAGTATAGGACAGAAATTTGAACAGTTGTCAGCCTATGACAAAACTGGCTTACAGCTGTTCAAGGTGGATCGTGGTGGACACCAATGAGGGGCTAGGGTGGTAGAAATGGATTTTTAAGAATAATGAAAAAATTAAGCAGATTCAGTGCCCCAAAAAATAGTAACGCAAAGAACTCGATTGCCCTATTTTCCCACCTCTAACACTGGTCTTGACAATCTTTCAACCATGTATGTAACTGTGTATGTGAAATACTATTAGCATGTATTCTTTAACAAATTAAGATTTAAATACAACATTAATTAAGAAATTATTTGATTGATGAAACAAAAATGTAGGGGGAGGTAGATGATCATCAAATATAATTTGATGGAAATAGGCTGTAATGTTCTATATATGGATGGTTAGGGAGGTTATTCATTTTCATAGAATTTGGCTTTGGAAAAAAGGTTCCTGGAGAAAAGGAATGATTTTCTTCTTAGCTTTATGCTTCAATTTAAGAAAAGACTGTATCTTATAGGGGAATGAGGTGCAGTCTGTGTCATACGGGGGAGAATATTGTTATAAGCGTGAGGGAAATTTTATTTTAATGTTTAGGATCGTAAGATAGCAAAACAGTCGTAGGGCTGCAGCTGTCTGATAAGCATTTAGAACCAGAGTAGCAATGGTCTCCATCCTTCGCAGCCTCCTTTCCCATAGAACAAGATGCACTCGGAGGTACTCCAGGGCCCCCAGGACTTAACTCTATGGTAGTAGAAGCTTATCAGGATAACAGCAATAGAGGGTAGGGAACCAGAATACTTGAGGCAGAAACCAGGGACAGGCCTTAGTCGTGGGTTCATAGCAAGCAGGGAGGTCAAGGTACAAGCCGAAGGTCAGGGCAGGTAGCAAACATGGAAAATCCAGGAACAGGCAAAATGTCAAAGGGCAACAGGCAAACAAGCAGGGTCCAGAAAATAAACCAAGTTCAGAACAGGGAAAACAGGTCAGAGATAGCCAAGTAACTAGGAGGTGCATGGTGGCTGGTCAGCAACTCATGTCTAAGCAAGCACTATAACCAGCAGGGAGGCTAGTACCTTAAATACACAAGATGGTCAGTGCAGAAACAGACACTCATCCTGTGCATAATCAGTCCCAGGGCCAGATTAATAAATTAATTAATTCCTAACTAATGTGCACATGTCCGTTAATTACAATAGAAGAGCATCCATGCAATTGCCTAGGAGACGGCCAGGATGACAAGACAGGAAGTGATTGTTCGGTCGTCATGATGATGGCTGGGACAGGGGCTGTGACTATGATGTGAGCCACGGAGACTTGGGGCACCACCGTGACTCGTGACAGTAAATAGGATAGTTACACATACCTATTATAAAATACACTAAGGTAATTTATAAATCACAAAAAGGGCATGCACTAATATTTTAAGAATGCAAATGCCCCTTTTTTGCTTATAGCTCATTTTTTTGGAAAGCAGCAGCTCCGGTGAGCATGGTAAGAAATTCGTTGTTGGAACAGATTATGCCATTAAAAACTATACAGCCCATTAAAAAGTTACTGAGATTCGAGAATCCACTTAATTTGACTGCAGTGAATGACACAAATGTACCATTTTTTGGGGTGGGTTGAAGTCATTGTAGAAATCCAGAATGTCAGCCATGGCGATTTATCTATTCAGGTATCTATTTTAGTTAGCCATGAGTGTTTGAACTTCTCTTTCTTGGGGTTCAACATCATAGAAGAACTAAGAAGAGGTCATTGTGAACAAACTAATGATGGTGATATTGGGTTGAGTGCACTACTAGGCAAAGTAATGAGTTCAACTTATAAACACTATTGAGACAACCGTAAACCTTGTGGTTGCAGAGAACAAAGAACTAGATTGTGTTGCAAAATCTTAAAAAGAAGGGTGTTACTATACCAAGAGGTCATATTGATACTGTAAAGTGTCATATTCAATGTTGGCCAGAGGGCGGTATGATGTTGCTTGAGTCAGCCGTTGAGAGCAAATGTTCAGATGGCTTAGAATTGTTTTTCAGAGATTGAAAAGTGCCAACTGGGTCTTCAAAAATCATATACATTCATGTACAAAACTCACATAAGGTCTGAGTCATTAAGGAGATCAAAGCAGTAAAATGAGCAACTTTGCACCTCAGCAAAACCATGTTGCATTGGAGGGGGAGGTAATTTTAAAATGTGGGGACAGATTTATTTTTGGGGTAGGGCATGTGCTAGATCAGCTTTACATGTCAGTGTAAAAATAAAGCTATCATGTATTTGTGTGCTAGATGAAAAAGCTAGCCAGTTTTTCTTTATGTGCAAAATAATAAACTAATATACACCCCTTGCATTGTAACATGGTTTGTCTAGGAGCAAATTTACTCATTGTTTGCCTTACTTTCCTTAATGACTTAGGCCCATAATGTTTTTCTACCTCAAAGAACAGTATTGGGATGTGTTGAAGTAATTGACAATGTAATGCAGCACGGTGGCATAGTGGTTAGCACTTCTGCCTTACAGCACTGAGGTCATGAGTTCAATTCCCGACCATGGCCTTATCTGTGAGGAGTTTGTATTTTCTCCCTGTGTTTGTGTGAGTTTCCTCCGGGTGCTCTGGTTTCCTCCCACACTCCAAAACCATACTGGTAGGTTACTTGGCTGCTAACAAATTGACCCTAGTCTCTCTCTCTGTCTGTCTGTGTGTGTGTTAGGGAACTTAGACTGTATGCTCCAGGGACTGATGTGGGCGAGTTCTCTGTAAAGCGTTGCGGAATTAGTGGCGCTATATAAATAAATGGTGATGATGATGTATTTCCTATGCTTAGCAGTGCTTCCAATAGAACACTAACACTTTGATACCGTAGTAGTATGGTAGTCTGCAACAATAGATATTTAAGACATTAGACATTTAAAATAAGACGGGGTGGGGGGTTGTAGCGGCTTGAAAATAGCATTTAAAAAAGTGTTGGTAAAAAAAGCCTCTCCTTGCATTTGATTTTATCATGCCATAATTGTATGTGGTACTGCATTATTAAAAATTTGTTCTCAGTTATGCAGGAATCAGGGCGCTGCAGTGACTGGCAGAGCAGCGATAGTAAAATATTATAGACATTTGTGGATCATAATAAATCAGAAGTCTTGAAAGTTGACCTATATGTATGTCTGCTCTCTAACACTTTCTATAACAGGGCAGTGAAAGGCACCAGTAAGTTATAGAAACACTACAGGCTGCACTATTAGCTGATAAACAATAACTAGGGAATGGTATAAGCAAGGTTTTTCCTGATAAAAGTGTGTTATACGTGAAGAAGTATGACGAGATAGGATGGCAGATGAGTAATTGAAAACTGTTTTTGTTTGTTAAACAATGAAATGCTGGTATATACTGCATACATATTACTGGAGATAGTTACTGAAAAACAGTAATTATTAAAGTACTTTTGTACTGTATGTTTCATTGCTAATGTGATGATATTTTTACTGAACACTAATGGCTGATTTACCTGGACATACAGTAAAAAAGTGTAATTTAACACTTCAATGTTTGGCATTTTATACTTGCTCCAAAGAATTGGGAACTGTTAGTCTAATAAAACAAATATACACATCTAATAAACAATCCATCCAAACCTTCAGGAGATGAAGGCCCAGCAATTATGTCCTTATGAGTGGCTGGAAACAACAATTGTATGGTTGGTAAAGCAGAGATAGCCTTCCACAAAAGTATGGTCCTTGCAGTCCCAGGGCCTTGCCCCTCATCTGACCCTAGTGGAGAAGAGCCTGAGGGAGCAGAGTCCTAAACACCTGCATCTTCTCTTGCAGTCTCCACTGCTTGCTCACATGGAGCCAAATGGTACAACATCTGCCATGGGGAGGAAAGGCTATGCTAAGAAAATTCTATAGCTAATTTAATTTAATTTATCATTTTTATTTAGAAATCAAAATAGTTAACTGTTTTTTTTCCAATTAATCATATATATGTAACAAATTAAAAAGCATATTAAATGCTGTTCTTGACTACAAAAATAAATGCTGAAGACATGGTTAAGGAGCCATATCACATGAGGGATAGGTCATGTCAAACTAATCTAATTAGTTTCTACGAGGAAGTTAGTGGGAACTTAGACCAGGGCAGTACAGTAGTAGTAGTACAGTAGTCTACTTAGATTTTGCAAAGGCCTTTGATACAGTGCCACACAAGAGGTTGGTTTACAAAATAAGGGAACTGGGTCTAGGAATCAAAATTTGTAATTGGATCGAAAACTGGTTAGAGAATAGGGAACAGAGAGTTGTGATAAATGGAACATTTTCTAATTGGTCAAATGTTTTAAGTGGAGTACCTCAAGGTTCCGTGCTAGGGCCACTCCTTTTTTATATATTTATTAATGACCCTGGTGATGGTTTAGAGAGTAAAGTTTCTATTTTTGCAGATGACACTAAACTCTGTAAGGTAATAAAATCAGAGCAAGATGTAGCTTCTCTACAGAGGGACTTAAATAAACTGGAGGATTGGGCGGCCAAATGGAATATGAGGTTTAACACAGATAAATGTAAGGTTATGCATTCAGGGATCAAAAACAAGAACACAATCTATAAATTAAATGGAATTAATTTAGGAGAATCTATAATGGAAAAGGATTTGGGAGTGCTCGTAGATAGTAGACTTAGCAATAGGGCTCCAAAAATGCTCTCGGACTGCTGAACGCCTCTGGAGGAAATCTCGTTCCCTGGCTGACTTCCTTCACTTTAAATTTATCCTCACCTCATTCTGCTCCGCCCTCTCCCTTGCCAAACAATCCTTCTTTAAGTCCCTCATTTCTTCTCAGTCCTCCAATCCCCGCCGCCTCTTTGCCACCTTCAACTCCCTCCTCTCTCCACCCCCCTCTCCCATCCCACCTTCCCTTTCCGCCTCTGACTTTGCCACCTTTTTCTCTTCCAAAATTGGGCCATCAGACTTAACATCTCCTCCTCCCTTCCCTCTCTTTCCCCCCTTTTCCCTTCACCTCCCCCCACCAACCAACTCTGGTGCTCCTTCTGCCCCACCTCGGGTGATGAAGTTCGCTCACTTATTCTATCCTCTCCACCCTCCACCTGTCCTCTCAATCCTATCCCCTCTCGCCTCCTTCGCTCTCTCTCCTCCACGGCCTGCTCTTACCTCGCTCACCTCTTCAACCTCTCACTCTCCTCTGGCGTGATCCCCTCTTCTTTTGAGCACACTCTTAACTCTCCCATCCTCAAGAAACCAAATCTTGACCCTACCTCTCCTGCTAACAATCGCCCTATCTCTCTTCTCCCCTATGCTTCCAAATTACTTGAGAGGATTGTCTACAACCGCCTCACCAGACACCTCTCGGACTACTCCCTCCTTGACCCTCTCCAATCAGGCTTCCGTCCCCTCCACTCCACCGAAACTACCTTGGCCAAAGTTACCAATGACCTCCTACTAGCCAAATCCAAGGGTCACTTCTCCCTACTCATCCTACTCGACCCCTCTGTGGCCTTTGATACCATGACCACCCCCTCCTGCTACAAACTCTTCTCTCTCTTGGCCTATCGGGTTCTGTCCTCGCCTGGTTCACCTCTTACCTCGCTAACCGCTTCTTCTCAGTATCCACCTCTGGCTCTTCCTCAACCCCCTCCCCTCTCCCTGTTGGAGTCCCTCAAGGCTCTGTTCTTGGCCCTCTACTCTTTTCACTCTATACCTCCTCCCTTGGCGCTCTCATCTCCTCCTTCGGTCTTCAGTATCACCTCTATGCTGACGACATTCAACTCTACATCTCCTCGCCTGACCTCCTCCCCACCCTTCTCTCTCTCGTGTATCTGACTGCCTCTCTGCCATCTCCTCCTGGATGTCCTTGCGATTTCTCAAGATCAACATCTCCAAAACGGAGCTCATTGTCTTTCCCTCCCCCAGGCTCCCCTTCCACCATGACCTCTCTATCACTGTTAATAACACCTCCATCTCTTCTGTCACCCAACTTTGCTGCCTAGGCATTACCTTTGACTCTTCTCTGTCCTTCACCCCCCACATTCAATCCCTTTCCCAAGCCTGTCGCTTCCAACTTCGCAACATTGCCCGCATCCGACCTTTCCTCTCTCAGGAAGCCACCAAAACCATAATCCATGCACTCATTATCTCCCGCCTGGATTACTGCAACCTCCTCCTCTCCGGCCTCCCCCTCTCCCATCTCACCCCCCTCCGCTCTATTCTTAACGCGGCTGCTAGACTCATCTTCCTATCTCGACGCTCCTCCTCCGCATCCCCTCTCTGCCTTGCCCTACACTGGCTCCCCATACCCTACAGAATCCTTTTCAAACTCGTGACCACAACGTACAAGGTGCTCTCCCAGTCCACTGCCCCCTATATCACTGACCTCCTCACCACTCACTCTCCTGCCCGTTCCCTGCGCTCGGCCAATGACCGTCGCCTCTCCTCCACTCTGATTACCTCTTCCCACTCTAGAATCCAAGACTTCTCCCGCGCTGCCCCCCTTCACTGGAATGACCTGCCTTGCTCCATCCGTCTCTCTCCCACTCTTAGCTCCTTCAAACGGGCACTAAAAACCCACCTGTTCCTCAAAGCCTACCCACCTTCCACCTAACTCCTCCTCCCCTCCTCTATACGCCAACTTACTCCCTCTGTACCTGAGTTTTGTTCACCCTCCCTTAGGATGTAAGCTCATTGAGCAGGGCCCTCCTCCCTCTTGTGTCCTTACCAGCTCTTCTGCTCCATCTCTACTGCATTAGCCTGCTTGGAGCTCCTGAAGTGTCAGTATTTTTTGTTTACTGTTCAGTAATGTACTACCCTGTACTGTCTACTGTTTGTGCATTGTACGGCGCTGCGGAACTCTTGTGGCGCCTAACAAATAAAGGATAATAATAATAATAATAATAGGGCTCAATGTCAAGCAGCAGCTGCAAGGGCAAACAAAGTATTGGCATGCATAAAAAAGGGGCATAGATGCAAAGGAAGACAGTGTAATTTTTCCACTGTATAAATCGTTGGTAAGACCTCATCTTGAATATGCAGTACAGTTCTGGGCACCACTCTATAAAAAAGATAATTTGGAACTAGAAAGGGTTCAGAGAAGGGCGACAAAATTGATAAAGGGTATGGAGTCATTAAGTTATGAGGAAAGGTTAGCCAGTTTAAGCATGTTTACTTTAGAAAAGAAGCGTCTAAGGGGAGATATGATTACTATGTACAAATATATTAGGGGTCAATACAGAGAGCTTTCATGGGAGCTTTTCACCCCAAGGACCATACACAGGACACACGGTCATCCCCTAAGGTTAGAGGAGAGGAAATTTCACAACCAGCAAAGGAAGGGGTTCTTTACAGTAAGGGCAGTCAAGATATGGAATTCATTGCCAGGGAAGGTTGTGATAGCAGATTCAATAGATATGTTTAAGAAAGGGTTAGACAAATTTTTAGCGGAAAGGTGTATCCAGGGATACGACCGTTAATTTAAAATAAAGGATAGTAGTGGATATAGGGTAAAAATAGGACTGCAATATTGAGTCTGGGGGGATTTTCACAATTGAAACAGATTGGCGGTTGCTTACTCTGGATTAATTTCAAATATAAGTGCAGGATCGCAGGAGATCCAAAATAGGTTGAACTTGATGGACTGGTGTCTTTTTTCAACCTCATCAACTATGTTACTATGTTACATAGACACGACTTTACAGAGCTCCCCTTTCCCATATTGGACCTAACTGTCCAGCTTTGCCTCCTTATTTCATTAGGATGACAAAATATACATAATTTGCCTGGAGAGGCATTGGGAGACCCACCGTCGCAGCACAGCTGTATACACCCATACGCTTCAGCAGCCATTGCACTAAGTCTACTTCTACTTGGTGGTGATAAACCATCACAGCTCCCGGCAGTAATTATTTACCCAAACAGTGTATACCTTCATAAAGGGTAATAGCTAAGAGATCTGCCTCTGGGCCTAACTGCAGTTTACCCCAGCCAACCTATATCAGGTCCATCTCTACTGGATGGTGATTCACAGTGACCATTAGGAAGCCCCACAACAGCAAACCAACCTTAGCAGAAGGAAAAGATAAGCCTGACACCTGAAATTTCTGATGAGTGTCATGCTTTATATATCTCCATGACTGCTCAGCTTGGACTCTCGCTCCACTGGTGGCAGTTAACAAAACTTGCAGGCTCAGCTCTCATCACAACGCTCAGGAGGTTTCCAACATCCGAAACCAGCAGTGGCTTAAAGGCAGACTGCAATCAGCCAATAGGGTTTCCTAAATCATTCTGTTGTAGTGTTATAATATGTTTGACTTTGTCTGAAAATACTGATATATTTGTTACTGGACATTTGCCAGTTATTATTATTAAGTGCTAAAATGTCATATTTTGGTCACTCTGCTTCATGTTTCACCAATATAATACCAATAATTTCCATTGATACAGACTTACTGCCCCTTAGTGGCTGTCTTGAAAATTACAGACTGTCATATCTTAGCTCATCAGTTAATCCTTATAAGGAGATAATTGTTTAATATTTATGTGGCTCCAGTACAACAATTTATTACCCAAAAGCACTTCCATGACACCCAGCACCATTTATACAAAATGAGATTCTGAGCCGAGCTTTGGGGGGACACTTGGACCACCTGCATGTAAAAATATGAGCTAAATGTAAGACCACCATACTAGCTTGCATACTATTGCTTACATTTATCTTAATGTGCAAATATAAGAGGACATCACCGAAGAAACATGTAGGGAAAGCTAAAGATGCTTATCCACAATGAGACAAGTCAATTTCTCAAAATATTGGACCCTAAAACTGGAATTAACCTTTTCTTAATCACCAACTACAGCTCTATCTTCAGAAACCTCCAAAGAAGTGTCACTACCTTGCCAATTTTATTGCCAAGTTTGCCAAGTTTGTGGCCACAAAAGTGTCTTTAACGAAATTCACCTTTGCTTAGATCCGTTACCAACAAAACAGGATTTCCTCTAGTAAAAAAGGAGAATCCAAGAATGGGTGAACATGAAAATTGAGACTGTACAATCCAATATTTCCTACAAAGTGAACAGATTCACATCCCTAGAGAAAAACAAGGATAGAATGGGGACCAATCCAAACTCCAGGAGATAATCTGTTGCCAAGCACAGAAGATGAGAAGAATACAAAGCAGATTAAATGATCTGGACAGCCATGGGTGGAGATACAATTTGAGAGTTTGGGGCCTATACGAAAATAATCAATATGCTGGAATAGTTGATGTGAAGATATTCAATGTAGTACTTGATAAAGTTCCCAATAATCAAATATAATCTGATAGAGCACACAGATTATTAAAAGCAGGGGAACCCAGTCAAATTCTCCAAGATACATTGGGCTCAGTATCAGACTGGCCCACCGGGATACCAGGGAGATCCCCGATATGGGCCGCACTGTCTGATGACCACGCCTCATTTCCATAGGGGGTGGGGATGCAACCTGCACTTGAGTCCAGATGGGGGAAATGGAGGACCAGCCTGCATTACTCTGTAGTACTGATGAGTGTCCTGCCCTGACAGGAACTCCTCAGCAGTCTGTGCTGTGCTCTGATTCCCTGAGTGACATCATACAGTCACTCTCACTGATATGGGGTTGTCTAAGCACATTTTCCCTCTGTTGTCCATGCCAGATTTAGGTTTTTGCTTAGTGGTCGATTGTCTTCCTCATTTGACCACCCACGGGACAAGAATAAACGTTTGTCCTCATCATCCCTCCGAGGATGACTATCACATCGCAGTAGTACTGTCATATCATGCTCATCCTCAAACAGCTGTGAATGGCACATTATATTCCTTTTCACTACTGTTAGGAACAGACAGATTGTCCTCAAAGTCCACAACTGTGTGACTTAATAGAGAAAGCCCTGTGTCACAATTTAATAAAAGGGTAAGTCGCAAGTTTCATAATAATTTAAAATGCCTACATAGGTTAGACATTTCATGTGTTTGACTCATATCTACAAAATCCCCACTTTGGCTTTGGCATTTTTTGAAGGGGTTGGCGGGAGGGCAGGTCTTTTCTTTTGTATATATAAGATTGTAATCTGATTTGGGCAGGGCCATCTTTACCTTCTGTTTCATATTATTGTTTGTCATGTGTCTATTTCATGAACCCCTAAAAGTGCACTGTTACAGAATATGTTGCTACTCTATAATTATAAATATAGTAATTATAATAGAAATTCTCAGACATGATGATTTCCAAGAGCTGCCTAAGAAGTGGAGTAGTAAACATTGGTTGTACAAAAACATCTTACAAGTCTGAGAGAACTCTAACTTGGTTGGATATATAATATTTCCTATGGGACCTAAGCATAGCACTAATTGTAATTGCAACACATAATGTGTTTAATCTGTGCCACCAAAAGCTAGATCAGGATACATTTATATTAACATCTAAGTTTCAAACAGTATCTTACTTGCTAAAAGATGGCTTTGCTAACAAATCCCTTCAGTTAAAGTATGTTTAAAGTAGGAGTTCTGAAACCCTGTTATAAGTAGATAATAATATTTGATCAAATGGTCTTGTGTTGTATTAGACACCTTAAAACATTGATTCAGTAGCCTCAATGATCACATGTAGATTCTTTCATAAATGCGATCAATCCAGACTTCCTTTGCTCCTTAAACTCTTCCCAACAAAAGGTTGTCTTCCGCCAAATATTTTGAAAGCTAGAGATGATAACTTTAATGCTTTTTTGGCATTGAGAATGTTAAGATCCTTCCAGCTGAATGAAATATAAAAAAGTAATTTAAAAACTTTTTATTACAACTTGTACAAAAAATAAAAGTGAAAAATGTTCTGATTTTTTTTCACTTAACTTACTGTATATAGATTTCCATTTGTTTATTGCCCATAAAATCTGGTCCAGCAAAGAATTATTTCTTTAAGAATGTTTCCCTAGATATGTTCAGAATATTAATTAGGCCAATCTATTTCTGTTACATAATAACAATGTCGAAGGATTGAATGGAATCTCTGACCTGTAAGAGAGCCATTCAAATGCTTTAGTTTAAGCCAGCACATTCTTTAAAAGGCTTTCATAGACCATTTTTCAGCTATGTATTGCACAGCTAGGATCTCATGTCTTCATCAACATAGCTTAGCAATGGAAAATAGCTATTTGCAGTGTTTAGAAAGAGATGAACTATAAGTAAGCATGCCAATAATAATTATGATATGTTTTTAAATATTAACAATTGAAATTATGGCAATATTCTTGTACAACTGATATTTCTCATCACTATTACAGAAACCTGGCATTTTATAATACGGTATTTATAATCGTATATAATTTACAAGATAACATTTTGCATTTATTTTTATTGCGTAATGGAATTTTTCAATATTTCCTATGATGTCTATGTCATATATTCATTGTATAATCGGTACATTTGTAAAAAAAATCCTTAATATTCCCCAATTTTTCATAATCTAAAATAGAGAAATAGAAGCATATAAATTGATGATTGAAAACAATCTAGCAGACTAACGAATATTCTGTTTTTATGTGGGTTTTTTTGCTTATTTTTTTCATTTTTTGGATGCTGCAGGGGGGTTTGTCCTTTTTTTTGAATTTCATATCTAAGTCTTAAAATAGTCATATGATTGTCCCATCTATTCTTGAATTCTTTACAGTATGAGTACCCAGTACAACTGTTGGGAGATTATTCCATCAACCTATGAACATTTCTGTAAAATCTTCCTTATGTTAAGTAATTGTTGTTGAAAGTCTGTATGGAAAACTATGATTAAAATTGTGATTACTCAACATTATTTTAAAACTGTTGATTCAAGGAACTGTGTAATATCATATGCATCTTTTAAAACATTGAATGCAACACTTTTAGTAATTATATTAAAACAACTATTCTCTGCAATACAGCTTTAAATATGTTGGTATATTTTTTTTTTTTTACATTTCCATTTTTTTGACAGGCATGTATACCATTTTTATGTTATTTATGTGTCATTTTTTCCGACGGAAAGCTTGCATATGCCTTGGCTGCAGCTCAGAAATATTTGATATTTAAATAGCAACTTATATTACTTACATAATAACCTCAATGCATTTTAAATAACTTAAAAATCTAGCTTTTTACCAACATCTCTGATCAACTATATGGTGTCAAAATAGAATTGCTCAATTTAACATGTCGATTTTTAGTTTTCTACTTCAAAGAGGAGATTGTGGATCTTTGGTGATTGGAGATGTGGTTATAGGCCACAGGAAGCCTAGCTAGCATTGGAGCATTGAAAAATAAGTGCAGCATGTTTAAGTCTCTGAGCCCCTATTGAGCTGCATCGTGGTTAATTATATCCCATTTTTACAATATTGCCACTATATTGCTATGCATGCTGTATAAATGTAGGAAACCTTTGTCTCCAGTAGTTACTATACATTTCTTAGTTAAACAATGAAGATCCCATGTTATAGTTTAAGTTACAATTTGTGGTAATAAGCGCTGCATACAAAAAGCAACTATGGATTAGAGATGGTCACTGACCCCCGTGTTTTGGTTTTGGTTTTGGTTTTGGATCTGGATTACCTTCGTGTTTTGGTTTTGGTTTTGGTTGGTTTTGTTTTGCTATTTTTGAAAAAAATACAATTTTTTGGGTCTAAAATAACCTAATTTAGTGCTCCACCAGTTTCTTAGATAAGTGAGGTAATTCTAAAGCTAATAAATTATGAAAAAAACAGTTTAATCCCTGGTAGGCCGTCCTTAATTCGAACACTTGTCTGCAAATTATACAGACAAACCTGGTTGTCTACCTCCTCCATCTTTGATTATTGGCAATGTAGCCATCGCCTTTGGGTGTATATTACACCCTCCACTTGTAGTTGAATAAAAAAAAAGCAGCCTGCACAGACTGTGGAACTAGAAAGTAAAATTAAATGGACCACGGTAGTTTGGTGGTTATCTATGCCCCCCCCCCCCTGCCCTCCACTTGTAGTTGAATATAAAAAAAGCAGCCTGCACAGACTGTGAAACTATAAATTCGAATATACAAAGAAATGGACAAAGGCAGTTTGGTATCTGTCTGCATCAGATCCCCTCTCCACTAGGAGTAAAATAGAAAACTATTCAGCCGTTATATAATCTAGAATATAAATAGAAATTGAGAAAGGCAATTTGGTATCTGTCTGCATCATAATCATCAACATCCTCATTAGCGCCCTTGTCACCTCCACAAATCTCCCCCTCATCCTCTTCTATTTCCAAAGTGGCATCCTCAATTTGTGTATCACCAGCTACACTCGGGCTGTTCAGGTACACATCAGCAGAACTGTTGAAAGGGCCCTTTTTTTATGGGTACACTAACAGAATGCTCACGATTAGACATCTCACTGTTGGATGGACTCTCCACAGGGATTGTTGTCATTTGTGAATCAGAGCAAACATTATCCTCTAATGCCTTACTGTTATCTTGCAGCTCAGCTTTGACGCGTAACAGTAGTTGTGCACCAATTGTAGGCTCGGTAACTTTTTGGGATCTGCCACTAATAGCAAAAGGTTAAGGCCTCATTCTCTCTTTGCCACTGCATGTGTAGAATGGCATGTTGGCAATTTTTTTTTATCGGCACTTAACTTTTGCTCAGTAACACTTCCTTTTCGCTTCAACACAGTAAATTTTTTGGGGGTTTTTGATTTTTGGACTGATTTAGAAACACTGTGTAGTTTGACATCGCCTTGCCCAGATGACATACTGGGAACACTAACATCAGGACTGGTGACAGAACCTGGTTGCTCATTCTGATCATATGTGGACTGCTTTGAATCCATTCTGAGCGCAAAGCACTTGTAGTGGTAAAAATTATTTGTTAAGATACTGCTGACAAATATGACTTTTGACAGCCAGAAATATCTATGCACAATTATGGGGGACACCCCAAAATCACTGGGGAGTGCTAAAAATTAGTTGGTAGATACTAATGACAGATATGACTTTTGACAGCCAGAAATATTTATGCACAATTATGGGGGACACCCCAAAAGCACTGGGGAGTGCTAAAAATTAGTTGGTAGATACTGCTGACAGATATGACTTTTGACAGCCAGAAATATTTATGCACAATTATGGGGGACACCCCAAAAGCACTGGGGAGTGCCAAATATTCTAAAAATAAAATAAACCTCTATCCTCCTCTCTTCTCTAGCGATTTTTGTTACAGCAATTGGAATAAGAATATTGTATTCTCTGTCCCTGCTCTAATCAACCTGTGACTACACCCTGCTCTCTCCCTCTGTCAAATGGCGATGGATTGCTGTGGAGGCAGGTATTTATAATCTTGAAGTATCGTGAGAACCGAGCCACGAGATCCGACGACGTCACGATGACCTTCGGCCTCAATTTGGATTCGGAGCGGGCGGGAGAGTACCGAGCTACTCAGCTCGGTACTCGGATAGGCAAAGTTCGGGTGGGTTCGGTTCTCTGGGAACCGGACCCGCCCATCTCTACTATGGATGTCAATTGCCTTGTCAATTTGCACTGATCTGTGTTCTCAAATGTGTAATGGCTGAAAAAAATAGTTGGTTGTCCTAAAATTGTATGTACATATTAAAATGTGTGTGTCAACATTCAACACTAACAAATTGACTGCAGTTTCTGTCCAGAAGGTTCGTAGTACCACCCCTGATGACCCATCAAGTTGTATGCCTAAGCTTTAAATCCACAGAATTCCACAGGAGCAGATGACACCTTACAACAGACATTAAGGACAAATTAATGTTTGTATTTAATTTTATTTTTTACTTACTCTTAATTTATTATATATATTTTTTGTTAAAGTACCAAAAAATTGCTGCCAAACTTTGTAATGGAGTGATATATGGACAGGTATGGGTTCCTGAGTTATTTCAGTAGCTATTATAGTGTTCTTTGTGCTAAAATAGATTGAGAATCACTAGTCCTTGTAGACTCTGGTAGCTGAATTTTCTTTATCTCAATTCTACAATATGGCAGGTGAATCAGGTTCACCTTCTGCTGAATCATGTACTTGCTCTATTCATCTGTGCTTGTTGCTAATGTGGACTAATTTCTTGAAACATTTTGATAAATGCAATTATTATTGCTACTAATCATTTCCTGTTAGAGACAAAAATTTAATTTCATCATAATTCAAGATTCTTTAAATTTCAGTGATTTAGCACCAGACAAAATTGTCTTAGGAGTTAGTATTGCCTCCAGAATGAGGGTATCCATCAACATAAATTATACAATGATTTTAAATCTTCACAGCTTTAAGCTGTCCACAGACCACAGATTGGCGATTGTCTAATGTCGCCATGTTTAAAAATTGGCTGACTGTTGTACTGCTTGGTTGCAACATGCCAAATCATTTCCAGGCCAGTATTGACATGGCCGTATATAAAGCGGGTCAGCCATCAGCCATGTAAAAGGTCATCAGCAAACTCAGTAGAGAGATAGGTGGTTCTGACCAGCTTCAGTGAAGAAAAAGAGTACACAAATAAGGCATATTTTTCTGATATTTAACATAACAGTGTTGTATCTAAGCAAAATAAGAACATCTATGAGTAGGCCCTTAAATATCCCTATAACAATCGTAGCAAAGGTTTTTCTGTTTGATGCAAAATCTATGGATTAACTATGTACATAAATGTGCAATGACCATCATACTAACTTAAAAATAGAATGTATTTTTATTTCTTGAAACAGCTGTCACAATTAAAATTCTACTGCAAACTCTAAAATATCGCTCTCCAACTGTGACCTACCTAACTCACTTCTATCATGTAATTAAGTCATAACACATAGAGCTATAAAATACAAGACACCAATTATAGATTAGTATCAAGATCAATTTGTTTGACTATATGCACTTATTAAGTTTACATAATCACGCAACTGATGAACTCAGATTTTTTAATTATATAAATATATGTCATCTAACTTTTGATAAGCTATTGTTATTAGTTGTTACTTTTGCAAATAATTTTATAGCAGTGGTCTTTCATTTTCAAATCTCTGGAAATAATACTTTTTGTGAATGCCTCTAATACTTACAATTCCTACTCACCCATTGTGATACTCAGATGCATTAAGGGATATATTAAGATAAGGTTGAGCAGCATGGTGGCACAGTGTTTAGCATTAATACCTCACAGGGCTGGGGTGGGAGAAGCCACCAATCTGTTGTGGACACACCCCCTCAGTGGATATGAAAGGGCCCCAAGAAGTTGCAGTACCAGTGACCGAAATTCCTCTTGGCAGCCCAGGCTTCAATGGGGTAGGGCCTGATGAAAATGATTGCAAATGCTCTGGAGAGCACTGCATAATATAGTACAGTGCTATATAAATAAATATTAATACATATATAACAATAATATTTTGTGCAAAAAATTATTTTTCTATAATTCTACGCTGGGTTTGTATTTTACCATATCTACTAATTAGTTACCACTGCATTTGTGTTACTAGGACAACAGGAAGTCCAGTTATGTGCAGTGACTCAAAATATGATGTCTTCTAAGTTTAAATTCAATAGTACAAAGCAGTGACTGAGCTGGTGGTCCCACCATTCCATATTTAGGAGATTGATGGGCACTTCCCTTGGAAAATTATCATCCCAAAATAACTGCTTTGTATCCACAGAGGTTGTGGGCAGACCACAGAGGATATGGAAGCGTGCAAAGCAGCATTTAGGTAACTAAGATGCATGGTCTGAAACCTGCCCCAAGAGCTGGCTGTTAAATTTTATCCTTGGGAGTGAGCACAAAGTATTGGTCTGTAGTGCAGCAGACCATATAGTATTGGTCTATAGTGCAGACCATTTCTTACAGTGGTTTTAGGTACCATGTATATGGTGGAAGTTCCACTTTAAGTGTACTATGTGCCTGGCTGTATGCTGATGTAACCTATCACTCTCCAGCTTTTTTGTAACAGCAAACTCTAGCTTGCCCTCTGTCAGAGCAATTAGTGCCTTGTAGTTCCCCAACACTGAAGATAAAGAAACATTGATAAAGTAAAGTGTCATTGATTGAAGGTCCACTTAACTTGCAGCTTGTACTCTGGACTGTTTGCTTCTCCTCTGTAGCTTCTCCAGAGCAGTAGAGGGGAGCGGATTCCTTCCACGTGGGAATAAATAGCATTGCTATACAAAGTAAATATACTATGTACTTACAAGTCTGATATTTTAAGCTCTCCGCATACTAAAACTGATCAATCACAAGTACACAACTCCATATAAAAAATAATTAAGAGGACATAATAATACAGAATGTATTTTAAAAAATATTTAAAAACCTTTATATCTAGCATAAAATGCTTTATTCGAGGAACAATACATTTTGCAAATGTTTAAATTATTTTAATCGGTTATCTGTTAGCAGATCAAGTACAAATACCACCAGAATACTTGTGGAACCTGCATGGGAAAGATTTCACTGGTGAAAGGTGGTGATTCTTACTGCTGTCAGGGTTATCGTCAGCGATAGCAGGGCTATAGGGCAAATATTTTTAAATCAAAACATTGCACTCATCTGCCTCAGGTTCGTACATGTTACTTCTGATCAGTAGCCAGCAGGAATCCATCAACTTCAGCAGAAGAGGATGATGAAGGTAAGGGGTGAAGAGGATAGAAGTGGACCAATCAGGAAATGGTGGGAGAATATAAAGAACAAGATGAAAAGTATGTTTTGAGGGCACAGGAGAAAAGTGGGTGGTGGGTGCAAATGGTAAAAGGTAGCAGGTAAGAGGGCTGGTGAGAAATAAAAAGTCATAAAAAAAAAATCATACACACAGATAGAGAAAACACATACGGGCACAAAGTTGGAGACAGAGAGGCAAACACAAGGGGAGGACAGAGCCAAGGGTGTGGTAGCGAATTACACACTGGGGAGGACAGGTGGAAGGGGGGATGAAGACAGTGATTACAATGTGTGAAGCAGTGGAAGGAGCAGAGGTGCTCAGAAACTAAGCACCCAGTGGAGCAGAGGTCAGGGGGCGTCTAAATCCCCAAAGGTACAAGGGGGCCGCATGCAGCCTCTATATGTCAATAGGCAGCATGCAACCAGTTGTGCACAGGAATGAGGGTGGCCCCTCTTGCGCCCCCAGCTTGCTTAGTAACAACTAATGCAGCCGCGTCATTAGTGTTCCATTCAACTTGGGATTAATAACATTAATATAAAATAGCCCCTGTCGACACCCCCCACTGTCATCGAGGCCCAGAGTATATGCTCCACATGTTTCACTAATATGCCCCTGACTACTCCCGTTGGCATTATTTCTCCAGATCTTCCTCTTGAACAGGGTTTATATTTGAATTTTCTATTCATTTTATTAACAGTTTGAAAAAAGTATTTAAACAGAATTTATCTCTTATTTCCCAATATGTTTTTTCCATATCTATCCAAATTGCAAGTTCCTCTTCTCCACAATATGATGCTCTTATAATAATGTTTCTCGGATATGGACAGTTTAAATTTTGGACCTCACAAAGCAATTTTATTTTTGACCAAAAGCTTTATATTGATCTAATCTGATCTAATCATCTAAATCTAATCAGATTGAAGATGGTTATTTTGAAGAAATAGTTAATTTTGCACCTTAATAAATAAATAATGATTGCCTCAAAAATATATATATGATTGATGCTTCCTCTTTTGTTCTGAATGGCAAAATAGCTCGAACAGCATTCAGTTTGAGCTATCTCGCCACTCACAACCACCTCTTTCATTTTGGCCTTTTGGTTTTGTGACGCTTTTGTAAACCACAGCTTAGTAAATCTGGTGGTTTGTATGTTCATCATTGTTAAAATCGGGATGGTGATTTGTAAAGTGGTGGTTTTGAAAAATGTAAATTCTGGCCGTTTTAATGGCGGTTTGGGCTTTAGTGAAACCGCTGTAAAAATAGCCAAAGATCGTCAGTTTGACCAAACCGCCCTTTAGTAAAGCTAGCCCTCTGTCTTTTCTTGACTAGTTAGCCGACCAAGGGTTCTCACTAGGATAGTCAAAATAAGATTTTTGTGTGAACCGCATTCCTGGCCTATTCATTTCTATTACTGTATCACTAATAATGCTTTTTAGAAATAAAAATTGTAATAGGAAATGTCCATCTTCAACCGAGCAAGACTAATTCTTGTGACAGTTATGTACTTCCCATGGATACTACACCCTGATCCTCAAACCTACAAATATATTTATATCTCCCGGAATTTTTGTCAGACACCTCAATCTCTATAAAAAAAAAGTGTGCATATTAGAGATTGAGCACAAGGATACTTTGCCCACTTCTTGTGAGTATAGCATAAAGAGAAGACACTTTTAAAACTTAAAAACTTTAAAATATTTGCATATGTATCAGGGCCCTGCAACTGTATAAATCCTGAAGTAAAGTATGTACATTTGATATCCTTATATAAACTCTCAGTTTATATTTAGGAGTAAATATCTGATATTGCACTAAACGCATGAAAGTAACTAAGGAGAATTTGTGGAAAAGTGAGTGACAAATGTATGTAAAACCTCCAGCCATTAAGTAGTTAAAAAGTAAAGTGTTGTCCATGGGATTTGGTCCATACTTTAATTTAATACAATTATTTATTTCCGTTCCCTCTTTTGTCTGTGTTGGATAATTTATACAAGGACCAATATGTTTAAAATGCATCTCAAAGGCCATGGCAGGACCCTTTTGTTAAAATACCCACCTTATTACACTTGACATATGGCATATCCTCTTGTGAATAGCAAAAGCTTTAAACAATGATCCCACAAAATTAAGCATTCAATTGCTAGCCATCAGTTTAAAAAAATCAATGCTCGCATGTTTCCTGTTTTTTTTTTATGTTAAATGCATCTGCACAATTTGTCATGCGATTATTCTTTCTTTTTTTTTTTGTTATGTGCCGTTTAAGAACGAGATAGAAAAAAATAAAATGGACAGTCACTAGACAAGCCCTAGTATTTACTATTGGTTCTTTGAGATCCCTTTTTCTACTTCTGAAATAAAATTGCAGAGTTTGCTCTCTGCCTACCTGCTGTGTAATATCCCATGCACAGTTACTGAAATCATTAGTGGCATGCCTTCTGTAATTCTTTTTTTACACATTTGCTTTCAATTTGAAGTTTTGCATAATGATAGTTTTCTTTAAATAAAAGCCTATTTGGCAGTGGAAGTCTTTTGTGTCATTTTTGTCTGCCTCAGTGCCGGGTTGACATCCTGAGTCCCAGTTTCAATGGTGTTAAAATATTAGGCTCAAATTACAACAATACCCGGATCGTGTAATATTAGTCATTGCAATTATTTTTTTTCAGAATGGTAATATAAATATTGTATATTCTTTGGCATATTTCAAATATACAGATTGCTGATGTTTCCCAGGTAACACTATTAATTGCAAAATGTTTTTTTTCTATCATGAATATTAAAACAATTGTCATCCAGTTCACTCCACTTCTTGTTTTTGTAAAGCATCAGAAAAGATTAAGTGATGTAAATAATAGTTTGCAAAATTAATGTGTATTTGTCATCTATGCATTAACAAAATTATAAAAGAACAAGAAAGAATAAAGTATTAATATATGTGAGCATAGCGGTAAGAGTCAAAATAAGCAACACAAATGCTTAATTTCATGATATCACATAGCACTGGGAATATGACGAACTTGCATGATGGGCAATATTTATCAAGCTGGTCTCTGAATGAAATTATTTGCAGAACTAGCTGAGTATTTGCACAACATGGATGCGCCAGGGATTATCATTTCCTATAACGCCAGTATAAGCCAACCGTGTGTTCTGATTTTCCAATAGACAGTTCTTTTTTTTTTCTTTTAATCTTCAACTCACAACTTTTATTTCCCTATAATTTAAAATCCCAATTGAAACAAATAATCATCTAAAGTCAGAATTGGTTCCTTTGACTGTTTTATCTTATTAGGAATATGGCAGGAAGTATGGAGTAAATTTTATGGCCGAGCAAACTTCTGGTCACAATGGTTTTCAGTTTTTCATTTGAAATTGATATGAACCATACTCCTGTATGTCAGACCAAATGTAAGCAGGTCTGTGATCTCATTGAGTTGGGGATTAGCGCTATACATTCTTAAAAATAAGATGATATGTCTTTAAATTATACAAACTATAATGAGTTTTTCTAAATATCTTATAGCAGAAACGTGCTCCAGTTTTCATAAATGCCCCCAATTGTTTTTACATTTCCAAAAAAATTATTTAAATAATTAGCATGAATAGTGATTGTTGATTTAATTCCAAAAAAGTGTACCCCCCACATTTAAATTATGATCTCTATATAGACACAGACAATTAAAATAAATAAGATATAATAGACAAAGACATATAGTGCCTGAATCAATAAAGAACGCACAGTGAGCGCAATGTGCATTTGTTTTATATATCCGGTAAGCTCGAAGTCACCAAGGAATGGATCAGAAGATAAGTGTGGTGATGACTACGGGTGTAGATTTACTCTGCTCTACTAGACAAGACACTACAGGATACGTACAATACCTATGTGAAATCTGATCTCACAAAAGAACGCGCAGAAAAAAAAATATTCCATTAGTGTTACCTGTTAATAATATAGTCATAAATGAGAAACCATTTAATCCTAATAAAAAGGGTTTTTTTTTCAGTTTTTTTCTGTTTTCTTCATGAAACACAATTATTAGGCTGTTGTTAATATGTACTGGACTGTAGATCACATACATTTTTACCTGTCTGCAAACACATGTTTTAGCATGCATACTCAGTCATCATCACTACTGCAGTATTGTGGACTTAGACTAACCCTGTAGCTGGAGCAAGAGATACGGCAGAAAATCAGCTTGCCCCGGAGGTTGACTTGGACATTGCTGCACAGGACGCCCTTACTGTATATTGAATATGTGCATACAGTCACTCCTATCTCCACTCCCTTCCTGAAATCATATGGTGTAGTAAGTGTCATTTGCACTCTAAGACAAATTTGGCGCGGCTTGGTTCTTTGGAGTATTGTTCTATTCTGGGCATGCGCAGAATGAATGTGTTTACGCTTATCCCCCAAAAAAGGCAGATATGCTCCTTAATGATTCATATGCTTTAAACACCATTAAAATGCAGTTAAAATCAGATGCACTCACGTCCCAGGTAGAGGGGTTCACATCTAATAAGGGTTGGCTTGTGGGCAACACCCAAATCTGCCTTAAATAGGCTTGATGGACAGCTGCTATGACAATAAGGCAATATTTTGAAACAATAAGTGGCTAAATTCTCCTAGGACACACAGGTCCTTCACAGCTGCAGGAATTTGACTACCAACTCCACTCCTTAGCAAATTCTGTGTTATCGATAAATACATTTTGGTCTATGCAGCACCAGGGATTATTTGGTTTTGGTTTTGCGAATATTCTGAAACAAAACCAGAGAAAAAATAAGCCCATGCTGGGTATATCCAATATTATATATGGTACCAGCTGCTTGGCAATAAGCCCATGCTCGGCATATCCCATATTGTATATGGTACCAGCTGCGTGGTAATATAAATGCCCATATATGTATACAAAACAACAGCCAAGTCTTACATTTGAAAGGAAAAAAATGCAGATTGCCCAGTGACCCAGTGCACTATGGGACCAGCACGTGGGGCAGATGAACCCTTGCCCCCAGCTCAGCCCTGTTAATAAAACAGTTAAAGAAAGTTTATAGTGTAATTGTATTGTATCTGCCTATTACAGTATTTGCACACCATGTATCACTTGTCTGAAAGTCATTGGTGCTATGGTTTCCATCAGTGAGTACACTGGCAGCAAGATTGGTGTAGACGTCAGTGATTAGACTGAGTATGCTGTATTGCAAGAGGGGTTTACAATCCCCAGAGATACCAGTGTTACATATTTCAATGTTTATCATTAGTGTGTTGTTTGACATTTGGTTGAACAGTTTGCGGATTAAAAAGCAAACAAACAGTTCACTATTATACAATGTGTTTTTTAATGAATTCATTTAGGTGTTAATGTCCCTTTAAGGTAGCTATCTCTTTGAGTGTTATTTAATTGTGTTATTGAACATATGGTTCATTAACTATTGAGTGTTGCTTGCTATAAACCTCTGTTCGTTTTAGTTTAAAGCAATAACTGCAACAACTGAGCCTGGTGTATTTTAACCATGAGCAGATACAAAGACATTTGACATGATTTAAGATGTGAAGGGATTATTTATCAGTTTGATAATTTGTCACATATAGGGCTCAGATTTGGTTTGTCTGTTTAATTGGATGTTGTTACATATATTTGTATTGATGGTACATACAAAACATAATGCACAGCAGACTATCGCTCAATACATACTCACTATAGAGATTACAGGTACTGTGTGATTGTGACACAAAATCTTTGAGCCTTTGATCATTTTCATTAATCATGAATAATCATTAATCATTCTTGCTATCTGTTCATGTGTAAGGTGTTCAATGTTACAGACGATGTAGTTATGTGTCAGTTTTCATGGTAAGGAACAGATCCCATTAGAGTGCAAAAATAGCTCCAAAGGAATCAAAGACATAGAAAAAAAATAGATACAATTGCATGCATGGCTTTTAAACACACATTAAATGTTTTGCATTGCAGAAATGTTTAAGCAATATATTTTCAGGATATCCTCCACAAGTATACATTTTACATTGTAGATACACTACTAAGGAGAAAATGGTCAAGTTGGCTGATTAAAGTGAAAATTACAATTTATAGCATGATATCTTAATATAACATAGCGCTGATAGCCATTTATAAAGTTATTACATTTGTATCATATTATCCTTGTCATTGTAAGTAATATTTTACAAAAAGCTGGAATCGCCTGTTATCATCTACAAATCAATCTGTCTGGGTACTCAGGAAACAGGACTACTAAGTATCAAATGACACTATTTTTCTGTTTATTATATAAAAAATAGTAGCAAAACATACTTACAAGTATGTCTGCATTTGACGCCCGAGAAGGTGTGTGTGTGTGTGTCTGTGTGTGTGTGTCTGTGTGTGTGTGTGTGTTTGTGTGTGTCTGTGTGTCTGTGTGTGTGTGTGTGTGTGTGTGTGTGTGTGCATGCTCACAGGTAAGTATATTGCCTCTAAAAATACCTGTAGTGTGAAAGGAGACCTCTGGTTCTATGGATCTGCAATAAAGTAATCCCCCACGTCAGAGAGGCTTCTTTCTATAAATTAATACAGTAACAATTTTCCCCTCTCCTTGTTTACAAATTACCGGAGATCAAATAATAAAACACCTACTCAGAGTTACTGAGTTCTATACTAAAACCACCTATTCAAAATGTAAAAGTTATTAGTCGCGGACTCTTATCCTAGATTAATATAAGTTTTTTCTTATGGCATAAATAACATTTTTTTAAATTTCAAAATATTTAAACTGCATATAAGTCTGTTCATACAGTTCCTGGATCACTTTTCTACCAATTTCGCAATCATTTAGAAATAATGATACTACTTTCCAAATATATATATATATATATATATATATATATATATATATGTATTATATTTATCCACAGTTCTATTTCATCCTTGCAGTGGTGAACATATTAACTTCAAACATTGCAGACCTGTTGTAGTAAGTTGTGGTAATATTCACTGGTTGCACTATAAACACAACTGTATGTGTCTCACTACAGTGACTGTTGGGTGATGGATTTCAAATGTTCACCACAAAATTAATTATGATTTTTCCAATTTCTTTGGATACTATTATTTAAGTTTAACACATTAACATCTTCATTACACTTGCTGAAATGCAACCCCAGCAGACTGCTGTAGTTACTGTGGTATCAATAAATGACAGTTTCCTTTTCAACAACTGCAGCTATTATGAACTGTGTTCAATTCTGTACCTACAGACCAACTTAGTCTATCATCATCATCACCATTTATTTACATAGCACCACCAATTCCACAGCACTGTAGAGAGAGAATATTTGTAATTCACATCAGTCCCTAGTGCATTGGAGCTTACAGTTTACATTCCCTAACACACATACGTTAATTTTGTCAGCAACCAATTAAACTACCAATATGTTATAACCTTCCTGGCTCCCCTCCCTGGGGGGATCTCCTATCGGATTCTCTGGAGTCGTACCTAGCTAATACCCCTCTCCCACACCTCTCTCAATCCCAGCTCACTTGCTAAAATGGGGACATCACTGCAGACGAAGTAAAATTAGCTATAAAATCCCTTAAGCCCGCCTCTGCTCCCGGTCCTGATAGCTTCTCAGCACAGTATTATAAAAAGTTTGCCGCGGACCTTGTTCCTTATCTAACATCCT
The DNA here is from genome assembly GCF_038048845.1 of Mixophyes fleayi. NCBI lineage: Eukaryota > Metazoa > Chordata > Amphibia > Anura > Limnodynastidae > Mixophyes > Mixophyes fleayi. The sequence continues at coordinate 82,329,770 of NC_134404.1, forward strand.
TTTACAACCAAATTCTGGAGGGGGCTTCCTTTGACTCTGCTACCACGCTTGCCAATATAGCAGTAATTCCTAAACCTGTGAAAGACCGTCTCCACTGTGCGGGCTATAGACCCATTTCCCTCCTCAACGTAGATCTCAAGCTTTACGCTAAAATCTTGGCTACCAGGCTTAACCCCCTGCTCCCAAAACTGGTTCACCCGGACCAAACGGGCTTCATCCCAGGGAGACAGGCCCCCAACAACACTAGAAGATCCATCAATTTGATCCACTCTATACATAATGGAAAATTGCCCTCCCTCATGATGGCCTTGGATGCGGAAAAGGCGTTTGACCGTATCTCTTGGACATTTATGAGGGGGGTTCTCGAATCCATGGGCTTTAGCGGTAGGTTTCTAACTGGTATTTTAGCTCTCTATAGAAACCCTTCTGCTACGGTTTCGGCCAATGGCCTAACCTCCAAACCATTTACAATTTCTAATGGCACTCGCCAGGGTTGCCCCCTCTCCCCATTGATCTTCGCCCTTATAATCGAACCGTTAGCAGCCAGGATTCGTTGCAACCAATCCATTTCCGGTATAAAGGTCGGTTCTACAGAAAGCAAAATTGCTTTGTATGCAGATGATGTCCTCATTAGCATGTCTAACCCCATTACCTCTCTCCCCATTACCTTTCGGAATTAGATACTTATGGGCACCTTTTGGGCTATAAAATTAAGCCTGCCAAAACTGAAATTTTAGATTTCTATATCTCTAAAACAGATAAAGCAATCCTAGATCAGACATTCCCCTTCACTTGGCATCGCCATAAAATAAAATACTTGGGGATCTTCCTTACCAAAAATCCCTCCAATCTATTCCAAGCTAATTTCCCCCATACCCTTTCCCAAATTAAGAAAGATTTCAACACCTGGTCCCTCCAATTTATCTCCTGAATAGGTCGTATAAATTCTGTTAAAATGAATATTCTTCCCAGACTGTTATACCTTTTTCAAACCTTACCTATTCGAATTCCCCCCTATTTATTTAAATTCCTCCAATTTATTTGGGCAGGTAGTCGCCCACGAGTACGACTCAGGGTTTTACAGAGATCCTCACGGGGTGGTGGTCTAGGTATACCTAATTTTAAAAAATACTACCTATCGGCCCAAATCGCTCAGTGTGTCTTATAGAACGGTCCTGTTCTTGCTAGGGTCTGGGTGACACTAGAGGCGGAGAATCTGGGGATGCTTACTCCTGCCTCCCTTCTGTGGATTCCAAGGGCACGTCGCCCCAAAAAAGCTTTGTCTCATCCCATAATCTCCCACTCTCTGGCTATATGGGACTCATCCATCAGGCTCTATGGTCTCTCTCCGCATCCATCACCAATTATCCCTCTTTTTAATGACCCTGATTTCCCTCCTGGTCTACACCATTCCGCATTCCTTTCGTGGCATTCCCGAGGGATACGCTTCCTAAATGACATAACCCGTGATATAACATTTCCCCAATTTACAGACATTCAATCTAAAATTGGCTTGCCCACATGGATATTTTATCAATTCCTGCAAATTCGCAATTTTCACTCCTTCTCCAAACTACGTCTTATCTGTCGACATCTCACAACAATTGAAACACTGTGTCTGTGTCTGCGCCAGGCATCAATGTCAGGACTTATTTCTAATATCTATTCTGAACTAATTGCTCCCTCTACTCCTCCTCGAGACCCTCATGAGATGTCATGGGAACATGACCTGGGCTCTCCTCTTGATGATGAGGAGTGGCCGGAAATTCGGGACAATGCTGCCTCCAGCTCAATCTGCGTCCGAATAAAGGAAAATGTTTACAAACTCCTCTACCGATGTTACTATGTTCCTACTCAACTACAAAAGATACTGCCTGATTCCTCCGACAGATGTTGGCGTCTATGCTCTGGCGCGGGCTCTTTCTTACATATATGGTGGGACTGCCCGAAACTGATTCCCTTCTGACGCGAAATTAAAGCTTTGATAGAAATGTTAATTCAAACCCCCTTACTCTTCGACCCAAAATTTTTCATTCTACCCCTCGGGTTCCCCACGGCCACTAGGCACCAAAATAAACTTGCTCGCCACATTATTTCAGCGGCCACATGTCAAATCGCCATAGATTGGAGGCAAACTGCCCCCCCCCTTCATTCTCCGCTGTGACTAATAGGATCTGGCATACATATAAGATGGAATACACGACTACCATTATATGAAACACGGCCAAATCTTTTCACAAGGTCTGGGACCCCTGGATGGCTCACTTCCAATACCGCTCCCCCTTTACCTAATCATACCTCCTACCCTTATACCCTTTCCCCTCCCATCTCATTGCCTCTGATTCAAGAGGGATTTCCCTCGCATCTCCCCTTCCCCCACCTTCACCTCTCATCTTCTCTTTTATCTTTCTCTTTCTCTTCCTTCTCCTTTTCTTTTCTTTCATCTCTTTTAAATATAAAAATGCCGGTCTTTATTTCATAGAATTTGTGCTATTTTATCTCTGAAGCTCGGAGATTTCTACTTCACTATCCAATGTACTGAATATATTTTGTTTGATATAACATGTATCCTTTTGCACTGTTATTTCTATTTTTGACCGCTAATAAACACTTGTTTTTGGAATGTGGGAGGAAACTAGAGCACCCGGAGGAAACCCATGCAAACACAGAGAGAACATACAAACTCCACATGGTCAGGAATCAAACTCAAGCCCCTGGTGCTGTGAGGCAGAAGTGCTAACCACTAAGCCATTGTGCTGCCCATAGTCTACAATACTGAATTATTTCCAATTTACTCTAATCTTTCACTTAGTTAAATATGTTCAAGCATAATGTCTGAAATTGCTGAACAGAATATATGGTGATGTTCCAGAGTTCCTCTATTTGAATTATTGAATAATGTTGGTATTTCAGCTTAGTTTTTTCTTAGTGATATGGGTACTGATTATTATTATTTTATTATTATTAATTTTTATTTATAGGGCGCCACGAAGTATCCGTAGCGCCGTACAAGGACAAACAATGGCACAGTACAAGGTGAAACAGCACAGTACAAGTAACAGTAAGCACTATAACTCTGGGGGCTCAGGCACAGCATGAAAGAGAGGGAGGGAGGGGAAAAGTGAGTATAGGCAGGTAACTATGGCCCAAGAGGGTGGGCACGGATGACAGGTTGAGAGTCACTGAGGGGAGCGGAGAGAAGCGAGAGGAGACAGAGGGCAGAGGGACTGAGAGGAGGTGAGCTGAGTAGCTGGAGAGCGCAGTTAAAAGTGATGGAAACAGAAGGTAGGAGAGCCCTGCTCAAAGGAGCGAACAATCTAAAGGGAGGGGAAGACAGACAGACACATGGATGAGACGGAGAGACGGGAGAAACGGAGTCGAGGAAGGGGGAGAAGGGAAGAAGGGATGAGAAAGAGAGGTAGCCGACCGGTGGGAGTTTAGGCATGAGACTGGAAGGCTTTTAGGAAAAGGTGGGTTTTTAATGTGCGTTTGAAAGAGGACAGATTAGGGGAAGTTCTGATGGAGCGGGGGAGCTTGTTCCAATGGAGGGGAGCGGCGCGGGAGAAGTCTTGGATACGTGCGTGAGAGGAGGTAATCATGTGCGTGCGTCAGAGGAGGTACTGATACAATAGTCTGTGTATATAAATGTCTCAGCAAATATTTTTCCTCAGGGAATAGTTGTAGAGATACTGGGCCTGAGTCATTAAGGAGAGCAAGGCAAAAAAAAGAGTAAATCTGATACTGGACAAACCATGTTACAATGCAAGGGGTACAAATTAGCTTTTTATTTTGCATGGGAAATACTGGTTGATTTTTCATGTAGCACACAAATACTTAATATTTTTATTTTTATACTGAAATTTAAATTTGATCTAGGACATGTCCTACTCGAACTATAAATCTGTCCCTGCATTTTAAATTTACCTCCCCCTCCAATAGAACATGGTTTTGCAAGGTGCAAAGTTACTCCTTTTTTTTGTTTTGCTCTCCTTAATGACACAGGTCCACTGATTTTATTTTGCAACTAATACGCTTTTTGGAAAGGTAAATTTCTATTACTCCACCTAATGAATTTAGTATTCACAAAATCTGGAGGTAGTTTAAGTCCTCAGATGTTCATGTACGTATGTCACCCATTCCCATATAGATGACCTGTCTTTGCCACTGGATTCACATATCCACAGGATTTAGATTGTATATGTGTATGTGTCTGTGTGTGTGAGTGTAAGGCATTATGTGTGTGCATATACAGGGTGTTCGGAAAGTCACTGTGCACCTTTGTATATTTATTGATACACATGTTTCAATATACAATGTATAATACATGATGTAAACATGAATTAGAAATGTTACCGCAATGCTGATTGGTTGCTATGGGCAACCTCTCCACTGTTTCAATTCTCCACTGTCTTCATGTCTTCACTGCTTTATGAAAAGTGTACAGTGACTTTCCGAACACCCTATATATATATATATATATATATATATATATATATATGTGCGCGTGTATACGTGTCAATTTTTTTTTTCACGCAATCTCCTCATCTATTGACACAATTTTATTTGGATCTTTTAAGTACTTGAGTTGGTGGTCGCAAGTTTACCCTCTGTATTGTGTGGCAGATACAAGGTTGCCCTCTGTATTGTGTGGCAGTCACAAAGGGGCCCACTATATTGTGTGGTAGTCATATGGTTGCCCTCTGTATTGTGTGGCGGTCACAAGGGTGCTTCATGTATTGTGTAGTGGTCACAAGGGTGCTGTGTATTGTTTGGCGGGGACAAGGGTACACTCCTTATTCTCTATACTTTCTGTGGTCAATTATTGCTCTGCTTTCCATATTGCATGTACCTATACATTTTTCAAACAGGTCCTAACATTCCAGGATCCATACAAGAATCCAGTACCAGGTTGTAAAAGCTGCAATAACAGGTAGGTGAGAGCAACAACATTTTAATACATAATATGTCATGTCTAAAGAGACGCAGCCACACCCCATGTTGACCACGCCCTCATCATTGTGTGACCACGCCCTCTTCGATGGCGGCATCACACATCACTTCTCCTATTTGTGGAGGTGGAGCAGAAAGTTGCTGTACCAGGGCTACAACTTTCTCTTGGCTACCCTGATTAAAATCATTCGTAAAATAGCAATCTATACATGAGGGTTATTTATCTATTTGTGAGCTTTAAATTTCAGTGTTTAAGTGTTTTTAAAAAAAGATAATAGTTTGATGTATCTCTGATATCATCCTCTGTTCTTTATTCACTATCAGCTAGCTTAGAATCAAAATATCCTATATCCCTATATAACTGTGTATCTCCACTTGTGTTCTGTTGTGGCATCTTCTAAGTCTGATTATTCAATTTGCTTTAGTAATACATCAACATTACAATATTACATCATATCAAAAAGAATTCTAAATAAACATTTAAAAGTTTGAAAAACAAAGTGAACTATCAGATTGTTGTTTATTTTTCTATGAAAAATTGAGACTACTTTCCACAACATGCTGAATGTCAGCAGTTCATTGTCTTTGACATTTTCTAATGAACAGGGTTTAGAGATCACATGAATATTTTATGTGAGCACAGATGTATATTTGTGTTGTGAGATTGATCATACAGTAGAGCGCACTACCTGACTGGCTAAACAAGTTATTCACTATTGTTATAGTGGCCAGGGGGTATATTTACTAAATTGCGGGTTTGAAAAAGTGGAGACGTTGTCTATAGCAACCAATCATATTGTAGGGTGCCGATTCAATTCTGCCAAGAATAATGCGGCGTTAGCAGTTTTACCATTAATACGGTAATTTCAACAGTGGATTTTTAGCAATGTTACGAACACGCTCCCAACTGCCGTGAGTTTGGAGGTGTTTGCTTTATGAAGTCACACGATTCCAGCCTGCAGTCTCTCTTTACCTATCACACAGGTTATAGATCTACTGAATCGCCTCCAAACAGCGCTCACACCTCACACATTTCAGGTTTGCCACCACCTATTGAATACGGTCAATAGGACCCCAATATACTGTCCCACACTGGCACACAAGGGTTCTAGCTGCTCACAGACTAGCAAGACTCACACCAGCAAGCAACGGGTTACTTCTTCACACCTCCAGACTGTTACACAAATGTAAATGCAAGCTCTCACAGCTTGTTAATCAAATGCATCAACCAGTCACACACTGGCATTTAAAGGGTTTACTTGGCCAAGCTATTTCCTTCTTAACAGGCTAATGGATTTGTTAGAGTATCAAGGACGCAACATATTAAATTATAGATTTAATATACAAAAGTACAGGGCATACCGATATAAAAAATAATGAATAAACAATTAATAGATTGACCTAACAAGCAAAAGCAAAACAGTTTAAAATAAAAAGGATTAGATTCAGAGTACAAGTTACATCGAAGTGGTATATTCTGGCCAAGGGAAATTGGCTTGGAAGATGGACAGCTTATCAATGTGAATTGATTTCCCAAAGACTGACAATTTTTGTAACTGGTCTCAGTTTTTTAAAGACTCTTCAACACCTGTCCCCGCCCCCAGGGGTTGTGTCTGTGATACTTTTTTCAAACACCATTTGCATGTTGCCTGATTTACTAGCTAATTCTACTATGTGACCTAACTTTTCTGTGGAGTGTCACACAGACCAAATTCCATTATTAATAAATCCCTTATGAATTTGTCCATCTTTTGATCCCAAACATGATGGAATTATAACAATGTGACATACCTTTTCCAAAGATATGTGATTATAACTGTTCCCGGATACCATCAGTACCTGTCATTCACAACCCTGGTGTGATTTCTGATCCTTGGTGTGGAGTGGCACCCAGATTTCCCAAAATATGAACTTTGAAGACCATTTTCCTTTGAAGCTCATATTTCTATATATCTTTATAGGCAGTCTTCAAATGCTATCTTTGTCTACAAGGATCTCACCTAGACATATGTCATTTACATTTAGTGGTTTGTTGGGTTTACACTACCTATTGAAAGCAAGTCAATTAGGAAGTGGAATACATGATCAAAACAATATCTGTCTGTGATCTGCATATCAATTCTGCCGAGAATAATGCGGCGTTAGCAGTTTTACCATTAATACGGTAATTTCAACAGTGGATTTTTACTCGCGGCTCCCTGAGCCTAATTGCCTCCTACTGGGCAAATTGTTTCCTTTTTAAACAAATTTGAACAAATATTTATCTAAGTTGAAAATCAGGTTACTTTAGGTATCAAAGAAATGTGTTATTTAGGCCCTGACATTCAATATTCTATTTAATCATATGAGATTTATGCTCCCACCCTGACAAGCAACATTTACAAATGTATTATGTATTGCTGAATTATTTTATAAACAAGTTCTTTTAGTTTTAAACCAAATATACATATCACAGGGTCAGCAAGGGAACAGAGGCACCGGTTCAATGAATTAAACGTTTAATCTCAAGACAAAAGTTCTGTATTTTGGCGCATTCCCACAGAATGCCAGAATGACATCAACATTCCACCATATTTTAAGTCAGCTTGCTATCTATCCTCCACCAAACCAGTGACAGATCCAGGGGGAGGGGAACCCGAGGCAGTCGACTCACTAGCAGGGGCATGCTCCCAGCGGCTGCACACTTTGTGCATGTCAGTGTCGCTGTCGCCAGATAAACAGGCAGTCAGAGAACCCTGCCTGTTTATCTGCTGACAGCGACACTGATCTGCACATAGTGTGAAGCCGCCAGGAGCCCATGGTGAGAAATTAAAATAGGGGGCAGAGTCAAAATCGCCCCCCCCCTAAGAAACCAATCGAGATCCACCCCTGCACCAAACTTCCTTGATCTTACACGTAGAAGATACACTCTATAGATGATATATATCTGAATGCAGTAGAATTTCATTTGTGAAGTTGGTTTCTTGGTTCTCCACATCATATGTGCCCAGTCTAAATAGAAGAGGGTAACCAGGCTTTCTTCCCATTTAGCCTCTAATTTTGCTAGTTCATCTGAGGAAAGTTTCCCATATCTTATCCATAGCTTCTCAACCATAGATGATAACTCCTAAAATTCATTATTTTGCCATAGTGGTGCATCAGGGTTCACGCCAACGCCGCTAATCATTTTGTGTACTAAGTTTATACCCCAAATAACCGGCTTGATAAGAGGTGCGTTATGTCTCATATATTTTCCCCTAAATATTGCCTATAATGGTGTATAGCCTGGTCCTGTCTGTTCAGACAAAAGAGTCTACAAATCTTGTTTCAATGGTCATGTCAGACATGTCTCAAATGCGCTAACTTCCTGTTTTTTTTTCTCTAAATATGCTTTGTTTGAAGAAACAAAATGAGTACTGGCATTCTTGTTTAAATACAGGTGATCTGTTACTATATCTATCTATCTATCTATCTATCTATCTATCTATCTATCTATCTATCTATCTAGATCACTGAGTTAATTGTACCTATAGATTGTAAGCTTGTGGGGAGGGCCCTCTTTCCTCTCTGTCTGTCTACATTACCCAGTATTGTTTTATTACTGTGTTTGTTCCCAATTGTAAAGCGCTACGGAATTTGCTGGAGCTATATAAATAAATGTTGATGATGATGATAATGATGATTTGTAACAGGAAAGGCAGCATGTCCTCTGCTTATGGGGCAATGGTGTCAACCCAATCTTTTACCTAAAGATGAGACAGGCCAGTGGTTCAATGCCCATTGCAAATACCATAAAGAACAACACCAATGCTACTTACCCCAACTTCTTTCATATTAATAGCATTATCCAATAAGTCTTTGCTATTAGCAAATAGCTAAGGGAGCACAAGTCAATTCATATGTAAAAGTAGATCCTCCAGACTATATGGACCTTGCATTATATATAATTTATCATAGTAATTATGAAATACAGTTGCAATATTCTGCATTAAGATCTGTTTCTCATCTTTGTTAGCTAGTATTTCAACATATAATTATATTAGTGTTTTCAGCCCTTGCAAAGTAAAGTGAAGAACAGCCTACTTTTTGCTTTATCTAGTAAATAATCAGTCCATGCTTTTTGAGCAATCAGCTCAGTTTATTGTAGTTGAATCAGAATGTGATATATTTCATGCTCTGAATTAGTTTCTGTCCTTTTTGAAAATGTATTGTTGGAAGTCACTCTTGTAATAAGGGTACTTCAGAAAAAAAAGTTTTAAATGTATCCCAGAGTATAGATGGTCAGTGCATTCTTGGAGAAATAGCCTTTCATTACCCAACCAGTTCAGAACCCGTTCCTATTAATGTCAACCAAAATTGACTAAATTTCCAAAATTGTTGGCCACTTGGCAAAGTAGAAGCAATAATTAACAGCATGGTCAGGGGCAGGGGGACGTCTGCCCCCATGGCTGGTCCCGTAGTGGTCTACCTTGGGTTGGGTCACTGGGCCACCTGCATTTTTCTTCCTTTAATATATTCCTAATAGACTGCCAAATTGAGTCTTGCAAATCGGGCTAATATTTGCCAGCCCTCCCCTTAGCATGGCACATGGGATATATATTGTAGCTTGTAAACATCTATTTCAGGGGGCTTTAATTTCCAGGAAACAAGCTTTATGTCAATTTTGGATAAAGAGCAGTATGTAGCTGAAAACCAGGAGAACTATTCAGTATTAAAATGTCCAAGGACACAAGCACCAGCTTAACCCATTTCCTCTACTAGGCGTTCAAATGTCAGAATTCCCTATATCTTGAATTCATGTCTTTGCACTCAAATTAGAATGAAATAAACAAACCCCGATGCTCATCTCAAATGAGATCCAAACAAATATCCCGCTGTTAATACATCCAAATAGAGAGGCAGTCGGGGATCTGAAGAGAATACAACGCCAAATCCATTTTAATCCACAATATCCAATGATTCAGTTACATCTAACTTTCATCAGGGACTACATTAAAAATCTTATATTTGACATGTAAAATAGCATATAATATGACACTAATTAAACAAAATCTTTGTTCCAGTCTAATGGATCCATACGTATTACCAATACGTACGGTAATACGGTGGCTAAGTGGTTAGCACTTCTGCCTCACAGCGCTGGGGTCATTAGTTCAATTCCCAACCATGGCCTTATATTTGTGGAGTTTGTATGTTCTCCCCGTGTTTGCGTGGGTTTCTTCCAGGTGCTCCAAATTCCTCCCACACTCCAGAAACAAACTAATAGGTTAATTGGCTGCTATCAAAATTGACACTAGTCTCTGTCTGTGTGTATGTTAGGGAATTTAGACTGTAAGCTCCAATGGGGCAGGGACTGATGTAAATGAGTTCTCTGTACAGCTCTGCGGAATCAGTGGCACTATATAAATAAATGGTGATGATGATGATGGTGAATCTATCGTTCCCGCGCAAATTAAAAAAATTATTTTCTGTCAGTGGTATACTGTTGCTTATGTCATAAAACATCCTTTAGACAGGCTCAAATAACTAGACAGGTCTCCTTGACTATTTGAATTAGTTGCATGCCCAATGAGGAAATTGAATTTCACAGAAAGAGAACATTGTTCAGTCACCACAAACCAGTACATTAAACATAATGTACTGAAAAGATAGTAAAAATGATGATGTATAAATTAATGTTTTCTTTCGTTTATTTTTTATTGTATTGTATCACTGTTAAATCCCAGCTATTTAACAAAATCCCCATTAAGTATCTCTGAATTGAAGGTACAGGGAGGGTTGACCAGAAATAACTGGGACATTCCAAAGCTGATCAACATTTTTCTTAAAACATATTTTTAGATAAAAAACACATTACCTTAGGGTAACTCTTAGTTGATCCTCTGGTGAAATTGCTAATCACATTTGAGTATCTTAATTTACATGATCATGAAAAAGGAAAAGATGAGATGCTCACTCAGTAATATTTGGAACATTTTACAGTTCACTTCCTAAGTCCACTCTTATAATGTGTGAAACTGATCAAATGTGATTTTTGGCTAGTTAGGGGATGCACCTAGTGCGTTGTTATGCTATCAATGTCTGTATCAATGCATATATTCACAGCAAGAAAATTGCTTGATAACTACGGCTAGCAGCATTTTGTTCAACAAGAAATTGGCTTACACAATTAGAGTTAGAACTATATCATACAGTCCATAGAGTATTAGCTGTTCTAGAGCAAACACAGTTCTAGTGAATTACAGTACTTATAAGATAAAAATGGCTATTACACCAATTAATGTATTGTAGTTTATACACACCCAGGGACTGACTGTGTTTCAGTAAAGTACATCAATAATTGATAGGGATATGAACAATTAGAGTTTAGAGTTAACAATCCTTCTCAGTAAAACATTTCCAACACATTTAGGGAGACCATCTACTGAACCCTAAGAAGGCTGATAAAACTGTATAGTATAAGAACATTACAAGTTTGAACTTGCCTGGTAATATTGGTGGTCATCTGTTATGGCAAGGATGCCTGTATGCATTTAGCATCTATCATTAGGGAGAAAAGAAAAATACTGGTGTAACACAATGCTCCAACTACTATACAGTATAGAAAGTAACCAGTCAGGAACGGATTAATTAACAGTACAGCAATCATTTAAATGGAAGCAAAAAGTAGCATTAATATGGAGGACACCAATTTATGTGGCAGATACTAATATACAAAGCTTATGTGTAGGGCAACACTAAGGGGTCTATTTATGACCCACCACAACATTGGCATGTACATTTTTATGTCTTATCTCCACTTTTCTCAGCAATAAGGGATGAAGTACCAGGTCATGTATCAAAAAATCATGCTGGGACAGCGCATCCGATATGCCCCACGATGACTCTGTTTCTGTTACAACTGTGGGTTCTGACCCAGAGACTTTATTATGCATAGGTCACAGTCTTTAGATAATAGAGGGGAGAGCTTTTCGGAGCTTGATAAATTGGCCCAGCCAGCACACCCCATTGAGAATAATGGTGACAGTGGTATTCTGTAATACGTGGCATAATGCAGGTGATATCTCTGATATGTTATGCATTAGGCTTTTGTTAGCTAGGACTTTTAAATATATCCCCAAACAACCATTTCAACATGGTTTAAGGCATGATAAATAGTTCTACTCATTTCTTACTAATTCACAACTCTCACCATTAAATATTTCCAGACACCACAGAAAGCACTTTACACTAATTGAGCAACAGTTTGTAAAGTCTTAATTTACATGGTAATATTAGTAGAGAGGAATCCTAGACAGAACTAGAACCAACTACTATATAGCACTTATATCCAGGGGAAGTTAAAGTACAGTACACCAATAGTTAATATAGATGGTAAAACAGTTTGAGTTTAAAGCTAACATTTTTTGTCACCATTCATGTGCTTGAAAAAAAATTAAAAATATTTTTAAGCACTCAACTACGGTATAGTACTGAACAAAGATGAAATTGCAGTGCATCAATCATTGAGGTACTAGGGGTACTGAGCACCTTTTTGTTTTTTTTTCTATTTACATAATAGTTTTAAACCTTAATATCTTTCATTCGTAGCACTGACCAGTACACCAAGCTTCAATTAACTGAGAACTAAAATGCTCACTCCAAGTTCTACAAGTGCCAGCATGCAATGACACTCATGGGCTGTCGGTGCATGCTGGCAACAGCTAGGCGTTCCAGGAGGGATGCAGTGCTAGGCAGTATTGGGCTGGTACTTTATGGGTGAGGGTTCTCAATCATTCTTTGCCGTCCCCCTTCCAGAGGACTGAGCCTGATGCTGAAAGGCTGGGTCCTGCTAGGGAATGTAAAGGAGGGGACATTTATTGACCTTTATTTACTTCAATGTACTAATAAAAGTGAGCCTAGTGGGTGTGTCACCCATCAGCCTGTCAAGCTGGGCACAGTAGACCTTGCCAGGAGCCTCACATAGGCAAGCCGCAATGTAAAACCAGCTGATTCACAACATATCCTGCGGTTTAGATATGATAAGCCGCCTAGTGGTTGATAACATAATTTCACTTAACAAGAGTTACCTTTCCACTATAAAATAAAGACACAAGACAAATTGTATTAAAACTTAAATTTAATCAAAATGGTGGCAGATAAGAGCAAGACAAATCAGCCTTCAGCCATTCCCATAAACCGCAAAATTCTTGTACACTATATTTGGGACACTACTAGGTGGTGGAGCCCAACTCTACCCCTTTTGGCTCATTAGCTAAATCTCGCCCAACCAAGTGGTAACCCATAACTCCCCCAAGGGGTAGTCTAACTAATTGAATATCCCTGTTAGGAGAGAGTGCCCAACGTTCCACCTGAATGTGTCATTATGGCCGCTGATTGGACTGCTTTCCAGCCAAAACGGACCTTTGAGGAAGCAAAAGCAGAACAACAAACATAGCAAACTGACAAGATAAAAACAATTGGCCAGAGTAGGCAGAGAACTATCCAGAAGGCAAAAGAAATCCAACTGTCACTTACCACCCTTATAAGCTTTCCCTAGTGTAACTTCTCCCTAAACCTGATTGGCTAATAATTCCTAAATTCCTCAATGTTAAGTTAACTTTTGTTAAGCTCAATTATGTTTCTCCAATATAAACAACCTCAGCATTTATGCTACTTCAGCCCAAATCCAAATTGCTCCAATGTGTGGTGCCTTACGAACCGCACACTAAACCAATTAGTAAATGTTCCCCCTGATCTTCAAATGGTTAAGACAAAATAACATAATGCTGTTTTCAGAGGCAGAAGTCAATGTTACCATTTTACTTGTTTTACTTTTATTTATTTCTGTTTCAAAGGACACCTACAGTATGACCTTGGATAAGACTAAATCACTCTGTTGTTGCATTACCTGTGCCAAGATTAATAACACTGTGTATTTAATACCATAGCATGAATGCCTGCAGTTTTGTGTAAGGCAGAATCACAAATAAACAAGACTTTAAATTGTAAAGGATCAACAATAACTTTTTTTTCCTGAACAGCAAATGTAATTTTATTAAAGAACAAGTTGAAGATTGCAATCACTCTGAAGTGTGTATGTTCCAGCTGCGAAGTCTTAATGTTGCAGTGGAAGCTTGCTATACAATCTACTGCAATTGTTAATCAACTTGTATGTAATAATGTTGTTGTAAAGACTCTTAGCTGTATGATGCTGGTTTTATAAGTTTAAAAATGTTACTTTATTTAGAGATCAGACAAACAACATACTAACCTGCTCAGTGGTGGTTGGAAAACCTACAAGTTTATGCAGCCATGCCACAAATCTAAATCTAAAAGTAACTAACAAAGGATCAAAGGTCTATTTTCTTACCCTCAACAAATAAATCAAGTCAGCAGATGTTCCCATACCTATCCTCATTTTACAGTACATATTAGCGGAATTCATGTATCTTATTATTTAAACAAGTTTGTTTGAAAGATTGTTGGAATTGTTTTAAATAAAGAGGCACAGCTAAATGTTTTAAAACAAAATATCAATATATTAGGATAAAAGAATCACAAACAGGACACAACATATTACATTATTATACAACCTAATGCATTATCATAAAAAAAACTTTAATCTACTGTATTTAAAGAAATAAAGAAGAATCAAAATCACCTGTGGAAAAGGTATTGCACAAAATCACATAATACTTCTACCAATAAATATTTAAAACCTAGGTACAATACAATTGTATTGATGACTTACATTTTAAACCATGAGGTGCTACTTAAAGCAAAGTCTAGCGGTTATAGCTGATTTGATGAGGGACAGCTTAACTAGCAGTCAGCATGGTATATTCCACTAATTTCTATACACGTGGATGTGTTTTTTCTACTATGGCTATACATGCACTATCCAAAAGCCAGAGATTCGGCTATGTGTGGATATAACTATCAATTGACAGGTGTTTGACATTTCTCTCTTTCATTTTTAAGCTCTTGTCTACCATATAAATACAAATTGCAGTAACACTAAATATACTAGGCTTCTAAATGATGCTAAGTACCAGAGTGCTTGCAAAATTGTTACACAATACTTAATAAATGTGTACAATTTTTCTTTGATATTGTTTTATTGTTACACTTTACCACCTATTCATAGTAAAGACAATATAAATTATTTTCTTGAAATATGGAATATGTTTCCTGCCTGATGGAGATGCTAGGCAATCAATGTCAA
This sequence comes from Mixophyes fleayi, assembly GCF_038048845.1. Lineage (NCBI taxonomy): Eukaryota > Metazoa > Chordata > Amphibia > Anura > Limnodynastidae > Mixophyes > Mixophyes fleayi. The sequence continues at coordinate 82,344,906 of NC_134404.1, forward strand.
AATCATAGAGTCAGAGATTCTCTAAAGTTCATTAAGCAAGGGCTTTTTTTTGCACCTTACTTAACAAATTAAGAAACGTTAAACAAACATGGGTAAGTAGCTATGCTCAATGCAAATTACTTACCTTGACGTCTTTTACTTAACCCTTAAGTAACACTAATACCCGTTCTCCCTCCTGCTAACCCTTCTCCTAGTTCTTTCCCTGCACTTCAGGTAAAATCTAATATTTTTAAACTGCGCTAGTGAGGTCCCAAACATGTGTGCCAGACAGAAGCTGATTGTAGCAGATAGTATCTCCAGACAGTGCTGGGAAAGGTTCAGTGTCAATGTTTCATTTTGCTGCTGCTCCCAATTAAGATTAACATTTTAGATTCATGGAAACAATATATTCTTTATTATGTGCAGACATGTTCATACTTTAGCTAACGTTAATAAACAATAGTATTAAACATAGCAGTAGATCAAACAGGGCACAGTAAAATAGATATCAATTGATTGAAAAGGCAGGAAAATAAGAGCAAACCCCTAATCTGCCCTTGTCACATTCACTTCCATCAGAACCACAACATTTTTATGGAATAATATGCCCCTTTTTTACTTAACGGTAGTACTGCCTTGTTGTAGTCTGGATTGTTTATACCAATCAGTAGTACACCAAGCTGGTTGAAATTGAGAGACATACAAATTTTGGAGTTAACATTTGTTAAGACTAAAACTTGTTATGGAACAGTCGTTAAACAACATCAACAACTCGGGTTTAAAGGATGTATTTCAATGAATAGTAGTTCAGACCACAAAATGTCTGTACCTGACTCCTATGCACAATGGAAGCACTGCAATTATTTACAAGATATTCTATATGCTGGAGGCATATAGACTTAGCAATGTCTCTGGTTCCTAGAGAATTCATAGGCTACTTTTGCTCGGTGGTAATCGGATTACCGATTACCACCATGCCGACAACTGTGATTCCTACATAAAAAAAGCTTAAGGGAGAAGAAGACGAATGAAATACAAGCATACCTACCTGGAAAACGACGAGGGAGATGTCCAAGGCCAGCGCAGGGTGACAGGTGGAGATTCCGAATGGAGACCTGTCCGGCACTGCAGTGTGACGTGGCCGCGACTTACCTCAATGGTAATTTAAAGTGGCAATGTCCGTACCCCGCAGGATAACTGGTTTAACACTTAGCCTGCGGGAAATGGACATTGCCGCTTTAAATTACCATTGAAATAAGTCGCGCCCATGTCACACTGCTGTGCCGGACAGGTCTCCAGTCGGAATCGCCGCCTGTCACCCTCGGACATCTCTCTCGTCGTTTTTCAGGTAAGTCTGCTTGTATTTCATTCGTCTTCTTCTCCCTTTGGCACTTTTATGTAGGAGTCACAGTTATCGGCGTGGTGGTCATCGCTCACCGATACCCAACCCACTTTCGCTTAACTATAGGTCCAGCCCACAAAATAGCTGATCTCACTGGGCCTGTCGCTGATTTGGAAGTACGTCAATGTGCTGAGCATGAATGAATCAGACCCATGCAATTTATAGGCAAATTAAATTCTAGATTTTGTAGAATTAGTTTGTAAACGGGGAGGAGGGGGCAGGGGGCCAGTACATGCTTGCAAAATTATTTTGTATTTCAGGAAGATATCAAGAGAAAAGGAGCAAAATAAGAAATCCTATCAAAAATCAGTTTTACCCATCCATATTTTTCATATACATGCATAAATATGACTTACATTATATATATCATACATGTCATAGGGGAAATTATTAAACTTAATGTGTGATTTAAAAGTCTCTTGAGCTATTATGACAGATTAAGGTGTTACTTGCATTTTGTACCTTTTTGACCTTGCATTCAGCATCAGAGAGTTCTGAGAATAGCCACTAATGTGTACTTATATTTACATATCATTTCAATCCTCTTGCCCTTAGGATCACTTACATTTTAAGTTGCAATGAAGTGCTGCCAGAGGGGTGGTCTTACTTATCTTTAAGCATAACTTCTTAGTGTCAATGAGACCTTAAATACATTAATAACCTGTTATGGTCTTCTTACATTACAATAAGAATGTTTAAAGCATCTGGGACATTGATTTGAATGGGATGTATTTTTCTTAGAGATAAAATAGCATTTTAGAATCCAACAATATTTATTGACCCTTTGAATAAACATAACTGTTCTCAAAAGTTAAAATATGATTTATTAATTTAACCTTAGTCCTCTTTCAACAGGTCTGGCCATTTTAAGACAGTATTGCTACAAAGCCATACATAGCTACATACAGTAAAGCCGATTGTCCTCTATAAAACATCTGTTATTTAGCTGCACATTTTTAAGCTGGTTCACATTTTTTTTAAGCTTTATGCTGTTTTGTATCAGTACTGAATGAATTTAGCTGTTGGAAGGTGGAAACCTTAAATAAATAATTTCTAATTCTCAAAGATATATGAATAATATTTCTAGTAGCTAATACAGAATTGCCATTGTTCTCTGCTAGCATGATGACAGTAGGAATGAAATGTCAATATTATTGCTAGTACAAACACATGGAAATCAGCACATCTGCATCCTAATTACATATTAAATGACTAGTGGGATATGAATATATTTATTTACATTAATAGTTGGTCCTGATTTCCAGGTAAAAGGGGGTGCGCGGTGGATGATACATGGTGCAATTTTGTGCCCTCAAATAGGGGGGTAGTGGAAACCAAATTGAGAACCCATTATGGGAAAGAGAGAGACACAATTAATTAATCGCCCCTGACAGGTCTAGTGGCAGATGCCCCACTTTCCCCAAGTCCAGCCAGTCCCTGATGGCACCCCAAGTAAGTTCATGCCCACAAGACCAGTGAGGATTTCACACAACAGCAAACTCTACACCTAAATCAATCCCATTCTATATAATATATAGATCTCCAATTAGTAATCTGTGATTCAGTGTAATACAAGTGCACCACAGGATAATGTCCACCATTCTAATTAGCAATGTTGGTTCTTTTCATAGTCTGTGGAGACAGGGCTGGATTAAGAGACTGGAGGCCCCCGGGCTAAGGATACTTTGAGGGCCCCCCTCCTCCGTAAGCCCTCAATTTTAACCAAATGAACCTAAAATATTCATAAACTGCGCCCCCCTTCAGCATTGCAGCCAGGGCGGTCAGCCCTAGTTATGGCCCTGCCTGCGGTGTCCACAAAACATTGTGCACACACACACACACAGTTTGCCTTTCTGTACCCACATACACATTGTACACATAGAGGATCAGATTTAGAGTTGAATGTATATGACCCCTGACATTGTCTAGAAGGTCTGGCTGCCTTCTCCACAGAACAATCCAGTGCCTCTGGAGTTGGAAAACTGTTAATCTGTCGCCGAACCTGAGCCGCAGACACCGGCGAACTGCCATGTAGGTGTGATTTTCTTTCTTCATTGCTAATGTACCAAGCTGCAGATCCAATGCAATGATACATTGTTGCTATCAGTACCCGCAGCTCGGCACAGGAAAAGATTACTGTCCTCATGCTTGCAAGAGACTGAGACTTCAATATTCTCATCACTGGTTCTTCAGGCCAAATATCCCTTCTGTCTCATATCTACACTGTCTGACTTGCATTCTGTCAATTAATCACAATAATCATCCGTGTCCATACAATTAGGGGTGTGACAAAGCCTAGCCATTCATACACAGGCAAAAGCAGGAGAATGCATCTGCATACCGTATATAACAGCTGTAGAGACAATCATTTAGCTCTGAAATTTTGTGATTTCTAATCAAGGAGTAGAAGGAGGCCAGAAATTGTTTAGCTGGACACATGTATATCCTGGATTTCCTCACGGCTTTTATTAGTAAGAGTACAAGGCCATATGTAAGACAGTTTACTGGGTATTTCAGTCTTTCTACCAATAACTGTCTTTTATATTCCTGTTCAGTCTAATGGCCAAGCCACAGCAAGCAGGCCCAAGTCAGGGCTCTGGTTCGTCCACTTCAGCCTCGAAGCGGAGACAGACACATTTCACACCACCAGAGGTGGAAGTTTTAGACTAGCTGGTGGCAGAGAGGCTGCACTCTACCAATCAATAGCTCTCTGTCCCAGCAAAAAACAGAATCTGTAGAAGAAATTACCCAACACACCGACTTGATTTTAATTACATATTTTTTTTATAGATGAAATCTACTAATATGATGCAAAAGCGTGAATGTTAATGAGTAAAACATAGAGGCTTATTTTTCTTTTTTTTTCCTTCCACTATGTAGGTGAAGATGCCCATACAGCGGAAGAAGAAGAGGACTTGGCGGAGCGGACCCGCAATGTGGAAGAGTCTCAAATGGAAGAGGAAGCAGGGGCAGTGGCCAGTCTTCACACCTCCATGATTTTTATAATAAAATGCACCAGTCAGACCAAGCCCTAGAAAGCACCACATAGGACATAAGCAGAACCCTGACCCATATCCATCACACTTTCCAAAATACTGTCATTACCCTGAATCATCTCACCTACTTTTTCACACAATACCTCACCATCCTGCCCACATTCCACATGTTTTCCCTCCTGCCCCTATGACACATGTTTCCACTCCTCCTCTCCTTCCCCTATAGCACATTTCCTGACCCTCTGTCAAGTTTATCTCAAAAAGCCCCTATGCTGCAATATTTCACTTTTTATTCTCCCCAACTTTACCCTCCCTCACTATGCTCCTCAACTTTACCCCACTGCCCCAATGCCCTCTCCAGCACCATTGCCCTCTCTTTACCAAATGCCCTATGTTTAAAATAATGCCCTCAGTTCCCAATTGCCCTCTCTTCCCAAATGCCCTCTGCTACCCAAATGCCCTCTACTTCCCAAATGCTTTCTGTCTCCCATATGTCCTCTGCTGCCCAAATGCTCTCTACTTCACAAATGCCCTCTGCTGCCCAAATGCCCTGTTTTACAAATGTCCTCTGTTTCCCAAATTACCTGTTTTTTATGTTTGCATAGTGAATTCCCTCTGGCAGTCTTGTTGTATAGCTAGATGAGTGTGAGCAGGTGTGCAGGTGTATGCAGGTGAATTGTTAATTCTCCCATTAGATGGTGAGGTTGTAAAAGCTGTGTTTGGTCATCACTATGAGTTAGACTAAACTCCGAGCAGGCGCAGACGTCTGAGAAACAGTGTACTTCTGTTTGCGCCAGAGTTTGAATTGGACGTATCTGCAGGGGAATGTCTTTACTGTACCTCTTCCTCACCCCATTCCCTCCCTGAAATTGTAACCTGTTGTAAGTGTTCTTTGTGCTTGAGGAGGAGGCGTTGCTGCATTCTCTGGTGTATAGTCTGGTCCTGGGCATGCGCAGAGTAATTGTATTATGCACATAAAATCGCCAGATACGCTTCTTAATGAATCAGGCCAGGGAGCTTATATGGTCCCATATAGGCGTGGGTTTCCTCCAGATGGTCTAGTTTTCTCCCACAGTCCAAAAACCTACTGGTAGGTTAATTGGCCTCTGACAAAATGGCAAGGAAAGAAGATTCCCAGTTAATTTTTAAAAGCGAAAACAATGGATGTAGAGGTTTTTGTGATTACTTACATCTTTCTATGGGAAAGGCATCTTTCACATGTATTAATAACTCTCAAGAGACTATTCTCTCTTGTGTATATGACACTTGAATGTATTATAATATTGGGAAAGGTGACTTTGGTATCTGCTGCTACCACTGTCATGCTGTATCTGTATACTATGGTTAGGTGTACGCAAGTATGTATATACTTGTGTGCCTTACAAATGCCTGCCACAAATGTTACTGTTTTTGAGTTACACCCCTCTTGAGTGCGACTCAACACATACTTTGGGATTGTTTATGCTTTCAGACAGAGTGCAAATGTATTCAAGCTCTGAATGAGACCAAGGGCTAGATTTACTAAGCTGCGGGTTTGAAAAAGTGGGGATGATGCCTATAGCAACCAATCAGATTCTAGTTTTCATTTATTTAGTACCTTCTACAAAATGAAAGCTAGAATCTGATTGGTTGCTATAGGCAACATCCCCACTTTTTCAAACCCGCAGCTTAGTAAATCTAGCCCCAAATCTGTCATACGACTTTACGTTTGCTATATTAAACTGCAAAGGCAATAATACACAGAAACTTGATATAATAAACATTTTTGCATATTTTGAATTTATGTTCCAAACACTTTTGAAAACATACATTATGGATCCATAAGAAAGACTAGGAAAGAGGAAAAGAAAATGTAGGTAAAACGTGTGAACCAAGTAAATGTTAATGCATCTATTCTGTCAGCTATCATTGGATTTAAAACACATGCAGCACAGATATAGGTCCTGTAACATTTAAATACAAGGACAAATGCATACATTACTTAACATTTTGTATCTCTACAACAATATTGTGAGGTTTCTTATGTGAATGAGTCTTTTTTTTTTTACATTTTCACGTTAAAAGTAAAACAGTTGAACAATTTGCTTCTGTGTTTTACAGCCAATGAAACGTCAAAATGTGTTTTCACTTTGTGACAAGATAGAATACACATTGCTGTGATGTTCAGATCTCCTGTTTATACAACTGGAATGGTATAGAAGTATGTCAATGTGGCATAAAGAACTTCCTCCACCCTGAAAATACATTTAGTATGCTCTAAGAGTGCTAATTGGTGCAAAGAATACTTTTAACATATGTGTAATATTGAAAAAACAAAAAGCAACGAAAAAGTTTTAAGAAAAATAATTATGTTAAAAAAGCAAAACAATACATTTTAAGCTTGTAAGTTCAGCTACAATGGGGAGAGATTCACATTTTTATGAAAAGTGTTAACCAGTGATGGTACTGGCTATGCAGCTTGTGAAAATACCACTAAATGCAAGAACTATTGTTGGAGCATCATAACAGTGTCCCACTAATCTGAGAGCTCAGACACTTAGCAGTCAATGAGTGTACAAAAATAACATATTTTTAAAATAATATTATACAAAGGTATCAGAATGGCAGAATACAGTAGTCGGTTTGAAATTATGCCAGTTGTTGCAATGTAAATGTTGACATTTCACATACAAAGTACACATATGCAGAGAATAAAAATGTAATGTATCAGATTTTGTAAAAACTGTTTATATACATCTCCTGATGTGACATCTTTAACAATTTTTCCCAACGGCTGGAAAAAATAAAGTCCCGATCAGCATGCTGATTCATGTGTACACACTATACACATTTTACAAGATTTGCCTTCAGATCTGTGCTCTTCATCTGTCATAACCAGTGGCTGAAAAGATCATGAATATGTACACTCCATAGGGATCTATGGACACTGCCGGTCCTGAGTGTATACACACTGCAGAATTGGAACAACATCGTTCCATCATTGAACGAGATTTTAAGTTTGGTTTAGCAATCAAATGAAATGATCTGATGTGCATTGGAACAATAATCATTCATCGTTGGAGTATACACACTAATATGATATAAGGCCGAAAGTTTGTTTATCATGTGATTGGCCCAATAAGCAACTGAAAATTCTGAAGTGTTCACCCAGCATTAAGGGGAACAGAAGACGTTTGTGTCTCTTTGACATCTTCACACCTATTACATTATATTAAAACCACCCTGATAAGCCCATGATAAGTAATACTTTTTTAAATATGTCTGTTCCCATCATTGCATATATACTGTATACTAACAGGTTATGTTTTCTGCTAACAAGAATGTATCTGAATATTTGCATATTCCCTGCAAGATAAACATAAAATGTTACTTATTTAATAACATTTTGTGGGATAAACCATATGTCAAAATAATTATTAGTTCTAAAAGGCATTTTGTAAGATCAATATTTATTTCATATGTATGAATACACATACACACGCACATAAATTTCAATATGTTATGATACATTTCTCTTAAATTCTCTATTTCAGATCTTTTGCTTTGATTTTAAAACATTTCAATCAATAGCGTATTCTCTATTCTTAGAGTGCTTCAAACCTCCTGGCACCTGCTGTCTGTTACTTTTTAGTAACCTCATCAATTCCAATGGAGTTAAGCGAACCTAACAAATTCTCTAGAACCTCCACTCCTACTCTCCATGTGTTTAGACATTTCTATTGCTTCTGATGTTAAACACATTCACTGAGTGTGCAGAGCAGATGTCAACATGAAAGTAAAAGAAATCTGCTACTACCTTTTGTGTCCAGACACTTTTATAACTTAATACGGTTTGTAAAGCTGTGATGATGTTTTGCTTCAGTGTCCTGCAAATGTTGTGTAAAAAGAAGCTATGTGTGGGCAGAGTTCATGTACTGCTTGCATGTGTTAATACGTTTCCTGATAGAGGTCTCTGTAGTCTCACTGACATGCCTCACTTACAATATGTAATGTAGTGATTTTTGGCAAAATAAAATACTTGAATAATGCAGACAGTTATATAAACTGACATGGAAAGATAAGTTATATAGCATTCTACAGATCCTTCATATCTGGAAATTGAGGATATATAAACATGTATAAATCTATCTATTGTTATTACTATTATTATTATTATTATTATTATTGCTATTGTTATTATTTTATAAAGTATTAACATATTTTGCAGTTCTGAATATTGAAGTGATCATGGTACAAACAAATTACGGATTTGGATATCTTAATTTCTTGCAGAAAATATGGATGATCCATAACCGGTTTGGAACTACATCCCTAACATGCTCTCCATCTGGTTGCCTATGTCTTGAGTGAATATGAGCAAATCCTCACTGGAATTTTGGCCAAATGAAGCTTCCTGGTTGAATAGGCGTTTTGCTTTTAATTCGCCAGTCTGTGAAATGCCATTCTTCACCGTATTTATATATTTGTATTTCTCAATGATTAAAGTTTATGTAAAGAGCTGGGATGACAACGGTGGATTTTGAAGATATGAGAAGTCACTTCATAGATCCATGTCCAGGATTATAGATTTCTGCCTTATATGGCCATAGACGATCACAATGGATTTTAATATATTTTGTTTCTATATTTGAGGTCCATTTTACAAGGAAAGTAAAAAAAATATATATATATTTTTTTTTTAAAAAAGTGAAAATCTTAAGCAAGAGTAAAAGAGATAAACAATATATAGACTATATATATATGAGCTATAAGCTATTCAATTTTTCGATATTAGTGGCATATTTCAATGTTTTCTGTATTCAGCAATCCCTATTAGTATAAATTAGAAGATTCTACTACAGTGGCTTCTGCAGAAAATAATGATAGTTTGTGGAAAGGGAGGAAAGCACTGATAAACTGTTGAAACTGTACAATATTAAATTATTTGGGAAATAATTTTGTGATATCAGTGGACAATAAAATATTTTGTCCTTTGCTCTTCCTACATCGAACATTAGTTCAGATCTATGTCACTTTATCTCCTTCTAACAAATACAAAGCATCTATTTGTAGAAACTAGTGGCAAATGAGATAAATGACACTGTAGCACTTAAGACTGTTTCAAGGATCTACTGAAACTCCATCATTTTTCAGCTGCTGGACCTACTGAGATCAACTTTCATTGCTGTCATTGGAGTCTCCATCTCCTTCACTGTCCTGCCGTAGCTGGATCAGCTGCTCTAACCATGGCTGCCAAGAGGAATTAAGGGCCGCGGTACAACAACTTCATGGGGCCCTCCTTATAGTTGAGCATGACAAAAAATAGGAGTGTTCACACTAATGGGGGCATGGCTATGTATAATTGGGGCGTGGCTAGCAGGTGAAAAGCGCTAGGCCACCCTCCTACAGAAGAAAAACCTGCATTGTTGTGTGCACCATTGTCACAAGGGTGCGTGCAGTGACCGAGAGTGACATATGTCCCAGCACTCCTGACTTTCAGGACATCTAGGACCATAGTGTAGTATATAAAGATTGCAGTGTGTAAATAAAGATTTCACAATCTTGACCTGCCCCTTACATTGGACAGAACAGTCACCAAAAATCGGGATTATTGCACTAGAATCACAACATTTCACAGACTGTCCTGCTCTCTCCTACCTGTTCTTGGGCCTAATTGATTAAGGATCTTAACTTGAGAAACTTCTTATTTCAGTCTCCTGGACAAAACCATGTTACATTGCAAGGGGTGCAAATTAGCATTCTGTTTTGCACATAAGTTAAATACTGATTATTTTTTCATGTAGACACCACCTACCTCACACACACTACATTTCCACAAGCCCCCTGTGCCATCACACACACACTACCACAAGCCCCCTGTGCCATCACACACACATTACAGTGCCTCTTCATTATCACCACGCTATGCCTCCTTATGGTCACACTGTGCCCCTTCAATGTGACACTGTGCCCCTTCATCGCATCCACGCTGTGCCCCCTTTTGATCACACTGCACCCTCCGTGCTGCTCCCCTGCTTCACCAGGCACCCATCTCACTCACTGGCCTAAACAAGCAAAAACAAACCTTCCACCCACAAATCATCCTTGCAGATCATCACTCTCACAAATAAGTTAAGACATAATTGCAGCTAAATTGAGCATTATTTTAGGAGAAAACTGAAATGTTAAATGTAATGAAAGGGGTAGTTCTAAAGGTTGGACACTTGCTCAGATTTTTACACCTCATCTCTCAGATTGGTATACTTCTAGGCTGAGTTGGTATCTCTTGAGAGCAGAGCTTAAGCATGTATCTCAATGTACATATACATGCCAGATGCATAGGTGAAAAACCAAGGCAATTTTGAATGTATTTAAAAAATGAGGCCCACTGACTCTCAGGGGTATATTTACCAAACTGTGGGCTTGAAAAAGTGAAGATGTTGCCTATAGCAACCAGTCAGATTGTAGCTTTAATTTTGTAGAATGTACTAAATAAATTATATTTAGTATCTGATTGGTTGCTATACGCCAAAATCTCTACCGTATCACACTTTGTCGATGTATGGGAAATTTTTATGTATATAATTGTGAATATTAAAAGATGTCTTTTTATCTTGGATTAACCTGCAATCTCGGTTTAGTAGTCCTTTAAAGAAGAACTAAGAGAAATTAAATGTCCAATTACCAATTTTACACTATAGAAGTAGAAAATAACATGTCTTTGAAAACTCATATTTCTATTGTTTAAAATGGTTAAAAACTTCATCTGCAAGGTTCAAAATATCTCGTGAGAAGTGTAAGTTCAGAGGTTATCTTCTTTGTGTTGCAAACCAGCTTCAATAAGAGATTTAAAGAAGACACATCATAGAGACAAAAGTCAGTGTTATTCTTAACTTCAATACATTAAACATCTTTTCTGGAAACAAAATCTGATTGAAGTGTTTAACAAGAATCAAATTAGAATGCCTTAAATGGGTTATTACATTAGAGACCACAGTTGGATAACTGTATCCCCTTACAGAAGGTTCAAGAAGAATCTGAAGAAATAGTAAAGAATGCCTAGCCTGAGAAATTCAAATAATAAGTGGATATTTGAAGTTGAATTGTCAGTCTGTTTGAATAGGAGGATCGATGTGAGATGGCAGCATTTAGGTCTTTAAAGGAAACCTCTTATTGTCACGTGTATTGAAAATTAAATAGAATGAAAGCTATGAAAAGCAATGGATTCATCTTTTAAAAAAAAGACATCACAATTTGTCCTCGTTGATTTATAATGTACGATACAAGAGTTTTAAAGGTCAAAGTTCTGGCAAAGAAACCTAAGTAAAAAATGACAGCATACAAGCTAGTGACACTTCTCTTAAGCATTAGTTACAAGCATACAAGTAATCAAGGGACTCACAAAATAAAAATCCTAAAATTGCTTGTCATTAAAATAAAGGGATTACATAGCTGTAAATAAATAACACCTAACAGGTAATGTGCACTTGAAAAGGGTTTTCGATAATCTTTTTAGTGCTTTGTGAAATCAATGGCATAACAAGATTAATTTACTTATCGTGTAGCACTTTGAAACATGTATTAATCACAAAGGAAAAGGGATACTTAACAGATCAAAGCTCTCATCAACTTAGAGTGAAAATAAAAACGACATTTATTACTTAAATAGATAAAACAGCCTCTGATGCTATTAAATATACCATAGTGATTATTTGAAAATATTATCGGCTAATTAACAATAGATTTGAAACACGTACCTATATTTAAACTTATCTTATACTAATATTTCATGGTATGAAAATGTATAGTATTTTTATTAAAGAAGATAATAAAATATTTGTATGCATTTTTTAGAGTGTGGGAGGAAACCGGAGCACCCGGAGGAAGCCCACGCAAACACAGGGAGAACATGCAAACTCCACACAGATAAGACCATGGTTGGGAATTGAACTCATGACCCCAGCGCTGTGAGGCATAAGTGCTAACCACTGAGCCACCGTGCTGCCCAAATATCATATTCCCATACCGGGAGTCGAACCCGGGCCGCCTGGGTGAAAACCAGGAATCCTAACCGCTTTATATTATTGGAAGCTTAATAGCAAATTCAATTTCTCCCATGAAAAGAAATGTTCACAAAGTTTTATTGCGCTTACAAGAGGGTTATATGTATGTGTATGTGCGTATAAGTATGCTTGCCATAAACCCTGGGTCATATGCTACAGATGCAGAGCTAGATGCATCTTAAGAGATGGGCTGAAATACTATTTTTGCATGCACATTTTTGCGCACTAACCCCAAAAACTTCCTTAGGGGACAGTTCATATTTATTGCTCACAATTCCAGACAAAGCTTTGTGGACTGCTCATGGAAAAATCACACTAGGGCACATAGAAAGAGGCCTAACTATGCGCCTTTAACACTGGTCAAAACTGCAGGGTAGTGGGCAGAGCGTTGGTACTAGATGCTGGGTTCACTGACCCCCGTGTTTTGCTTTTGGCTTTGGTTTTGGATCTGGCTTAACTTTGTGCTTTGGTTTTGGTTTTGTCAAAACTGCCCTTGCGCATTTTGGTTTTGGTTTTGGATCTGTATTTTTTTAGAAAAATAGCTAAAATTAACCACAGATATGGGGACAAGCGGAACTGGGAAAACAAAACATTATACCACTGTGACAGCAGTAGGAACAGCAGCAGCATCTAACAAACAACGCCAGGTCTTTCAGAGGCAGGCTACTCTGTGTATCATCTGCTTCACTAAGAAGCATACCGCTGACAACCGGTTTGAAAAACTAAGGGATGTCATTGCAACATGTCTTATTCTGCTTGGACTCTCCTGAGAATATGTGATTTCTTGTAATGTCACCAATATTGTTAGAGCATTACAGCTGGGTGAATTTCATCACATTCCCTGTTTTGCTCACACAATCAACTCGGTGGTACAGAACTTTTAAAAAATCACAGTGACATGCAGGAGATGCTGACTGTGTCCCAAAATATTTAGGGTTATTTTGTGCATTCTGCAACAGCATGTAGGAGAATGCAGCAGGTACAAGAAGAATAGATTTTGAGGGGGAATGTACTAGTCCATCGCAATGGAGAATTCTTTCCACGTTGTGCAAGGTGCTGAAACCACTCGAAGTACTCACCTGTGCAGGCACTGTTAGCTTGAGCCAAGTGATTCCCCTAATTTGACTTTTTGAAAGACAGCTAGAGAATTGGAAGGAGGAAATGAAACAAAGCAATTCCGCTAACTATGCTGGACTTGTAAATTAAGTACTTTATTTGCTTTGCCGGGATCCATGAGTTATCAACATCTTGAAATCATATCACTACATTTTGGCAACTGTGCTTGATCCTAGGTTTAAGAGCTATGCCTTCTCTTTCTTTCCAACTGACCCAGATCTCAAGAGATGCAATGAGCTCCTGGTCAGCAAGCTGACAGCTCAAGTGGTACATGACACAATGACATCTCCTCCTTCAGTTTTTCTGGCAACTGCTTCTAGGAAAAAACTTTTTTCTCCCAAGACACCCAGTGGTGGTGCAGATAAGTCAGCACAACATTTTGACACTTGGGGGTAAATGTATTAATGTCCGGATTCTTCAACTCCGGGTTGTTCAGCATCTTTGGCGATTAAATTTAAAGCGGCGCTGCATTGTAAAGGTAAGTTTCCCTTTACAATGCAGCGCCGCTTTAAATTTAATCGCCGAAGACGCTGAACGTGCCGGAGTTGAAGAATCCGGACATTAATACATTTACCCCTTGGTCTGGTCTAAAAGAATTGCCCAAAATTCATGACAGCTCTGCCATAAAATGAGCTACAAATTCCATGAGGAAGGCCATTACTGGCAATTACATCAATGTACATACACTTCTGTATAGTGGATTCCAGCGGGGATGAATTAGTATTGTTTGAGGATGATGTACACACTGATGAGTGTGAAAATGATGACAGTGTAAACTGCAGGTGCTGAGATCCAGCTGAGAGAAGGTTGCTAGCTGGTTCTGGTATGCTTGGTAATATTTTGGGTAGAATGGCATGTTGGCAAGTTTATGTTTTTCTACATTAAATTTTCACCTTTATTAGAGAGGTGTTTATTTCTTTCAAAAGGTACAAGCTTTTTATTTACACATTTGTTTCCCTGACTTAAAACCACTATGCACTTGAACATAGGCTTTAGCACATGAGGTAAAGGGATTAGTATTATCATGACTGAGGCTGGAGAGTGATAAGAACAATGTGACTGAACACTGGACATTGACAAGGACACTGCCACCCTTACTGCTTCTGTATGAGCGCTGGCAAAGTAGAATGTCACTGGAGACTTTCAATAACACTGCCAGCCCTTGGCCTGCTGCTCCTGGAGCACTCTGAACTCCAGTATGCTGCTAAGACTGCTGGGACTCCCAAGAGGCACTGCATCTCGTAGATTCATTTGAATCCAGAAGGCTGTGCTGTAAAACCCCTCTGGAAGCCACTAAAAACTGGCTGCCAGGGGGTGAAGACTCCAGGGCTGCTCCTGCAGCACTAACCTGACCACCATGAAAGATGGACACATTTTATATTAAATACAAATACACATTTTAACATATACATTTTAAATACACACAGTTACACTCCCGGCGCCTAGCTCGCAATTTTTAACCTGTTCTTCGCTGCAGGCCAGCTAACTACCGGTGCTGCAGCGCCCATACATTATATTTTTACACTCGTACATTGCCCGACGCCTAGCACCGTGGTTTAACCTATTCAATGATCCGGTGCTGGGTATTACTCTCCTGGCACCGCAGCGCACATTAATAAAACATTTATTTAATTTCATTTAATACATTTTTAAACATTAACTTTTTACATGTGGTGCATGGCACCGGTGTTTTAACTCCTCCAGCACCGGAGTCTGTGGCCCCGGAACAGAAATGTTTGTGTCTATGTTGTTCATCATTATTGGCGCAATGTATTTCAGATAAAGGGCAAGCAACTGTTAATTGTTGTTATCAATTTATGTAATGTATTGTATATTGTTCCTTACATCATGCTAATGTGCTTCTAAATTCGAAATAAAGTAATTTTTTTTCAAATCTTTAAAATAAACTTTCCCTATAAAACCAGCATTGGTATGTAGAAGTAAATTTAAATCACATTATTCACCGGTCTTTCTTTTCCCACTGCTATTTATTTTCCTTGACTTTTGTGGGTGTTTTTTCATTATTATTATTTTGCAGAAAGGAATATTGTTAAAAAAATCAACTCCCTGCTGGCCGAAGATTGTTCCTTTCGCTTTGAATGGATGTGGTAATGAAATTCCATAGGCATGCAGCTTTATTTCTGAAGCAAAAATCCTATAAAATGATGTTTCTCAGAATTATTATTGCTTAATCTCTGGTGTCATTTCAGGAGTGGGAAAACAGTTGACAAATGACTTGTCAATTGTTCAGCAAGCATTTTTCAAAGGCTTCAAATTGTACGTAAACTGCCTTTGAGTTCTTTCCTGGATATGACCAATGACCTTGGTGGAAAAAAAATGTTTTAGTCAATAAATGCTATGATTATTTCTGTATATAAACAAGCTGTTTGACTGTGGTGGTTCTTCCAATGGTATGTAGGTCTGTTCTTTCCATTTGAAACTGGTAGATATGCCATTGTAGAACACTTTAAAAATGAGTGGTTTTACAATTGGGCAAAATCTGTTTTTCAGTAAATATGGGAAGAAAGACTGTTCGAACAAGCACAATTTATACTTTCTACCTTGGGCAAAACGCACCTAAAAGGGCCATTTGTAAGTCTGGGATATAAGCAATGAACTAATGTTTTGATAATTTTTAATTTGAATTTGATAAAGATAAAGATTAACAGTCTGATTTTGCCACTGAATCTTAGTTTCTAAATTTCTGGTCAAAAATTGGATTATGAGGAGAAAGGGGTATGGGAGTGACTTAAGTTTTTTAAGCAATGCTTGTTTCAGAGGCACCCCTGTCACTCTGAGAAATGGTGAATTGCCCTGTTTGTCCACGCAGATGCCAGCCCTGACACTGTTGGAGAGAACAGAATAGGGCTACACTGTGCATGCACCAGCCCTCGCATATATTTAGAAGAGCAGAGTGGGGGTCACATCACTGCCCTCTCCTTTCCCCAAATTTTGCTATGAAGCCTGACATTGTAGTATGTTGCCTCTGGGTCCAGTGGTTTAGGTGTTAAGATGCATTAGTTGTTCATCTGACTGTCTACATTTATCTGATATAAAATCCACGTAAGCCATCACATTGGGAGTGATGAAGATAGTAGAGCCACCTATATGTCAGTAAGTACCAGCTTGGTAACTACCCTGGGCTGCAAAGAGCAAATAAGAAATTGGTTATAGGTGGTAAAGAAAACAGAAACAACAACAACCAACGGAAAGACCAAGCCATTGTCATCTTCCTCCTCCTCCTCATCATCTGCAAAACTAAAATACAATTAGGCAACATTATGCATGCAAACCTTTTAGAAAAGAGCTATGGTCTTAAACAATCTTTGCATTTACTTTTCTCGCATTGCCCCCTTAATACTAGCAATGTTACTGTTGCCATTTGAAATGACGTCAATCTGAGTGCCGGCATATTCTCCTGTCGGCGTTGATAGCAGGGTTGCCAAAATTGTTCTCTGTCGGACTTATAGCAATTAGGATTCTTCTTTGGCAGTAACTGTTGTCTGAAATGTGTTCATCGCACTAATGACTTCCACCAAATATATCATGATTATATCAAGCACAATTAATAGGGGCACAGTAAATTCACCTATAAGGCTAAAAATGTGGTTTACCAGCTTCCATATGAAGCAACTACTGATAGTAAGGAGGTAATACCTCCGCCAAAATCTGTTTTCTCAAACTACACTCTTTTTCTGGCTCATCTGTCTCTTTTTCTCTGTCCTTTTCACTCAACCTTTCTCTTTGATATTACATTTCATGTTCCTTTTTTGCTCTCCTTTTGTCTCTCCCCTTCACTGTCCTTTCTGTTTCTCCATGTTTCTCTCTCTTTTTTAAACTTTTTCTTTTTCTGTTTTTTTTTATAAAAATCTTTTCAATCTACCTTTCTCACTCCATTATACACTTTGTAGTCTTGATAACTGTACCTACAGAGACTCATTTTGACTGCTTGATCTCCTATCACATCTCAACCACTAGTGATTGTCTACTCATCACTATCTATAGTTCAGCAATACAAAACCTTCTCATTTACTTCAGGTGTACAACTCCAAATTCCTCCACCAGAGGGACCATATACACCTGATTCTTATTGATCTATCTGTGAGAACTATCTTCCTGTACTGAATATAATGTTTGGTTTGCTGGAACTGACACATCTGTTCTCTTTTTGTTTATGTTTCCATCTCAAATGTAAAACTGCTCCACTTAAAGAATGGGTACATGATGCAAATATCCTGAAGTTTGTGTCTCTTGCCCTTACCCCTCATCCATTATCCTCATTTCCGCAGAGAAAAGTGCAACTAATCACAGTCAACATGTCCTGGAAGGGTAAAAAGTCCTCCCTAACCCTGATGGGGACAATGTACCTTGATTATAGAATTTATACGTATTTTCCTTTATGCAGACACAAATAGTGCTCTTGGAAAGGTTGTCTCTGATTTCAATCTGATTTTGTATTTGAATGGTTCCTTATTCAGGATGGATGTCATTGAAAGGATCAACTAAATGGTGGAAATAGTTCTGTTAGCTTTACTGAGGACAAGCATATGGCTTCTAAAGTAATACTGTTACACCAGGTTCTATTGGGTTTTTGCTTTTGGTGAAAGTGAAACATTTGTAAATGTTGCTGAAATGCAGCATTTGTGAGGTACCACAATCACTGAATGTTGTCAAAATCAGACATAGGGTCATTATAACCATGTTCTTAAGAAATCTAATGTTATTTGAAGTCCATTTGCAAAATGTTACTGGAGATTACTCAAGGGATAAAGTAGATTATTGCACAGTGGCAGTAAATTGAGCAGATTAGAAATAAGAGCAAATGTTTTTCAGAACCATCGAGGGTCTCTTATCACTCTTATCACTCTTATCATAGAACCTTTTCTAGAGCCATTTAAAAGATTTTGGCTGCTTGATCTGGCAGGATGGCATTGAGTTGTCTAGTCAAGCTAAAGTTGAATGCAGACTGCTGAATGGTCTGAAAAGATGATGGGAGCTATATCAGCATTGAGTTAAACAGGAGTTTATTAACATGATTTGTATGTGCAAATATGTCTTATGCAGAGATTGGTGTGTAAAATCTTTGGCCACATTTCTTGCAGGTTATTTGACCTTAATAGAATGGAAAGTGTACAACCATGTTGAAATCCCCATCAGGGATGATATTTTGCTAGGATAGCACTTTGAAGATTTTTTTGAGAGGTGATATGCATCATAAACCATATCTAAGGTAAGGACATGCTGGCAGTACACACCCACAACCAGTGTTTTTTTTGTAAGAAGGTGCTGGAACTCACCATTTTCTGCCCCCTCATTTTTGTGTAGCCCTCTCTTTCTGCCCCCCTTGTTTTTCTGTAGCCCTCTCTTTCTGCCCCCCTCATTTTTCTGTAACCCTCTTTCTGCCCCTCATTTTTCTGTAGCCCACTCTTTCTGTCCCCTCATTTTTCTGTAGCCCTCTCTTTCTGCGCCCCCCTCCCCCGCTTTCTGTAGTCTGTACTTATCTTCTATGCTTTTCTCGCTTCTCTGCTTGATCGCGGCTCCTCTCTCTGGCAGCATTGTGATATCACAACAGTGCCGGAGCCGGAAGCAGGACACACAATAAGATGCAGTGCAGCACTGCAGAAAAAAAAATGTTAAAAAGTTAATTCAACTTTGAAAACCTATGGAAAAAAAGGTGCCGGAACTCCGTTATGAGCGTTCTATGGCAAAAAAAGCCCTGTCCACAACTATGAGGTTCCTGCCATTGGATTTAGTGTACATTTTTGAGGGAGTTAAAGGAAAGTTGCAGTTCACCTGTTTCAGGGTAGTATGTAAATATCAATATTTATATCAAACTATCTAGGAAGTACACATTTTGGAAAACATGCCGCCACACCTCTCCTGCATAGGGACAGGAGAGATCCCTAGAGTCTGCAGGTATAGACTGCAGCCTTTTTCAATGCACACAAGCACACAGGTGCATCGTGGGTTTTATTGATTGGGTTGCAGTGTTTGGGAGGGGGATAAAAGACTGTGTTGTTCACTTAGAAGAGATTGAAGAGTTAGAGCTAGACTGCTAGCTAGAGAGCTGGTTTCTATAATAGTTTGCATTATGGTCACCAGGAGGTGTAGATAACTCAGTATTGCTTACTGGTATCATCCTGACAAGATGGCATGCTGCTTAATGTAATGCAAACAATAAAGAACTGTTTGATTTGAAGCAAGAAGTTGTGTATGAATCAACTAAGGGTGTAAGTGTCAGAAGTTCTGCAAGTGGTGTCATCATGGGATCTATAAAGGACAGCCAATGCACAGCTGTACATCCAACCTCCAGATGAAAAGTGGTGGTGAGTGAAATGTATTGAATGCCACTATCACACACCAAACTGTTTATAAAGCTGTCAGTTGCAGAGAAAGCAAATATTCTGCCTGTGGAGAGACAGACAGGAGTAATATTACCATGAACTGTTCAGCACCTGTTTATTTCCAAAGAAGGCAAACGTTTTAGAAATTACTGGGCATTGTAGTGCCACACATTGGTTACTTACTGAGCTGTGAGTTGAGTGTAGTCCACAGATGTCTACTGTTTTAGCTGTGTGGGAGGCTAAAGCACCTGTTTGTTTTGCTAAATTGTCTGTGGATAGTGCTGTATAAATGTAAAGATTATTTTAACGTTTAAAGGCTGCAATAAAATCAAGAGCAATTGCTGCCAGTAGAGATTTTCTTAACTTTAGCAAAGATTTGCAAGAGAAAGAATTTAATATTTCAGAAAGAAAGATTGGAAACAGGTGTGTCTGAAATTGAGTACCAGCAAGGTGAATTGGAAAAAAAAACATAGGAATTTGGAGACTGGAAATGAAGTTGAAATTGTTTTATGCACTCTGCGCAAGCCTGGTGTTACCTGGGTTAGATTATGTGGCTAGGGAAGAGTATGCATGTTTGGAGAAGACTTTCATAGAAGATTTTGTGGGCATCAGAGAGTATGATCGCATGGAGAAAACTTTTAGAGAAGAAATCTCCTGGCTTGAAAAAGAGTTGAGGGACTCAAAGCAACAGTTTGTTGAAAAGATAAAAACCCATGAAGCTGTTTCTGAGTCCCTGAGAAATGAATTGCAAGAGTTACATGTATCGAAAGAAAAAGCAATGGAAACTCTTAAGATAGCGGTAGAGAATAAAGAAAGAGAAAAAGCAGCTGAAGCTCTTAAAGAGATTGCAGTGGAGAAAGACCAAGGGATTGCTGCGCTGAAACAAGAGTTTATCATGGTTCATTAAGAGGAATGCACATCAAGAGAATCTGTAAATGAGCTTGTGGAAGGCAATTTAGAGAGGCTTCATCTGGCTGCAAATTGTGAAAAGTTTGAACAACTGCTCCATGCAGAAAATACTTTTTCTGATAAGCATGCTGAGGAATGTGACAAAGCTGTGGCCTTGATAGCCTCTCTAAGGGGCCTGATGAACACTGTGGATGAGAGCATCCAATTGTGTAATCCTGGTGTCCCAGTCTCCAACAAGGTCTCTCCCAGCACTGATTAGCCCGAGGTCTCTCCCACACAGTTCAGCACATGGTACCACATGATGCTGTCCAGTCAGTGGAGCCTCATAGCGCTGTCTAGTCAGTGGAGCCTCATGGTGCTGTTTGGTTGGTGGAGCCTCATTGCGCTGCTGTTGATCGAGGTCCAGCTGTAAAGGTGTCTGGCCAGAGGTGTTTCAAGTGTGAAAAGCTTGGACACCTTAAAGCAAAGTGCACTAGACCCCAGAGACACTTGAACTGTTCACCAGGCTGGACACATCTTTGAAAGTTGCTGTTCCCTGTTTTAAGTAAAGGAATTGTGCGTGTGAACAACAGGGTTGTCCATGCAGTCGTGGATTCTGGGAGTAAAATTACAGTTTTCTCCAGGTCTGTTCTGGATGGGGCCAAGGTCTTGCAGCTGCCCAGAGTTAAAGTGCGCTGCACATATGGGGCAACCAAGAGTTTGCAAAGGACTTTTTTGTGCAAACCATGATGGTAGTGGCGGCCATAGTGCCTAAGTTGCCATATCCACTTATCAAGGGGTAAGATTTCACACTTATTAAAGAAGTCCTCTGTGAGCGGGTCCAGATGGACATGCCGGCAA
This sequence comes from Mixophyes fleayi, assembly GCF_038048845.1. NCBI lineage: Eukaryota > Metazoa > Chordata > Amphibia > Anura > Limnodynastidae > Mixophyes > Mixophyes fleayi. The sequence continues at coordinate 82,366,534 of NC_134404.1, forward strand.
CTGAGTCAATAGTTGGAAACCAGCATTAAGAATCCTGTCCAGGAAGTCACAGTTTCTGGGCCTTGATTGTTGGGAACTGCCATCCCGGAATGCTATACTGGGGATCACAACTGGACTGCCACAAAACTGCCACTGATCATGGAAGCCTTGACAGATAAAATTGGCCTTGGCTGGTGGCATCATGGATGTGCCAGCCTTGACTGTTAGTGAGATGATAGACTGGTCTAATTATCCAAAACTATGGAGTGCGATGAACTTTGCACGAGACCAGAGGAATGATATGGATTTACATCATGTGTTTAAATTAGCTAATAATGTTGATGCTATTTCGGGATCTGTCAACTCAGCAAGTGGTATGCTATCATATGTGGTTAAATAAGATAATTTGTTTCAAATAGCTGCTGTGAAGAGGAGGAGAGTAGAACAGTTGGTAGCTACAAATGTTCATGTACGCTTAGTGTTCGGAGCAGAACACCCCCGGGTGGGTGGTGGACACTTAGGGAAAGTGAGAACAAGGGAACAGGTTCTACACAAGTTTTACTGGTCAGGGGTATACTTAGCCATTAAAAGTGTCTTTAGGGCTTGTGCGGGTTATTAGAAAACCCATCTCTTTGGCACATGACACTCACAAGTGGAAAGGATTTATAAGCATCCTTTTAACAACAAAATCCCCATTCATATGCTGGTAGGCGAGGTTGAGAGGACACATGATAAAGGTGGTTCACTTTTACAGAGATGTGGTGTCCGCATCACTAAGGTTGGCAACATTATGGGGAAGGGTATTTGGCAAAGAGGCCTATTTGCCACACCTCTCCTGCAAAGGGACAGGAGAGATCCCTAGAGTCCGCAGGTGTAGACTGCAGACAGGGTTAATTCCCACACAGCCTTTTGCAATGCGTAAAAAAAACACTGATGCATCATGGGTGTTATTGTTTGGGTTGCAGTGTTTGGGTGTGGGAGAAAAGACTGTTGTTCACTTATGTTTGTGACTGATGCTAGAAGAGCTGGCCGGTGACTAGATAGCTGGTTTCTGTAATAGTTAGCATTAGGGTCACCAGGAGGTGTAGGCAATTCGGTATTGCTTACTGGTATCATCCTGATAAGGCTGCATGCTATTTACTGTGAAGCAAAGAGTTGTTCGTGTATGAATTACCTAAAGGTGTCAGTGTAACAAGGTGTCAGAAGTTCTACAACATATATTTTTTCCAATTAAAGCGGCTCTTTGTATTTGCTCCAGCACCAAATATAAAAGGACAGAGTATGGCACACCCCTCCCATCTGACTTTAAAAAAGTAAATCAGTTAATCGGTCACCTTTTATGCAAAGGCACTTGATACAGAACAGTAAATAACTTGATATTTATATACTAGAAATTCTGGAATCTAAACAATTATTATTGTTACTGACATTTACATGATATCATCTTCCCCTCTTATCATCTTAGATAGTTGTATCTGTGCATTTGTCCCATTTACATCTACACATTTGATGGTTTATCAAAAATAAAATCTCTATCAGAAATATAAAAATATGATCTGAAAGTATCATGCCTCTTGAGACAATGTCATACAGTAGCACCATATTAACTATCCTACAGTATACATACACAATCTTTTGTAATAATGGTGTCCAAGAAAATTATTTTCTTCTCAGTCGATTTAGACGATCATCCTTTTGAGAGCAATCTAAATAAACTAAAGGAAAAACAGTTTATTGGATTATGTATATGGGCACCATCATTCCAAATGGCTTTAGATAATGAATATGATACTACTGCTTTTTTTATTTAAGAGAAATTGTTGATCATGTAAGTTTATCTGTTATTTATTCATAATGCGGCTCCTTTAATTATTAGAAAGGGACTGGGAAGCCCTGCTTCCAGGTAAATCATGAAGAGTTAGTGAATGGAAGGGTGCAATCTCCTACATGATTATACTTTTACTGTGCTTAGTGATAGTGTCCATATTGCATGAGTTAAAAAGAGTAACATTGATACACTTCAAGGGTCGCATGTGCAGCCCTCTAATCTTCAAAGTGTTGTACATGACTTCTAATCTCAGCAATAAGTAAAAATGACATTTAGTCATAGAAAGAGACACATATCTGTAATGACATATCAGAAGGCATTTCAATGAAAGATAAACACGTTTTACAAGCTATAACACACAAATCACACAAGACAATGTGACTTCTGGGTGACCAGATTTTCCACCAGCTTTTGAAGGTTAGATATACAGTGCGATTCTACAGTGAGATTTCCATCTGTCAACATGTTGCACATATTAGGCCTGATTCATCAAGGCACGAATACTGAACGCAACGTGCATTTGTTTTAAAATGTGTGGAATTCCGGCACACACACACCCAAATTCAACTCAAGGAGTGACTCTGAAGACACGCGCGCTGATGAATTCAGGTATAGGCTCAACTCTACTACAGAAGACACTGAAGGATATGTCCAATATATGTGGAATATAAATTTGCAAAAAAAAAAGAAAACCTATTCAATCAATGTCACCTGTTAATAATATAGGCATTGATAATAAAACAGTTTAAAAACGTGTCTTTTTTCATTTTTTTCCCCCTGAAATACATTTATTAGCATGCATTGTACTGAACATAAAAAACATTTTTATAGTTGCTCCTGATTGCAAACACATGTTATTGCATGCATATGGTACACTTAGACTAGCCATGTGGTTGGAGCAAGTGATATAGCAGAAAAACAAGAAACTTTGAGATGTCCAAATTTTGAATCAGACGTGGCTGCGTATGCTCAAGTTTGGCACACCCTTACTGTACATTGACTATGGATGAACGCCCTTTCCCCGCCCCGTTCCCTCCCAGTAATCGTTAGCTGTAATAAATGTCCTTTGTGTACGAAGACTAATTGAATGTTGCTGCGTTTAGTTGCCTTTGGTCTGGTTCTGGGTATGCGCAGAATTGCAGATTATACATACAAAATCCATATTTATGTTCCTTGATGAATCAGGCTTGTTGCTATTAATGTGCCCCACGATAGAAAATTTTTGTTCGCATGTGTGAACCTAAACAAGACAACAATTTTGCAGTATAGCAAAACTTGCCTAAATACTCCTTACCTTGTTTTAATGAAGTATGCAGGAATTGGGCAGCTCTTATCCATAGAGAAAGGTAGGATATCATATGATTCAGACTGCACATCCCGCCTTCTCTGTCTTCAGATGTGCTGCTGGCGCTGTGCGATCTCCCTGCATTGTGCAGAGGAAGTCACATGATGCAAAGAAGGTCACATAATGCAGGAGTCTTGTTCTCGGCTTATGACTCACCAAACTTTGCCCGCAACCCCAGATCTTATTAAATCAACTGCAGCTGACACAAGGCATAAAGTCGAGAATAAAAGCAAAAAGACATAAAACAGGAAGGAGTTTGGGGCCACATTTCTCTAAAATGTTCCGCTTGTATATATGAAAATGTAAATGCGATTCATTTGTTTAATCCTAAATGGTAATGCTAATGGTAGCGCTGAGCAGGGCTGGATTTACCACTAGGCAACCTAGGCAACTGCCTAGGGCCTAGTGGTCCCAGAGGGCCCCCCCAGAGCCAACAGTAAGCGGGGTAGGCAAGGCAGAGGGACACTCCTCTCCTCCTGCCATCCCCCTCTGTCTGCCGGCATAATAAGGAGAACCGTGGCCGAAAATTCATTTAAGACAAAAAAAAAAACATAGTCAGCTGACCACGCGTTGGCTCCCGGCAGTCTCCTCTCTCCCACTGAATGTCAGGCGTGATGTCATCACGCCCGACGTCAGTTTCAGGGAGGATTCTACAAGGAGCATTGCCGGAGCAGAGAGGAGGAGCTGCTGCAGCGCAACATACAAAAAAGAAAACAAGACAAGAAGAACAGAACAGAAGAGAACAGAACAGGAAAGAGAAAAAGGCAATTGAAAGGTAAGCTAATGGAGGCACATAGGGTGAGAGGCCGGAGAAAGGTGGAATAAGCATTAAGAGCACAGAGGGGCATGAGAGCAAGGTGGAACAAGCATGGAGGGCACAGAGGGGCATGAGATTAAGGTGGAACAAGCATGGAGGGCACAGAGGGGCATGAGATAAAGGTGGAACAAGCATGGAGGGCACAGAGAGGCATGAGAGAAAGGTGGAACAAGCATTAAGGGCACATAGGGTGAGGGACATAAGAGACATGTGGAACAAAAACATGGAGGGCAGTGTGAGGGGAAATAAACAAAGGGAGCAAAAATATGAAGGGCACAGTGTGATAATGAAGGGTGCACAGTGTGATGATAAAAGGGCAAAAGCATGATGGAGGGCACAGTGTGATGATGAAGGGCGTACAGCGTACTAAAGGGGAAACAGTGTGAAGGAGGAGCAAAAGTGATAAAAGTGATGAAGGTGGGGACATTTTTTTCTCTTCTATACTTATCCAACTTATTTGCCAAAATACATTTTTTGTAGGAGAGAGCTGTGAGAGCAGGGAATAAAGTGACATCATACGGAGGATCGAGGTAGACTGCGCAGAGTTGGACCAATAATAGCAACCAGCAGGGAGTGAAATAACCTTTCTTTTCATCAGCAAACGTGAGTAATGAAAAGTAATCATTATTAAAGATTAAAGCTATGTACAACATTGTTTGCACTCTGTTTTATGTTAAGGATTTAATTAAAAGTTAATATATAATATTGTCTTCACTATATTTTCTAGTAGGTATTAAAAGTTAATATAATCTATGCTTTAACAACAAAAAAATAAATAGTACTATGGATTGTTTCACGGAGGGGGGCCCCAAACCAGTATCTTGCCTAGGGCCCTATGAGGTCTAAATCCGGCTCTAGCGCTGAGCCTGCCTATAAACGAAAAAAAAGAAAGTTGTCAGTGCTTATCCTTTACACTGCATATCTATGTAGAAAATCTAGCAAATTGAAAACATGAGTTATTTAGTTCTTATTTTGATCAAAAAAATTATGCCTGCATCCCAGCATCAAGGGCACCTCATTATATGCAGGTACTACACTGCTTTAAACACCATTCAAATTCAGTTAAAATCAGATGTCCTCACCTCCCAGGTATAGGGGTTTGCATTTAGCAAGGGCTGGCTTGTGAGCCACACCCAAATGTGCCTTAAATAGGCTTGATGAACAGCTGCTACGACAATAAGCCATTATTTAAAAAAAAACAAACAGAGAAAATAAAAAACAAGCCCGCACTCGGTATATCCCATCAGCTTATAAGAGAGCACAAATAGCTTTAGTGTTTCTCCTTGGCTGTTGTACTGTCTCCAATAGCAGTGTATCTTCAGTGGCGACAATAATAGGTAGAGAAAAATCCTTAACACTTGTGTGCTGTAAATGGATGAGGACCCACAGTCACAGCAACGGCACAAAAAGTGCTTGTAGCAGGTTCACCCAGGGCTGATACTATACTCCTCTAGCATGTGTTAAATAAAGGAGGGCTAAGGACTCAACCATATTCAGTCCTTTTCCCCTCTGCCCGTCTCATAAGCAGTATCTCTCCTTTACATCTCTTTTCTCAATCTCTCTCAATTCAGTAAACTATTACTTCATTAGAAATATTATTCTACATCTGTTGCCAGCGCAGTTTGCTGTTAGAAAGACAAAGTATGGAGCAATATACACAAACTAAATACATTGTTCAAGTTAGGGGAAAAACAAAATGATAGAGGCTCTGGGGATGTATTGTCATTTCCCTATCCCTTTGGATGTGTACCATATTTTTTATTTTATCAGGCTGTGGCATTTTTTTGCCGCTATCTCTACAAGTGATGCAATTTTAACAGGGTGCACATTTTCTCCTGCTCTTAGTGTTCTATGAAGTTTCTTATCGTCTTCGTGATTCATTTTCTCTCTTCTCAAAATAAACATGTGCCCATTCATTTGCAGGAAAGAAATTTAAATTATGACATATTACTCCATTGCTCCGCTGGTAGCCATCTTGGTCTTAAGGGGGGTAATGCAGGTACAACTGTTAATAGAAAAGTTTAAATAAAAAGCGTAGGGGTCTGTCTTATAAACACTAATAACTGTAGCGCAGCCAAAGTTAATAGTGTTTACTGAAACCACACCTACGCATTTTATTTTAGGTTTTGCATTAACAGTTGCACCTTATTCTGGAGTCGGATGGATGCATCACCCCCCCTTTAGACCAGCAATCTCACTGTCTGAAATTTAAGCAATAAGAATTAAGGATGAGCGGGCTCGGATGTCTGGAATCCGAGCCCACCTGAACAGTGTGATTCCGAGTCGGATCCGAGCGATGTCCGGGCATTCCCGCCGATTCCGAAACTTAAAACAAGGCTCTGACTCATAATCCTGCTGTCGGATCTCGCGATACCCGGATCCTTTAAATTCCCCGCTTGCCGCCGCCATCTTCACTCGGGCATTGATCAGGGAAGAGGGAGGGTGTGTTAGTTGGTCCTCTGTCCTGTGATTTCTCGTGCTGTGCTGTGCTGTGCTGTGTTCTGCTCAGTCCAGTCCAGTGGTGCTGTGTCCTGTGCTCTGTCCTGCTTAGTCCAGTGGTGCTGTGTCCTGTGCTCTGTCTTGCTGAGTCCAGTGGTGCTTTGTGCAGTGCTGTGTCCTGCTGATTCCAGTGGCGCTGTGTCCTGTGCTCTGTTCTGCTAAGGGCATTGTTATTTCTAAATTATTCCAAAGTTATAAAAAATTTATTAAAAAGTTATAAAAAAATAAATATAAAAAAAATAAAAAAATTATACGAAAAAAAAAAAATTAGGTTGAAAAAAATAGGTAGTACTATTTCAATTCAAAGTCACACTACGTTCACTCTTGCAGCTGTCACAAAAAATAGGTAGTACTATTTCAATTCAAAGTCACATTACGTTCACTCTTCCAGCTGTCACTAAAAATAGGTACTGCTGTATAACTACAGTCCAGTGGTACTCTCCTGTGCCGCAGATAATTTGTAAAGGCTTTGCCCAGTGTATGTGGTTTAGGGGTACGCTCTCTTGTGCTGCATATAATGGAGTACCAAAATTTGGAGGATAAAGTAGGGAAAGATCAAGAACCACTTCCTCCTAATGCTGAAGCTGCTGCCACTAGTCATGACATAGACGATGAAATACCATCAACGTCGTCTGTCAAGGCCGATGCCCAATTTCCTAGTACAGGGCATGTAAAATCCAAAAACCCAAAGTTGACTAAAATTTCCAAAAAAAGAAAATTAAAAACATCTGAGGAGAAACGAAAACTTGGCAATATGCCATTTATGACACAGAGTGGCAAGGAATGGCTTAGGCCCTGGCCCGTGTTCAGGACTAGTGGTTCAGCTTCACCCAAGGATCTAAGCCCTCCTCCTCCCCCCCTCTCAAAAAAATTGAAGAGAGTTATGCTGTCAGCAACAACAACAAAACAGCAAACAACTCTGTCTTCTAAACAAATGACATCACAAATCCCCAAGGCGAGTCCAAGGGTGTTGGTGGTTGATAAACCCGACCTTCCCATCACTGTACAGGAAGAGGTGACTCCATCCACCATTTGCAGCACACCCTTTGCATATGCTGGAAGGATGACCCACAGTGTAGATTCAGATTTGGATAATCAAGGTGTCAAGGAGGCTATTGATGTAGCTGGCGTTGTGGAGGAACTTGATAAGGAGGATGCTGATGTGGTTATCATAAATGAGCCACCAGGGGGGGAAACAGTTGTTGTCCATGGGATGAAAAAGCCCATCGTCATGCCTGGTCAGAAGACCCAAAAATCCACCTCTTCTGTCTGGAGTTATTTTTATCCGAATCCGGACAACAAATGTATGGCCATATGTAGCTTATGTAAAGCTCAAATAAGCAGGGGTAAGGATCTTGGCCACCTAGGGACATCCTATCATTTCAGCCACAGTAGTTTGGTAGGCCCTGTCGCTGAAATGATTGGTTTTTTAAAGTGTGCATGTCCTATTTCAACAACATCAGGGTGGGTGGGAAGGCCCAAGGACAATACCATGTTGCAACTCTTTTTTTGGCATTATGTGCTCTTTGGGGCCTAGTTCTATTTCCATCAGAGATATTCCTGCAGGCCATGTCACCGGCACAGCTATGTTGGTGTTAGACGTGCGCTGCATACTCTGTCTGATTTAGCAGAAGCTAGCCATTGGCCTTGATAATCAAATAGGCTTTCCGTGATATTACATTGTCAGGGATTATGCTAAACAGAGTGTCATGGTATTTGAGATCCTTACCTTACCTACACACAGCGTATACAGCGCTGCTATTTGTTCTATCATATTAATGTTTAGATAGGGTCTCTACATATTAACACACTCCGCTTGCTCACATCACCCAGTGAAGCAAGCGCTATATAAGTGCCAACTTTTATACACGTTAGGCAGCGTCTTTAACGAGAATACAGTATCTATATAATTGTGAGTGCTTTAAGATCTTACATGACCTTTAATCAGGCCACTTTAATCGCTGCTCTATTACAGATCTCTGTACAGTGATCATCATGCATATTTTTGCAGAACCAATTTAAATATATAAACAGGGTCTCCTAGAATACGTACTATTTTATTTAAAGGAGTTTTAAGGGGCATTACACTCTAATAGAGAGACTCATCATTTCGAAATAAAAAAAATGCTCTAATTCTTGTTAAGTTCCCAAAAAAAGGAACTGCCCTTTCTATTACTACTTTCTTTCTTTCTTTCTGTATTTCCAAAAAAGAGGAACTGCCATTTCTATTACTACTTTCTTTCTTTCTTTCTGTATTTCCAAAAAAGAGGAACTGCCATTTCTATTGCAAATTATTTTTTTTTTGTAGTTCCAAAAAAAAAATAACTGCGGCCTTAACTGCTATGTTGGTGTTAGACGTGCATCCGGTGTCCGCCATCTGTGCAGTGGTATTCAGACCAGTTGAGGGTTTTATATTGTGGCCCCGGTACCAAATTGGGTACCGGGGCCACTACACTACGCAGTCCAGATAGCTATGCAGTGGAATTGAGACCAGTTAAGGTTTTTTTATTGTGGCCCCGGTACTAAATTGGGTACCGGGGCCACTACACTACGCAGTCCAGATAGCTGTGCAGTGTAATTGAGACCAGTTAAGGTTTTTTCATTGTGGCCCCGGTACCAAATTGGGTACCGGGGCCACTCCACTACGCAGTCCAGATAGATGCATATCAGATATTAAACTACATTCAATGTTGGGGCCAAATCCAAAATTAATTAAAATGACATGTCATCGTCAAAAACAAGAGGTATTGACGCGTTAGAACTACACCCTGTATATGCTGCAGAGGATGTAGGAGCAGGCAGCTGTGCAGTGGAATTCAGACCAGTTGAGGGTGATATATTGTGGCCCCGGTACCAAATTGGGTACCGGGGCCACTACACTACGCAGTCCAGATAGCTGTGCAGTGTAATTGAGACCAGTTAAGGTTTTTTCATTGTGGCCCCGGTACCAAATTGGGTACCAGGGCCACTCCACTACGCAGTCCAGATAGATGCATATCAGATATTAAACTACATTCAATGTTGGGGCCAAATCCAAAATTAATTAAAATGACATGTCATCGTCAAAAACAAGAGGTATTGACGCGTTAGAACTACACCCTGTATATGCTGCAGAGGATGTAGGAGCAGGCAGCTGTGCAGTGGAATTCAGACCAGTTGAGGGTGATATATTGTGGCCCCGGTACCAAATTGGGTACCGGGGCCACTACACTACGCAGTCCAGATAGCTGTGCAGTGGAATTGAGACCAGTTAAGGTTTTTTTATTGTGGCCCCGGTACTAAATTGGGTACCGGGGCCACTACACTACGCAGTCCAGATAGCTGTGCAGTGTAATTGAGACCAGTTAAGGTTTTTTCATTGTGGCCCCGGTACCAAATTGGGTACCGGGGCCACTCCACTACGCAGTCCAGATAGATGCATATCAGATATTAAACTACATTCAATGTTGGGGCCAAATCCAAAATTAAAATGACATGTCATCGTCAAAAACAAGAGGTATTGACGCGTTAGAACTACACCCTGTATATGCTGCAGAGGATGTAGGAGCAGGCAGCTGTGCAGTGGAATTCAGACCAGTTGAGGGTGATATATTGTGGCCCCGGTACCAAATTGGGTACCGGGCCCACTCCACTAAGCAGTCCAGAAAGCTACCTCGGTCCAACGTTTTGGACTAAAAACAATATTGTGAGGAGTGAGGTGTTCCAAATACACTGGAAATTAGTGGAAATGATTGTTATTGAATGTTATTGATGTTAATAATAGCGTAGGAGTGAAAAACAAACAAAAAACTAGATTTTAGCAATTTTTATGCTTTTTTTAAAAATAAATCAGAACCCAAAACCCTAAATCAGAACCAAAACCTTTCGTCGGGTGTTTTGGCAAAACAAATCAGAACCCAAAACCTCAAGCTAATCAGAACCCAAAACCCAAAACACTAAAGGTGCCCGGTGCACACCCTTAATAAGAATTAAACTTCCGCAATTCGCTCCTGTTGCAAATCTTTACTTTCACTTTCTCTGTAAGTCTACATTTACTACATGTCGCTATAACAGCTATCGGCATTGTAGTGTATACATCTCTCTTGTCGGAATTATGCTTGTCGCTAATTTGTACCCCACCCTACTGATCAGTACATACATTATGTGCTTTAATTATCATAATATTTATTGTTTCATATTGACGTTGTTTATTAGCATATTCCCAATGGTACCCATACCATACAGGCCAGATATGAGAAGCTTATTTCATAAAAATATGTATATGTAGGGTTATTAACAATTATTCTTTAATAATTCATCAGTATTGGCAACATTCCACTTGCGACCACTGTCCTTTTTTGGGATGTTTTTTGTCCTTTTTCATACGGTTGTAGATATCAATACTATTTACCTTGATTACCGTCTCTAGCGATTTGGTTCATGACACAATGTGCAATATTGGGCCAATAGTTATACTTTCAACAAAGCAACTAACAAATTTTTCAAATATTTTATTATTGGTTCAAAAATAAAATAATTAAATAGACAAATTTATTCCAAATCCCATTTTGTTTACTGTACCTTTCAAAATTTGATAAAATGTGCTCACCTCACCTCTTGAATACATTTATTTTGCAGTTTTTATGTTACTTTAGAAATATTGTTTTCTTAAAGATGCATTTTAAATATATAGTTCAATAATGTATTTGATGTATTTCAGTTGTGTACTGTGGTGTTCTTAACCATTATTTTATATGTGATATTTGAGGTTTAACTTAAAAAATGTGAAAAGTGTTTTAATACATAAAAATTGATGAACGTGTTTCATCTTTTATTAACTGTTTATATTAGTTTATCTATAACTGTTAGATGTTGCAGTACATTATTACTACATTATACATTTATTGTTTTTGTTTTTTGTTTTGTATTCTGAAAAACTACAATTTGTAGTAAACATTGGGGTCACACCAACCTAAATTGTTGAAAAGCTATTTTTATGCAATTAACAATTTATCAATTAAGCAACTTGTTTATTTAATTGACCCAGAATTCATTATTCATCAGTTCATTATGTTATTAACATATTATGCTGTTGCTTAGTAGGAAGAAAAACAATAGCGGTTGCACAATAAAGACAAAAAAATGTAATGGCTTATCATGGTTGCTAATTGGAAAAGCTAATTATAAAACATGCCATTAGTGAAGAACTAGATGACTCCTTTGATTGGAACTGGGATACAGATTATTTTTTTTTTATTGGATTTCGTTATGATTCATATTAATTATTTATTTTGATGGGGTGCATAAAAAGTCTCGTTTTATATAGCACACAAAGGTAGGCCAAAAAAGAACACTGAATAATTAACACAAAACACAAAAGAAGAGCTAAGTTCAAAAAAAAAAAATTCCATTCCATTTCCATGAGGAATCTTGCTTTTCAGTCTTCCTCTTATACTCCCATGGCTACTTTCGGTAGACCATTTCAAAATGGGAAATAAATTGGAGGTATCATTTTTGTTCCCGGGAGACATTGAACCATTATCACAATTAGTGTCCCTGATTGCACTGGCAAAGGTCAAGTCTACAATTTAGTTAGTTACTAGTTATTACATCACTGCCTATGTGGTAAGTTCTTCAGGGATCAAAAGAGAAAGGCAATTTCCTATATAAATAATAATTCCTATTCCAAACTTCCTTTTATCTTATGGTAATAATGGTAGGGCATAAAGATAGCAGAAGAAGTCATTAAAGATGTTTTGGTGAGCCATGTGTCATGATCAATAAATATAATGTGGCAGGACAATAACGAAGATACACTTGGGTTATTTGGAAAAAGGCAGCGGACTGTACATCAAAAGTCACCAGTTTAAAGCATCTGCCAATGTCCTGTGGTGAGCACTATTTGGAGGTAATAATACCTTTTAGAGGTACATTTCCCCATGAGACCAATCCAAGCTAACATCACTTAATGTTCAAACGGAAATTCATTTACATAATTTTTAAACATTTCAAAAATGTTTGCCTGAATTGTAACTGTTTTTTTCTGAACTTTTTATTGCCTCCTTTGTGTATTTGCTCTACATTGTAAACCCCCAAGAGGTATTTTATTTATAACGTTACTGCTACATTACATTTAGAGTGTGCAATAAATTAAAATGTATGGGGTAAGTTGTTTTGTTTGAATATTTAGGCGTAATAACGTTCTCATTTAAAGGGGTGACGTATATCCTGATATTATGACTGTAATTCAGCTAAATTTGCAAACAGACAGATCCAGAATGAGAAAGTAAGGCAGAGAAAAACAATGAGGCCTATCTTAAATGGTGACATTCAAAATGTAAATATTGTTAACTGCTATTCTGTCAGTTTATCTTAATGTGCTGTGGAGAATGCTGCTGTTGTATAAATCAATGTTAATAATAATAATAATAATAATAATAATAATAATAATAATAATAATAATATAACCAAGTAACAAATACTCTATATAGAACATTATAATTTATGTCTAGATTCTGAACAGGTTTAAACAATAAGCAGAGCAATGCACTCAATGGAACAACTGAGTTGACTTTTCGATCATAAACCAATGAAATCCAATAAAAAGGTGCACGGACACAATAGAATGCAAACTTAAACTAGATGTAACAAATGTGGCCAAATTCACAAAACTGGTGTTTTTTCACATTAAAACAGACTGAAATTACTTTTATGAATATGATGCTAGAAACTGAAACTTTTATTAGTAATTATCTAAATATTCATTGTAAAGACTGGTCTCATTACCATCATAGACCCTTATTTAAGTGCTTCATTTTGAAGTAACTATTATCATTTTGCTCACTTTTGTCATTTTAACTGCAGTAGCTTACAAATTATTTTAGATGTTTGTGAATAACAGATAAGGGGGTAAATGTATCAATCTGCGCTTTTTTCAAATCGACGATAATCGGTGACTTTGCCGGACAGATTTAAAACAGCAATGTCTTTAAAGGCAGATTTTATATTGCCATTTGAAATCTGCCCTGCAAGGTAACCCATTATCGGTGACTTGCAAAAACTGCAGATTGATACATTTACCCCAAGATGTTTTTAGGTGTGTTTCACTAACACCAGTTCACTTATTATATTTATTCTTCAAAGCTGGTTACTAATGAATGTACAGGAGATAAAGTGGAAAAAGCAACATAGAGTATTTCAGCTCAGCTAAATCATACGTGTCTACAGTGCCTGTAAGCAACATTGGAGTGGAAGGAACTAAGCCCATATGTAGCCAGTCCAAGGGATCTATGCATCAAGCCAATCAAGCATTTTAATCATACAGAAACAGCTGTTTCCGCATGATTTACATTTAGTTTCCATGCACTAATTGCCTAACAGAGGAGTTTTCACAGAAATTCCCTCTGTTTAGGAAAATACCTTGTACCATTGCAGTCCTCATAGATTAATATAGGGACTGCGATGTTCTGCAATGCATTAAGCTTTGCTAAGCTTTGCATTGTGCTGACAGGTAACGCCATCTCAAGATAGCGTTACCTGTCTTTTCCTATGAGATTGCTCTGAAGTGTCTCTGGCTTCGCAGAATCCGTTACAGTGGAAGTGCTGTGCACATGCGCATAGCACTTCCTCCTTTTACAGGCAGCGCTAAGTGGTCGCTAAGATTTGCAGCGATGGATATTTAGTTGCACCGCATCTTATGGATGTATAGATCCCAAGTATCTAAACATTAACAGCAGCACAGAGTAATCCTGTGAAATTCTCATCAAACTGGTGCAGGAATATTGTGGAGTCAAATGCACTTGTCTGCAAATCAATGTTCATACATCCAATATAAAATTGTATATTATCACCAGTGTTTGTTATTATATCTGAATTTGGCCCAAAATGTCAAAATATAGCTTCGTTGGATTGTCCAAATAACCCTCAGGAAATATAGTTAAGAAAACTAGTTTCACAGATAACTATATTAGATAGACTAGATAACATATCCTTCCCGAAAGAATATCTTTAAAGGGACTCTGACCTGTACAGCACTTACTGACATGCATGCAGCTTCAGTGGACATAAAAATAGAGATCAATACATCACTTTGAGGTACACACTGTCAGTACTGATGATTTTTTTGTCAAATGTTCATTGGATAAAAAATAGAGCAAACATAGTTCAGAGTCTGTCACACATTTAGAAAAGTACTGACAGTGAATGTCATTTACAAACTGGAAACATTGTGGAGATGGAGAACTATTTTTACACTTATCTATTTGCCAGCTGTACACAAAAATGGGTACATCTATTCCACCTTTTGAGGCGCATCTGTGAAAGTGGTTTATACAGCTATTTGCAGGATTGTGATCCATGATAGAAATGTGTATATTCACTTAGTTAGTTACAACTTCTCATGTATTTACATCAAAATTTAGCTCACTGGAGCCTCATTTATTAGTTAAATACTTCGGGACAGTAAAGGGACTTAGTAGCTGGCTTTACTTTACGGGGCAGATTCAATTCTCCAAGATGTGTCTCCAGAATAGTCCACAGACACTCAGAGGCGATATCCGGCCTGGAATCTTTGCACATTTTTGCAAAAATAAGTAAAGATTTTAGTACCATATTAATCAGAATTGCAGTTATTAAAGTTTTTTTCAACCTACAAAAAGGATATTCAAACTTTGGCAAAATTAGGACTGTCTCCAAAATGTGCAAATCTCATACCCTGATGTTTGTTAAATGTCTTGTCCGTCTAAATCAGTCTTGTTTTTAGCATTTTTTGACCAACTAATCAGACACATTAGCAGGCCTCATTTATGAATTGTCCTGGATGGATGCACACTGCTTTGGTCTTGCACCCCTGCATCTGAATGGTCCTGCTAGTGTACATAATGGGGAGGTACTGCAAATTAGAAGTGTGCCTAGGTGTGCAAAGAATGGAACAATCTGAACAATGTGCATTGTCAAAACTCACATAAAAATCCAACCTTCTACTATTTTAGAAGCGTCACTCTCATTATATTAAACTTTGCCATTTTTCTCCTTAATATACTGCTCAATTTTGCTATGGCTTAAATTATTAATGGAAGTGTTTTTATTACATGGGTAAAGCTTTTGTAATATTGCTCGCAGTGCACCTAAAAATGTGGAGTAGGGAAATTGAAAGGTGTGGGTCAATAAAAGTATAAGATGAGACCTGTAAATTGCCAGCTCCAGGGAGGGGGGGGGGTGGCAAATTGTAGCCCAGGGGGGCAAGACTCGACTCAGCAGCCTATTAGGAACATTTTAAAGGAAATAAATGCAGGTGGCTCAGTGACCCAGCCCAAGGTAGCCCACTATGGGACCAGCCCAGAGGGCAGATGCCCGCCTGGGCCAGTCCCATAGTGGATGCTAAACTGGTGCAAAATGAAAGCCCTTTTGCAAAATATAAATGGCTATGTGCTCTTCTGCGGAGTAAGGAATGCCCCTAAAAATGGATATTTAATACCTCTTTTTCTTATTTCAATGATTTTGTTCTGCAAATAAAAATCTCATATTTGAACTGCTCTAAAAAAATAAGCCCACTGGTGTGCTTACTCTGTACATAGCTAGAAACGCCCTGCCGTGATCTAACCCCTTGGCCCATACACACCTCTGCTCTTCCACAAATGCTGTCATTTTGCTCTACACACTCCTGCACTTTGCAGAAATGTAGGTTCACTTGTACAAATCAAAGAGCATAGTGGGACCAAAGCTGATTTTGCTGTGTCTTGTCTGTGCTGCGTTCCATAGGTAACCTCCAATATTGATGCTAACTTGAATTCCGCAAGAAACACCCCAGTCCGGTTTGCTCCCTTACAGTCTCTATAAACATACAGAAATAGGAGCGTAATATCCACAATAAAGGGCAGAATTTTACCACATGCTTCTGTGTTCTTAATTAAACCTTAGTTTGTTCCTCATGTTAGTCTATTCATCACTATGTTTAGTGGTATTGCTGTAGGATTACTGGTAACCTAACTTTATTTCAAACAATGAAATTATATATAGTTCCCGCTAATGCAAAAAATTTGAATAGCCCCTTTAATATAACACAGTTTTCTTTAATTTTTTCTGCATAAATTATTATTTTGTTTTTCACTGAATTCCACATGTTTCATTTATTTTCACAATTATTCTTTATAAGCTCTCAGGCAGCCCAGGCATTGTGTTTACCATTGCACAGACTACAAAAAAATGTTTGTGGAGTAAAATAAACACATCCTACATCTCATGCATCTCAATACACAAAAAGGTTGCAAAACCTTCAAACTGGAATATCAAGAGCATTACAAATGAATGCTCTACACAATGGAGCTTTTGCCAGCTAATCTAATCCACCCCATGTATCTAAATGAGGGCCATGCATAACAATGCTGGGGATGGATTTCTATTAGAGTTTCATCTGCAAGCTGACAGTTGTTTGAAGAAATAACTATTTCCTAAACATGAAAGCCCCCCTCACAATGCACCCACTGATGTCTCATAAAGTGACTTGACTTTTTTCTTCTGATTTGACATTGGTAGGAAGAAAGGTGGACTTAGACCATAGGACCCCTACCAGGTTACCTTGCAGTGGATTACCCTTGCAGGTGCTAATATAATTGAAGGTGTGGCAGCAGATACAGCCCACTAATAGCTTTTCCTATATGGAGATTACCTAGGTAGAGAATACCAGAGTACCTGAAGAATAGGCATGTGAGTACTTTATTAACATATCACCATTCAGTGGCAGCTGCATATCTAGAGAAGAAAAAACTCTTTAAAGAGCCTATTCATCTATGTTAATGGGCCCATTGCACAGCACATTGTGTGAGAAATTAAGTCTCTAGCTGTGAACTTCCTGTGCTGTGCAAGCTGCCTTGACTCTCTTTTATTGCTTCAGTGTTATTATCTCCTGGAAATAAAAACAATCATGTTCTCACATTTGAGAAGCCAAAACATTCCAAGATAACAAACTGGTAACGCTGGCTGAAAGTTTCCCTTTGTCTCCCTTATTAAGTGAAAAATATGTTTCTAAATTAAATCAAACCCTAAATTAACTTCCAAACACATCATATTAACTCAACGGCCATATGCATTGCAATGTCATTTTTTTTAACAAAAAATTTAAAATAAATATATATATATATTTAAACGCAAAAACACACGCATAAATTAAACTATTTTGCTGTTTATATGCCCGTGCTTGGTATTCATTTACACAGCAACTATGTTAATTTATGCAAATGAGACATGCATGTTGTTTGAATGCTTAACTGGCGAAAAGACTTCCTTTTTCTGAAATTCTAAAGTATAAATAGACTCCATCATTATATGTTTAATCAGCAAATTACTTCTACGGACATAGCACTGTCACTTAGTGATCTTCAGAATGTTGATGTGAATACCGCGTTAAAAATTGCTGTTGACAGCGGTCAAATGCATCGTAGGTTTTCGTGATTACGTTTTCATTAGTCCGAGATTTTCATTTGCTAATGAAAAACAATTTCTGCTTTGTCTGCAAAATTATAATGTAGTCCATTGCATCGTCATTACCATCATCATCATCATCATTACTCTGTCTAGAAGAAATTTCTAAATGCCAACTGATTACTAGACAATTAAAAAAGAAAACAGTCCAAATAATATCAGCATTTTTAATCCATACCCCCTATTTCAAGGTAAGAAACATTTGGTGGGCTTGGGTGTTTTACAAAAACGTATTTCGTTTTATAGTCCATAAAATTTAAGAATGGAAATAAAAATATATTTTTTAGATTATTTATAATCACATTTTTTTTTTTTTTTTAAGAAAAAGAAAATGTCAATTGGATTCAATAAAGGATTTATATGCTTATCATTCAAACATATCCCATTTGGTTTATTATTATTTTTTAAAAAGCTTTAGAGCAGTTTTTTCACATCCTTTATTCTGAAATGAATGTTCGGGGCCAATAAAAAGGCAGCCCTGACTCATTTGTGAAGTATAAGCATAAAAAGTAGGAGATGATTATCATTTGATATCACAATACTGGTTACAATATCTGCTTACAAAAAGCTTCACAAAACAAAAAAGCTTGGGAGATCATGAAGCACATTTTAAACAGCTCATTTGCTGAATTATGTATTTGCCAGTGGGTTTTCCTTAATTTAGTCAATTAACTAAGAACTGTGTAAGTAATTTGAAATTGCCCTCTCTGCTGCTAGTGTGTTTAGCTTAAATTTGAAAAAAAAATGTTGCAGTGTAAATGAAGCTATGCTAAAACCATATTAGATGACAATTATATCATAATTGGGCAGTAGCTGAAATTAGTGCAAATGTTCTTAAAATTTAGTTTTTTAGATACATTAAATGTGCAATGATTATTTAAAGTTGTAGCAACTCCCAGCAAGTAGAAAAACTAGTCAGCACTGCAATTTAATATATAAATTCTGTTTTTCACCTGTAGTTCATTGCTAAGTACATATGTACGCTTCATGTGTAAGCCTCAACAAAACTTAGATTATCATGTTGTCTGTTACTTGCTATGCATGTTTGTCGATTATAATTAACTAGAATGCATATTTGTACTTACATTATAATCTGTATCTGTTGTGTCTGCCCTACAAAGCATTTGAGAAGCATATGAGTAGATAAAATAGAAATAGAATGGTAGGCTTTATAATTTATTAAATTTCTGGCTTTAAATCAATTCACAAAATTGCATATAGTTCATAGCGGGATCAGAATTAAATGTCCAATATTATAGTGAAACCCACTTTTTGAAGGGTAAATTGACATGATCATTAGTGTTAGAAGAACACGTGTTTGTGTTTTTGGATCACGTGTTTGTGTGGTATCATATGGAGAGCATGTATAGTCTTTTTTTTTCTTCTGAAACTATAAATGTTTTGTTTCCACTAAATTAGTTTGTGAAGTTCATGGTGGAAAAAAGTTTTACACTTTGGAACAAAATAATTTTTTAACATTTTACTTTTTAACAAAATTATCTCTTACTACATGATTTAAAAAAAAAAAAAAAACAACTAGTATTAACATGCAAAAAGTAAGAACAATAATAAATATAATCTTTTTTGCAAAAATAATGATATTGAAAATTTGACAGAATTTATAGATTTTTTGATGGATTAAAAAAATTGAGCTAAACTTGATAACATCAAACAGGCTTCACCATGTTTGAGCAAGTGTGTGAACCAGCTCGAACTTGTTCAAGCTTAAATTGACATATGTTGTTTTTTTATTTGCTAACGGACACAGGTCCATTCCAAAGCATCACATAAGCACAGGTTCTTCTGGGATTGCCCTTTTTCCTTATTTTATTACTGATCATGGTTATGATATGCCCATATTGACTTATTTTTACTTGTAGTGATTTATTTTAATCTAGGATCATCAAGACTTAGCACATTAAAAAAGCAAATATACAGTATTTCAGCACACTTTATTTTTAAATATGCCTATAATGACACATTGAGTTTGTTTGTTTTGGGTGATGTCAATATATAAATGATAATAATAATAATAATAATAATAATAATAATTATTATTTATTTTAGCTTGGATTGCTTATTTTATTAGAAATTAGAATTCAGGTGCACCTGAATTAAAAATATAGGTGGAAATTGGCTCTTTTGTCATTCATGTGTCAGGTGTTTTGTTTCAAATTTATGGGAGTCATAAGCAGCCTGCACTATATTTGCACTGCATTAGCCATTCTGTGTTTTAGTTCTGCTGTTATTTCACTGCAATGCTATAAATATGCACATAAACAAACCATTTTAGTTATTCTTAAGATGGTGATGTAACTGGCATGTGAATCATGACCGCTCTTCACTACTAGAACTTTTTGGATGAGAAGAGTAACTCTATGGTAATCTGATCTGGGCACCCAATGTGACAAATGTTTGTGTCTAATTAATGCGATGAAGAAATTACATATTATTTGCTAATTGGATAATTGAATATGGGCTCTAATTAGCCCATTTAACCCAAGTCACATATCCAAATACGCTATGCAACTTTGAGTCAATCTGGATAGTTTGAACCAGTGACATTTGAATTATTTTTTCTTCTGGACAAATAAACTGGTAGATCTACAGGTAATATTTTCGTGGAATGTTTCAACTGATGGCAAAGATGTTGATGTACTAAACAATTTTATTTTTTGTGTTACACATTTTAATTTTGTAGCACACATTTTACTTTTGTGGTACACATTTTACTTTTGTGGTACACATTTTACTTTTGTAGTATACATTTTACTTTTGTATTACACATTTTACTTTTGTAGTACACATTTTGCTTGTGTATTAAAATGTAAGTGCCTACCACTTTTAGTGTAAGAAATTTACAATGCAGGGCTAATCATGGCAAGTATATAGACATGCTGTGCAATTCAGACTATCAACAGCCAGTATTAGCACCATATTGAGATGCACAATGTCACTTGTTTGTTTAATAAAAAAAAAAAAACACTTTAACAGGATACAAGTCATTAAGATTCTTCTAAAACAGGTTTTTGACACAGCAGAAACAACAACATTCTACAATATACCATATTTTACCCTGGCGGCACAAGACATGAATAGTTTAATTAATTCCTTCAGTGACAATGTCTTTTCTAATGATTAGAGCTAACAAAATGCAGCACTTATCGTCCAGAAACAAAAAAAAGATATAACTTTATATTATGGACCAAAACACACAAGTAGACCAAAACACACAAGTAGATTGACCATGGGAGGCCGTATGTTATCACATTTGCTGCCACTGAATTAGAAGAAAACACTTTTAGAGCCATGAATTTAAAAATATAGTAATAAAGAAAAAAATAACTCAGATTCAACTACATAAGATATAAATAAAATAGATATCATAACGGCGGTTTGGGCAAGTATGTGAATCCTCATTATTCCCAATGAATAAGCACCTCCATGGTGTGTAAATGTCAATATGGTTTATATTCTAATATGTTTTCATATTACACAAATGACGCTTTAATTAAAAAAAAATATGTATACAATTATCAGTAATTTTTTCAAGGGTTGACAGCCTCATATTTGTAGCTGCATTGATTGTATTTGACCTATTTTTAATTTAAAATGATATAATGGACACTTATTTCTATTGTAATATGTGACCATATTTATGTTTGTCCTGTTTTCCCTACAGTATGGCGCTGTGGAGCACTGTGGCACCTTACAAATCTACAATAATGATAATAATAATAATAATAATAATAATAATAATAATAATGATAACATTATGGACCTCATTTAGAGTCGGACACAAAGTCCGTGTAAGGAGTGTAGGAGTGGGAGTGTGCCGCAGCTTGGTAGGGTATTATGAGTTGCAAGCAACCCCAGTTGCGTCCCACTCGTAATACCCTATTGAGCTGCGAGCAGTTCCTGCAGTTAGCTAACTACTTGCGCCACCTAATTCCTGCCGCACAGCTTTAGGCCTGTTTTGACGTGTGTTGCGTCTGCGCCTCACTGCGACTAGGATGCATTTACATGGCCATGCCTTCACAATTCCGCGTTCCTCCCATTCTCTCATAGTGAGTCGCAAGCTGTCGCAAGTGTTATTTGCACCCAAGATGCAGGCGGATTTGGAGCTTTCTGCACATGCGTGGTAGTGTTTTTTGGTTAGATGTGCCTAAATCAGACTTTGCGTCCGACTCTAAATGAGGTCCTATATGCTCAGACTCAAGAATTCAAGACCCATCTGCAAATACCAATAGCATCAGTATTGGTTTAGTGTACAAGCTGATAAAGTATGGCTAATTTAGTGTAAGTTCCTAGGGTAAAGTGTATATCTAGATACAGAGATAGGATGAGAAGTTCAGGGGATATATATACCAAACTGTGGGTTTGAAAAAGTGGAGATGTTGCCGACAGCAGCCAATCAGATTCTAGTTATCATTTATTATTTATTAGTACATCCTACAAAATTACAGTTAGAATCTGATTGGTTGCTACAGACATCATGTCCACTTTTTCAAACCCGCAGTTTAGTAAGTATACCCCCAGTGTCAAGGTCTGTGGGACAACAGAAGATGGTATGCTGTAAATAAGGGAAGCTAGTCTTAGACACATATACGAAAGCACCCAGAGTTTGTCAGTTACCACCAATTTCAAGAAGAAGATTAGAAAAGATCAGTGGGACAAAATCCTACAAAGATGTCCATGGGAATAAGAAGCAATGACTTTGTAATAAGCCAAAGATATTGAAAATCAGTGAAAGAGATTAAACAATGTTGTTGTAATATTACCATACCATTTGCAACACAATACCCTCTACAAAAATAATATATAAAACAAGACCAAAATACTGAGAAGTTATCAAAAGTTGCTGATTAATAGCACTGAGAAATAAAATATATAATAATAATAATAATAATAATAATAATAATCTTACACTATAATATGCAACTAATTTATATTTACTCACTTTGAATTTCCCACAGACGCCACTATAAACGCCACTATAAATCTAAATACTGCATATTAACCCAAAGTAAACATTTGTATAAGTTAATTTTATTCTTTTTTTTCATTGTAAGCTAAATCAAGCCATTTGTTTATTTGTAAGTCATGAGACCTTTTAATTGTAATTTGGGCAGGGATTCTATGTTTGCTTTATTAAGGCTTTTGTATTCTTTTGAGAAGCTCACCTATTGTGCATTGTATACTTTTATCATAAAAAAATGATAAAAAAATGATCCTCAAAATAAATAACGTATTTTGCATAATATTTTCTGACTAAAACACTTGTACAGCCATTTGTAAGAGATGTTTTGTGTGGTTGCTTTTTAGGTATGTCCAAGCACTCATATTATAAATAGATGTATAAAATTATTCTACAGTAATTTATTTAGGGGGAGGGGTTGTAGTAACTTCCTTTTGCCAGTAGATGTCACTGTTGCAATTGCTGTTAGTAATAATCATTTTAGTAAAGGCTGTCTATATCCACTTTAGGACATAGAAAACTACAGATTTGCATACAACATGAGTCATGTACCTTTCAACAATGGTATTTATTGCCCACAATTTATAGTGTATATGAACAGGTTTGAGATTACCTCTCATTTAAAAAAAGTAATATCTTAGTGGATGGTGGACACAGGAAGTACTCACTTGTTGCACTAGTGGACCAAGAGAGTGACACCAATTCATCATCATCAGCAATTTATCTAGCGCCGCTAATTCTTTGCAAAAGTATAGAACTAGGACTTCTGCTTTTATTATTATTTTAGAGGCAGATGTAAAATTGTGTCTTCTTTTGCTGATTGGCAGCTGAGTGAGGGGTGTCCAACTGCCCTAAATATCCCTATCTTTTAGTATTTACCAACTGCTCAAAACACTTATTACAGATACTTAATATATATTCCTATCCCGTGGGCTTTGTGAGTTGCTTTTTATTTAATCAACAGCAAAGTGACCCTGAAAATACCATTAATACGTAGACATACGAAATCTTATATACCAACAAGTCTTATGTGTAAAAGAAAGCAAACTCAAACTTAATTTTTCTAAAACAGAGTTAAAAATATTCCCACCCATCAACAAGAGCATACCTGACATTTCTATCTCTGCTGATAACATGACCATAAATCCTACCCCACAAGCTTGCTGCATAAGTGTAATCCTTGACTCACACCTATCCTTTGTTCCCCACATTAACTCTATATCTAAATCATGTTACATACATCTAAAAAACATTTCCAAAATTCGCACATATCTCACGCAAGACACTACAAAAACCTTAATTCATGCACTTATCATCTCCCGCATTGACTAGTGCAATTCCCTCCATACTGGTCTTCCCCAAAACAGACTCAAACCCCTACAATCTATTTTGCACGCTGCGGCAAGATTGATTTTCCTTGCAAATTGTTATTCCTCTGTTGAATCACTCTGTATGTCTCTACACTGGTTGACTGTTTTCTACTGAATCCAATATAAAATACTTTTACTAACCTATAATGCGAACAACAAAGCTGCACCAACATACATCTCCTCTCTTGTCTCAAAATATCTCCCAACTCGGCAACTCCGTTCTGCACAAGATCTGCGTCTCTCATCCACCCTTATTACATCCTCCCATTCCCGGTTACAGGACTTTTTTCGGGCTGCACCCACTCTACAGAATTCTCTCCCTCACACAATAAGACTCTCCTCTGGTCTACAACCTTTCAAGCATTCTATGAAAACCCACCTCTTCAGACAAGCTTATAATATTCCTGAACCACCCTCTTAACCTCACTACATTACCCTATTACCACCCGTTACACAATTTCACACAAGACAACTTTACCCTGACCAACATTGTTGTGTGACAGGATCATTCAGCTTATGAGTCACTTTTACCTTTGCAGCCTGGATGGGCCGAAATGCAAAATGTAGACTTAGCCTTAGCCTCATGTGTAAAACTCCCATTGTCCCATAGACTGTAAGCTTGCAAGCAGGGCCTTCTCACCTCTTTGTCTGTTTTACCCAGTTTGTTTATTAGTTTACTATGTTTGTCCCCAATTGTAAAGCGCTACGGAATATGTTGGCGCTATATAAATAAATGATGATGATGAAGCTGTAAAAAAATGACCATTTTATTGCAAGATCAGCATTATTTACAACCTCAACTCTCTTTTGGGGTACATATAGCTAGTAGCCTTACAAACTGACATTCTCCTGCCTCTCTTCCTAAGGCTGGGTACACACTACAGGTTTTTCAGCCGACTATTGGGTCAATCGAGCGATAAACGACCGATCATGCCAATATTGCATTAGTGTGTATATTTAAACGATAGTCGTTTCAAAAGTACCGATCATCCTTTTATTTGACTGTTCAGCAGAGTTATAAATCTCATTTCAATGTTGTTCCAATTCTGCAGAGTGTATGCACTCACGATCATGATCTCCATAGAGTTTACAGATTCGTGACCTTTTCAGCCAACATTTATGATAGATAAAGAGCACAGATCTGAAGGTAAATCTTGTAAAACATATATAGTGTGTACACATGAACCACCATGCTAATCGGGACTTTTTTCTTTTTTTCAGTCGTTGGTACAATCATTGAAGATAACACATTGGTTGGAAAATTCTGTAGTGTGTACCCAGACTAATTGAGAATGGATGTTTTAAGTAATTTTCCAATGGAGCATCTGAATTGGGAAAGGGAAGGAATGTATGCATCCAATGGAGTTGGTCAATCCCTCCAAATTTGCATATAAACATATAAATGACATCAGGACATCTAAACTATAAAATATTTCATATATATAGAGTGCAACTAATGTGAGCCAACAAGCCCATTAAGAATGCAATCAAATATTAGAAAACACCCTAATGCAGCCGCATTGTAAGCTTATGAATAAAATAATTATATTAGAATGTGCACTGAAGCTACAATTGTGTATCTTCTAATAGTCTATATCCATTCAAAAAGTGTGATGATATAAAATGTATCTGCCAGTGTTTCACATGTTTGTATCAAAGAATGTAGAAATTGACATAACAAAAAGAAACAACTGGTCTATCTAGTCAGCCCTGTATGAGTCCTATTATACTTTTTTTTTTTACTTTGCTGCAAGAGGCTTTTGTTATACAGATTGTTGACTACTACTCTCCAGCACTATTTCAACTGTCTCATTAATTTATCATACTTTGTGATCATATGTTTCTTAATAAAACTTGTTACCATTAATTTTTTACTGTATATTTAAATTACACTCCTAAAGCTTGAGTTGTTATAGTATTTATAATTAAATACTCTTTACATAATATAGATGTTTTACATTGTTCAAATGGCACTTTTGTAACACTTCTTGTAATACTAGTTGAGGTGTCAGTCAGGAACATAGGTATGGACTGGCAGACTCACTTCCATTAAGCATAATTAGTTCAGATGTGGGAACATCTATTAACAAAGTTCTCATTAATATATATATTTTTTAATTAATATTTATTTACATAGCGCAAGCATAATTTGCAATGATTTACAGTTGGGAGCCAACACAGTAATAAAACAAAACTGGATATTAACAGACAGGCAAAGAGGCCCTGCTCACAAGCTTACATTCTATTGGAATTAGGAGTTTGATGTATGAGGTTAAGTGCTACATAATGTATATTGGTTCAACTAGTTTTACAATGGGAAAATAGTGGTGCTATATGATCCAGTCACACAGAAATGCTAGTTTTCTTGTCAGAGGGGGGTTAGAGCATAGGAGGACAACAAATGTAAGCTTGGAGTGAAGTATGCACAGCTTAAGGGAGGTTAAGAAGGTGGTTCAGGATACACCTGCCTAAAGAGGTGAGTATTTCTAGGGAAAACTTGAATGTTTGGAGGCCAAGAGAAAGTCTGGTTGTACAAGAAAGGAAATTATATAGTGGGTGCAAAGATATTGGTGCAGTTTTGTTAATAACTTTGAGTGTTAATAGAATTATTTTTTATTGGATTCATCAAAATGCAGACAACTGATGTGCATACAAAGTGGAGCAGCAGTCGAAGAAGGTTGAGTCAGGAAAATCAGTCCAGCTGCTATATTCAAAATAAATTGTAGGAAGACCAGTGGGAAGACAATTGCAATAGTCAATGTAGGAGATTATGTGTGTATTAGTTAAAGTTTTTGCAGTGTCTTGCGTGAAATATGCGCATATTCTGAAAAAAGTTTCTTAGTTGTATGTAACATGATGTGGACACAGATTGGATGTGGGGGAAAAAATTTCTGCGTGAAGAATGAAATGTATGCAGTAGAGATGAGCGCACTCGGATTACCTGAATCCGAGCCCACCCGAACGGTGCCGATCCGAGTCGGATCCAAGACAGATCCGGGTATTGGCGCCAAATGAAAACTTGAAAGCGAGGCTCCGAGTCATAATCCCGTTGTCGGATCTTGCGATACTTGGAACCTATAAATTCCCCGCTAGTCGCCGCCATCTTCACTCGGGCATTGATCAGGGTAGAGGGAGGGTGTGTTAGGTGGTCCTCTGTTCTGGTAGATCTCGTGCTGTGCTGTTGAGTGCTGTGCTGTGCTGTGCTGTTCTGTGCTGTGCTGTGCTGTGTTCTGTTCTGCAGTATCAGTCCAGTGGTGCTGTGTGCTGTGCTCTGTTAATTTTGAGTTCAGTGGTGCTGCTGGGTCCTGTGCTGTGTCCTGTTCAGTCCAGATGTGCTGTGTCCTGTGGTCTGTGCATCTAAGGGCAAAGTTATTTCCCCATTATTCCCAAGTGTTTCAAAAATTAAAAAAAAGTTAATAAAAAAAAAATATACAAAAAAATAATTTAATTTTTTTTTAATTACAACAAAATTTACAAAACCAATCCTGCAGTATAAGCCAATTGGTACTGCAATATTACCAAGTTCACACATTCAGCAGTAAAAGTCCAGTGGTGCTGTGTGCTGTGCTCTGTCAATTTTGAGTTCAGTGGTGCTGCTGGGTCCTGTGTGCTGTGTCCTGTTCAGTCTAGTGGTCCTGTGTCCCGTGCTCTGTGCTTCTAAGGGCATAGTTATTTCCCCAATATTCCCAAGTGTTTAAAAAATTAAAAAAAAGTTAATAAAAAAAATATACAAAAAACTAAATAATTTTTTTTTTAATTACAACAAAATTTGCCAAACCAATCCTGCAGTATAAGCCCATTGGTACTGCAATATTACCAAGTTCACACATTCTGCAGTATCTTGTGCTACATATAATGGAGAGCAAAAATTTGGAGGATAAAGTAGGGAAAGATCAAGACCCACTTCTTCCTAATGCTGAAGCTGCTGCCACTAGTCATGACATAGACGATGAAATGCCATCAACGTCGTCTTCCAAGCCCAATGCCCAATCTCCTAGTACAGGGCATATAAAATCCAAAAAGCCCAAGTTCTCAAAAAAAAAGCAAAAAGAGAAACTAAAAATCATCTGAGGAGAAACGTAAAGTTGGCAATATGCCATTTACGACACGTAGTGGCAAG
Organism: Mixophyes fleayi; assembly: GCF_038048845.1. NCBI lineage: Eukaryota > Metazoa > Chordata > Amphibia > Anura > Limnodynastidae > Mixophyes > Mixophyes fleayi. The sequence continues at coordinate 82,394,927 of NC_134404.1, forward strand.
GAACGGCTTAGGCCCTGGCCTGTGTTCATGACTCGTGGTCCATCTTCACCCAAGGATCTTAGCCCTCCTCCTCCTCCCCCCCCCCTACAAAAAATTGAAGAGAGTTATGCTGTCAGCAACAAAACAGCAAACAACTCTGCCTTCTAAAGAGAAATTATCACAAATCCCCAAGGCGAGTCCAAGGGTGTTGGTGGTTGTCAAGCCTGACCTTCCCATTACTGTACGGGAAGAGGTGGCTCGGGAGAAGGCTATTGATGTAGCTGGCCCTGTGGAGGAACTTGATGATGAGGATGGTGATGTGGTTATTGTAAATGAGGCACCAGGGGGGGAAACAGCTGATGTCCATGGGATGAAAAAGCCCATCGTCATGCCTGGTCAGAACACCAAAAAATGCACCTCTTCGGTCTGGAGTTATTTTTATCCAAATCCGGACAACCAATGTATGGCCATATGTAGCTTATGTAAAGCTCAAATAAGCAGGGATAAGGATCTTGCCCACCTAGGGACATCCTCCCTTATACGTCACCTGAATAACCTTCATAGTTCAGTGGTTAGTTCAGGAACTGGGGCTAGGACCGTCATCGGTACAGGGACACCTAAATCCCGTGGTCCAGCTGGATACACACCAGCAACACCCTCCTCATCAACTTCCTCCACGATCTCCATCAGATTGAGTCCTGCAGCCCAAGTCAGCAGCCAGACTGAGTCCTCTCCAATACGGGATTCATCCGAGGAATCCTGCAGCAGTACGCCTACTACTGCCACTGCTGCTGTTGCTGCTGCTGTTAGTCGGTCATCTTCCCAGAGGGGAAGTCGTAAGACCACTAAGTCTTTCACAAAACAATTGGCCGTCCAGCAGTCGTTTGCCATGACCACAAAATATGATAGTAGTCATCCTATTGCAAAGCGTATAACTGCAGCTGTAACTGCAATTTTGGTGTTAGACATGCGCCCGGTGTCCGCCATCAGTGGAGTGGGATTTAGAGGGTTGATGGAGGTATTGTGTCCCCGGTACCAAATCCCGTCGAGATTCCACTTCACTAGGCAAGCGATACCAAAAATGTACAGAGAAGTACGATCAAGTGTCCTCAGTGCTCTGAAAAATGTGGTTGTACCCACTGTGCTCTTAACCACGGACATGTAGACAAGTGGTTCTGGGCAAACAAAGGACTATATGACTGTGACAGCCCACTGGGTAGATGCATCACCTTCCGCAGCAACAGCAACAGCTGCATCAGTAGCAGCATCTACAAAATGGCTGCTCGTGCAAAGGCAGGCAACATTGTGTATTACAGGCTTTAATAAGAGGCACAACGCTGACAACATATTAGAGAAACTGAGGAAAATTATCTCCCAGTGGCTTACCCCACTTAGACTCTCATGGGGATTTGTGGTGTCAGACAATGCCAGTAACATTGTGCGGGCATTAAATATGGGCAATTTCCAGCACGTCCCATGTTTTGCACACACCATTTGATGGTGCAGCATTACCTCAAGAGTGACAGGGGTGTGCAGGAGATGCTTGCGGTGGCGCGCAAAATTGCTGGACAGTTTCGGCATTCAGCCAGTGCCTACCGCAGACTAGAGGCACATCAAAAAAGCATGAACCTGCCTTGAATCACCTCAAACAAGAGGTTGTGATGCGCTGGAACTCCACCCTCTATATGCTGCAGAGGATGGAGGAGCAGCAAAAGGCCATTCAGGTCTACACAGCCACCTACGACATAGGCAAAGGAGTGGGGATGCGCCTGAGTCAAGCGCAGTGGAGACTGATTTCCGTGTTGTGCAAGGTTCTCCAGCCGTTTGAACTTGCCACACGAGAAGTCAGTTCCGACACTGCCAGCTTGAGTCAGGTCATTCCCCTGATCAAGCTGTTGCAGAAGCAGCTGGAGAAAGTGAGGGAGGAGCTGGTAAAGCATTGCGATCCAACAAAGCATGTAGCTCTTGTGGATGAAGCCCTTCGTACGCTTTGCCAGGATCCGAGGGTGGTCACTCTTTTAAAGTCAGAGGAATACATTCTGGCCACCGTGCTCGATCCTCGGTTTAAAGCGTATGTTGTGTCTCTGTTTCCGGCGGACACAAGTCTACAGCGGTGCAAAGACCTTCTGGTCAGGAGATTGTCCTCTGAAGAGAACTGTGACATGCCAAGAGCTCCACCCTCATTTTCTTCCACATCTATGGCTGCGAGGAAAAAGCTCAGTTTTCCTAAAAGAGCCGCTGGCGGGGATGCTGATAACATCTGGTCCGGACTGAAGGACCTGCCAACCATTGCAGACATGTCTACTGTCGCTGCATTGGATGCTGTCACAATTGAAAAATGGTGGAGGATTATTTTGCTGACACCATCCAAATAGACACGTCAGACAGTCCATATTGTTACTGGCAGGAAAAAAAGGCAGTTTGGAAGCCCCTGTACAAACTGGCTCTATTTTACCTGAGTTGTCCCCCCTCCAGTGTGTACTCGGAAAGAGTTTTTAGTGCAGCGGGGAACCTGGTCAGTGAGCGGAGAAGGAGGTTGCTTCCTCACAACGTTGAAAAAATGATGTTTATAAAAATGAATAATCAATTCCTCAATGAAGTACAGCACTGCCCTCCAGATAGTACAGAGGGACCTGTGGTTGTGGAGTCCAGCGGGGACGAATTGATAATGTGTGAGGAGGAGGAAGTACACACTGTAGGGGGAGAGGAATCAGAGGTTGAGGATGAGGACGACATCTTTCCTCAGTAGAGCCTGTTTAGTTTGTACAGGGAGAGATGAATTGTTTTTTTGGTGTGGGGGCCCAAACAAACCAATCATTTCAGCCACAGTTGTTTGGTAGGCCCTGTCGCTGAAATGATTGGTTTGTTAAAGTGTGCATGTCCTATTTCAACAACATAAGGGTGGGTGGGTGGGTGAGAGGGTCCAAGGACAATTCCATCTTGCAATTATTTTTTTGGCATTATGTGACCATTCAACAGTCGTTTGCCATGTTCAAAAAGTAAAAGAAAATGTCAACAAATTCAAAAAATTTAATCAAAAGTTAAATGCCCTGTCATTATTTAAAACAAGAGGGTTTGACATGCTAGACATGTTAATATGTTATAAACACTACACTTGGAACTTGGAGGAGGTATTGTGGCCCCGGTAACAAATTTAGTATCGGGGCCACCCCACTACACAGTCCAGAATTTTTTGGGGGGAAATTCAGAGCCGTGGAGGGTTTTTTATTAATTTTATTGTGGTGACCACTCCTCTACGCAGTCCAGATACATTTATTGGTGCGAATCATACAAGTTCAGGGTTTTTAAATTATATTGTGGTGACCCACTCCTCTACGCAGTCCAGGTACATTTTTTGGTGCGATTAAGACCAGTTGATGGTTTTCTTATTATATTGTGGGGACCACTCCACTACGCAGTCCAGAAAGATACCTCGTTGCAACGTTTTGGACTAATAACTATATTGTGAGGTATTCAGAATACACTGTAAATTAGTGGAAATGCTTGTTAATGAATGTTATTGAGGTTAATAATAGCGTAGGAGTCAAAATAAGCCCCAAAACTTGATTTTTGAACTTTTTATGCTTTTTTTTAAAAAAAAATCCGAATCCAAAACCTTAAATCCGAACCAAAACCTTTCGGCAGGTGTTTTGCGAAACAAATCCGAACCCAAAACATCACGAAAATCCGAATCCAAAACACAAAACACGAGACACCAAAAGTCGCTAGTATGCAGTAAGCTTGTGGGGTAAGGTTTATTGTTGCACTGTCATAAGAAATGGAAATGTTTGGTAGGCAGCTTCTGTTGGCTGGTGAAAATTGTATTAACTCAGCATTTGAATTATGGAGTATGAGGTGGAAAGAGGACATTCAAGCTAAAATTGCAGAAAAACATTCAGTATTGTTGCCCAAAACAGACAGCAAGAGATTCAGAGGATATATACATTTGGAAATCATCTGCAAGAGAAGTGGTTTGATAAGTAGGATGAGAACCATATGTATTTAACAACCACATAGTTAAATCAGACAAATTGCTTATATACACTTTGTTTAAAGTGTACTTTATGTTAATAGAATTTCCACTCATGAAACTATAAGTGTATTGCTGCATTTACACTGAAAAGGAAGTAATAGGTTGTCTTCAATGTGCAGAGCCACCTCCACATCAACTGTGGGCAGGGGTGTAGGAATGAAAATATAATGGGGGTCAAAAGGCCAAGGACTACTATAGTGCTTAGAGCCCCTTTTTTTTGCGTTTCATATCTCATTTTACGACAGTTGTAACAGTGACTGTAGATATACAAATACTCCCAATCCTATGTTAATTTTTATCAGTGTTTCAGGGCTTGGCCAAAAATGTATTCATTAAATAAATATTATTATTAATATTAATTACCAATTAGTACAATAGCTGTTAGAAAGATAGATAAATTAAATTCTTTACCTTAAATAAATTTCATTTTTCATAGTCATTAGCCTAGTTTTTTTCAGATTTCGTTGAAAGCCTAATCTCATTTGATTGGGAGTATTTTTAAATCTATAGTCACTGCCTCACCGGTTATGGTATGTGCTATAAATTGAAATTGCTATATCTCATGTCTGTTGCTGGACGCACTGCACAAAATTCAGGGTACAACTAAAATGAATAGTTGTTCATCATCAATACAGGTTATGTATTAAATGTTTATGAACGCAACACTTAGGGGTAAATGTATGAACCTCCGGATTCTTCAACTCCGGCGAGTTCAGCGTCTTCAGCGCTTAAATTTAAAGTGGCGCTGCCTTGTAAAGGGAGACTTCCCTTTACAAGGCAGCGCCGCTTTAAATTTAAGCGCTGAAGACGCTGAACTCGCCGGAGTTGAAGAATCCGGAGGTTCATACATTTACCCCTTAGAGTTATTTAAATAAACAAATCAATTCATCTGTATTAAATCTATACTATTGCAATCTACATTAAAGACCATTTGGTGTGAGGGGAATAGGTACCAACTCCTGGGGCAGTTGGCAGCAAACAGCAGCAATAATCACATAAGACCAAGGTCTGCAGTGTAACTGACCTTAGCCAGATTTATTAAACACAAAAATAAACAAAAACATAAATAAAAACCTTGCCTGTCCGGCGCTAGCTAAATATTCTCCAACACCCTCTCTGAAGTGTGGAACCTTGTGTCCCAGATACATACCAAACACAGTAATATAGTTGCTTACCACAGCAGTGTCTCTCAGGAGGCATCTGACCTCCTCCCCCAGGACTGAAAGAGTGATTGAGGGAGTGCTGCAACCTTTTACCTGCACTGCTCAGGTGCACATCCTAATTAGCAGCAGGTTACAAGAAAGACCCGGCTACAGGCCTAATGGATGGAACCCACCCTACTCTTTCCATCCATAAACCCCAAGACCCTTTTCAAGCTTTTCAATAAGCCTATAGCCCTTCAACAAGCCATTTACAAAATACATAGACTTTCTTGGGGCTTGTAATGTGCACAAGGCCAATGGTCTGGGACATATCCCTTCGTAATTCAGCCTCAATCCAGTGACATTTTTACTGTAATTAAATAAACAAATCAAGCAATTTGCACTGAGGCAATCTATACTAAAGAACATTTGTTAGTTACACAAAGACAATCTATTAGTTATAAAAGTTTCACAAGTTTAGAACAGATACCATGACTTCAGAAAGTAGCATGAAGACTTTTGTGTAGAAGTTCATGGGAGAAGGGCAAAATACAGTGCTTGCCCACCCAACAGAAATCATGGGGAGGCAACTGTCCCCTCTGCCAGCCCTCCCCCCCTGGTTCCTACACCCCTGCCTGTGTGTGCCAATTTACATATGGGATGACTATGCTTCCTATTTGTCATAGAAATCCATACATTTTAATGTTCTACAATTTTTTTAAAATCTGTTGCCTCCATGTTTTACTGTCATTTCCTGACCACAGCAAAGAAGATAGGGGAGATAGATTCACCAGATATTAAGTAAATGAAAAAGCAGGCAGGTAAAATTTTATGTAATTACAACATTTAAATTACATTTATTGAAAGCAACCCCCAGCTTCTGAAAACATTTGTAACCCCCATGCAATATTTGCATTCCAGGGGTCCCTGAAGGTGCCCCCTACCCTTTGCCTGATACTCATTGTTCTGCTTATTGCCTTTTCTGGGCCTTCAAGCCTGGAGAATGTTCAAAGTGAGAGTAGCTGATTTTGTGTGTTGAATAAGCCATGTTTAGCTAACATCCGACACATTGAGGCCAACTCTCTTTTAAAATCCTTCAGGTTTGTGATTCCAAGGATGTATCAGGAAAGCAGTGGTAATCCCTGAGCAGGTATTCCCACCATTCATCTAGTTGTGGAAGGAGGATTGCTTATATAACAGTCAACTACAAATCACTTTAATTTATTAACAATTGGTCAAATGTAAATTACAGAGTCAAATACATGATCGCTATTTGACTGGCAGTTTGCAACTTGGGGTGTCCTTTTCCGGAATGTAGACATCTAATACAACTCAATTAACTGGGATATTGGAAAAAGCCACATATAACTATTATTACGTTTGTCACCTAGAAGAATACAATGGTGGGTTTTAATAACAATTAAGGCATCAATTACAGTCATAGATAATATTCATGGTAGAACAAAAAAAATGCAATACATATGCATGCCATGTCAAAATACTGTTCAGTATGGAATTTATGTAGAGGTGCATGTATTTGCATCCCAAACTTAAGCGGGAAAAGATGTCCACATGGTTTACTTACAGATGCCCCCTGTGCCCAGGAGCTATACACACACATGTACCCTCTGCCCACATGGTTTACACACACATGTCCCATCTGCCCAGTGGCTTTACTTACACATGTCCCACTCTGCCCACATGGCTTACACACACGTCCCCTCTGCCCACATGGTTTACACACACACGTCCCCTCTGCGCAGCAGCTTTACTCACACATGTCCCACTCTGCTCACATGATTTGTATACACATGTCCCCTTCTGCCCACTTGCTTTACACACACATGTCCCCTCTGCCCAGCAGATTTACTCACACATGTCCTGTCTGCCCACATGCTTTACTCACATATGTCCCTCTCTGCCCAGCAGCTTTACTCACACATGCCCCACTCTGCCCAAATGCTTTGCACACACATGGCCCCTCAGCCCACATGCTTTGCATACACATGTCCCCCTCTGCCCACATGCTTTACACACACATGTCCCCATTGCCCAAATGCTTTACTCACACATGTTTTTGTTTTCCACACATGCTTTATACACACATCCCCTATGCCCACATGCTTTACACGTACATGTCCCTCTCTACCCACATGCTTTACACACATACCCCCTCTGCCAAGCAGCTTTGCACACATGCCTCTTCCCCATCACATTACCCCTTTTTCTTACATTTTTCTCTACCAGGGACTTCCAGCTGCACAGGAACAGGAAGATTTCCAGCAGCCTCCTGCACTGTGTGCCATGTGACTGCTACAGTCACATAACCAGGTGGTGTCACCGTGACGTCTGAAGGGGATCTAGCCACTACATGCAATGCAGCAGGCAGCCTCAGCCATCCGTGCACAGGTGGCAACATCACATACTACTCACTGCGGCCACATAATCCATTCATAGAATATTGTACTACAAGCTGTGTTATATTCTATGAAAGAATGATGCAGCCGCAGTGAGTAGTATGCAATCTGGCTGCCTACACACGGACCACATAGGCTGCCTGCACTGATTTCCCACTGGACCCCCAGGAAAACAGTAAAAAAAATTTTTTTAAAGAATCAAAAAACAAAAGTTGATGGTGTGCAATGTGGGCCCGGGCCCCAGTAATTAGTACCTCCCACCCTCAGCGCCCCTGCTTACAATGTGTGCACCTCTAAAACACTAGCATATGCACCAGATTTAATTCAGGAGCAACAGGTGTGTGTATTTACATATAGCACAAAGGACGAGCAAACATGTGGCATGACAATGCTAGTAGTGGCTTAACAATGTTAGTAGTATATTTGAACACATTGCCTGCTGAAGCAACACCTACCCAAAGCAAGTAGCAGGAGGACACGGAAAGAGGTAACTAATCATATGCTCATATTGCTTATGGCTCTGTAAGTGCAATCTTTTATTTTTTAAATACATGTAACATCTATTGGAGCCTTTATGTGTTTCTTTCAACTCCCAGCCTTCCCCATGTTATATTTGTTCCACTGCAGTGAAGGGGTTTTCCCAAAGGCAGCAAAAGCAGCAGTTTTCTTCATTATCTTTATGAGACAGCTCTTTACTGGATTGGAGGCTTTTTGACAGTGTTAATAAGAAATGCAAAAATCGCTTGTACCATATAAAAAGTAATTAAATTCAAACACGAATAATAACTACAAATACAAATTATATTCAATTAAATTAAATGACGTGACATTAAATATAAACTGTTAGTTTTTCCATTAAAACTCAAATGGGAACCTTCTATTCTGCTGCAGTCCAAATGAAAATGTCAATTAAGTAATGCAAATTAATGGCTCCGACTTCATATAACATGGAAACCACACCATTGAATTATGTACTATCCGTTGCAGAGGTCAATCTGCAATCAGCCCATCAGAAGCCGCTAGATAGTGCTGCTGATCATCATCGTTATAGTGAATAGTTGCACTAGCACTCCTGCACCAGTGTATATGAGTCTACGTGAACATACTCTTAGGGGCATATTCAATTAGGGTTCCGGTCCGCGCTAACGCGCATTACTGCGGAAAGTGCGCACTATTGCCGGTATTACAGTACCGCAATAACGCGGATTTTCGTACGCAACCCTATGGGCTGCGAATGAAAATCCACGTTATTGCTGTACCGTGGATTAAGTTCGCAGCCGGTTCCGGCGCTATCCCGTGGACCCGAATCCTAATTGAATATGCCTCTTAGTATACTAAGACTATTGTCACCTTCCCATTCCCTCTCCCATTCCATCTCTACAGTCATAAGGACTCGCAAGGGTAAAATGTGACAAAATCTGCATACGGACATACGCATTCACATTTTTGGTGTACACGTACAGTATGGAACTGCAAATTATAAGCAAATAAAACAGGCATCATCATCATCATCATCACCATTTATTTATATAGCGCCACTGATTCCGCAGCGCTGTACATAGAACTCACTCACATCAGTCCCTGCCCCATTGGAGCTTACAGTCTAAATTCCCTAGCAGGCATATGACCAACTCCACATGAGGCTCTATATGTTTACTGATGCAGAATACATAAAACATGAAAATGTGATGGATTTTTATGAAAACCTAGAAATGTAACCTAATTTTGGTTCCAAATTTGCAAAATGAGGCAAAATACATTTTCTTTGACTTGTGCTTATAAATCGTAAATTTGCTTTCATTTACTCCAGTTGTACCCTGTCCATTTCATATCAGCTATTTAAAATCTCTGTGAAAGTTTGAAAAGTTGCTTAAAGTTAAAATTAAGCAGACATTTAGTATCAACATTTAAAGCTACCTCTGAAAATGAGTAGCTACAAAATAATTTACATTTTGGTTCTGCACAAGCCATTAATTCCCAAAATAAAATAATGCAGATTCATCAAACCTGAAAGTCATTCCCACAGCTATCATTTTTGCTAAGTGCATGTTTAGGTAGAGTGCTCTAGGTCGTGTCCTGCTGTACATTTTCCTTTGTCTGAAACTTATGCTTGGCAGTGATAGTTTAGAATTCTGAAATTATTAGAAGCATTAAGTGACAATGAGTAAGGAATTACTGCTTGCACTTCCCAATTGCCATTAAAGGCAGCTTCAGTCCCATAAAGGTCAACATGTACATCATCATCAACCTCATTACGATCAGCAAGGACACCAATGCTAGTTGTCGGACTAATATGTTCATTTTTGTAACTAAACTAAGGTGGTTGTAAATATAATAAGTGTGCACAGGACAGAAATTACAATGAAGATTACACTACTCAAAGTCACAGCTCCCATCATAAATCACAGTAAAAAATAGTAGCAACCACACATGTTTTCCACTAGTATAATTCAGGGAGAATAAGTGCCAGAGGGGCTGTAAGATCGTTTAATAAGGCTACAGACATGTGACATTTGTTGATCCTGTTGATACTTTGTAATTGGCCTGATTCTCTAGGGAGATGTAAAGGATTAAGAATTTTTTTGGGCGAATCTGTACCAATTTACGAACTGAAAATCACAAAATTTCACCTGGATTTCAGAATCACATGAATCAATTCACTCACCTCTAATATAGACCAGTGAGTACATTTATTTAGGAAGTTATCCATTTACTTGCTAACAATATGTCTGCACCCATTCCCATGTAATGTGTGTTATTTGTGCAGGTACACATCTAAAACATGTTTCCTAGTATTGTTGGGAAACATTACTTTTTAAGGATAATATTTTTCTTTCTTCATGTAAACTTTTTGTTCCCATTAGTCTAGTATACACTATCTTAATGTTTTATATCAGTACAGTTTTTTACCTAATCATTGATGCAAGTATAAGGGAATGAATGATCTGTCTTGTGCATGTATAGTGGAATGAATGATCTGTCTTGTCTTTCATTTTTACTGCTTCTGTGGCATTTACATCTATTTTTTTATCCATTGTAATTCTGATCTTCTCGTTGCAGAAATTTCAAATTACCTAAATGTGAAATATGGAGATGAGATTAACCTATTGATACACAATTTAAAGTGTAACATGTAAAATACAAATTAGTATCAGGTCAATGCCTTTATTTTTAGTTCTCAGCACATGGTATAATTGTGTTAAAGACATATTTCACAAGGCTGCCCAATAATAAGTCTAAAATTGCAATTTATATTCCTTTGGAGATAGCCTTGGGTACCTAATTAATGCACAACAATTAAGGCTCATTTATCTGAATTTGGAAACACTGAACTGCTTATATTCTTGCCAAGTTTAATATTTGTATGTGATTTGAAGTATAGGGCATGCAGTATATGTAGCTCGGGACATACTGTATGTAATCTTTATAAAAAGCCTCCAGGCAGGACACACATAACAAAAAAAAAAATCAAATAGATGTTTTTCTTTATTAAAGCTCTCAGTGGAATACACTGGAATGGGTTCTATCAGCCTATCTAATTGATAATTATTTAATTAGCAAATTACAACGATAATGGGATTCTACCCCCTACCAATTCATCTTCTCTGGTGAAAATGTATGAGTAGATAACCTTAAATACCAACATGCACTATTTGCTGGTCAAAGGCATTTGTATCAACTAAGCTGTGTAACTCTATATTTCATTCACTAATACTTCTTGTAATGTCATTGAACGATATGGTAATAGTGGGACTTACCCATTGGTTATATATTACTATTTCTTAGAGCCAATTAAAATTAATTATACCAAGGGATACACAATGCAGAACAATATAAGTCTGAATATTTATTAAATTGACCACATCATACTCTGAATTAGAACATTACATCATCAGACCTCATTAGAAACATAGAAACATAGAGTTTAACGGCAGATAAGAACCTCTTGGCCCATCTAGACTGCCCATTTTTTTATTAGCCTATGGTTCTTTAAACCCTGTTTGATCATTTATTCTTTATAAGGATATTCTTATGTCTATCCCAAGCACGTTTAAACTGCTCTACTGTATTAGCCTCTACCACCTCTGATGGGAGGCTATTCCACTTATCCACTACTACTATCCACTAATATTTCTGTGAAGTAGCTTTTCCTCAAATGTCCCCTGAACCTATTCCCCTCCAGTTTCAGTGCATGTCTTACTGTTCTAGTACCTCTCTTCTTTTGAAAGAATGTTTCCCTCTCATATCTTGTTCAAACCCTTGATATATACATATTAAGATCTGCGAGTCTTTCCGTGTAAGTTTTATAATATATAAATGCTTAGTGGTGTCTGTGTGTGAAAAAAAAAAAAAACAAGTTGCAGCGCCACCTGCTGGGCAGAGTTATACACTGACCTACTAAATTCTTAGTGTGTGTGGGAAAAAAATTCTAAAAGGGCTGAAATTTGGTAGGGCTCAAACTCATTTTCGTGAGGTAATTTTACCTCATGAACACACATGTGTAGAGGCGTGCATTAGTGTGTGTGTGTGTGTGTGTGTGTGTGTAAAAAACTATTTTCTCAGAAAGGGCTCATCCAATTGACCTGAAATTTGGTATACTGACATTATTTGACAAAAAAATTTGAATAGTCAAGTCAGTTAACTTCCATCATCCCCCCTTCCCCCCGTGGGAGGGGTAGTAAAGGCTAAATTTACGAGTTGAGGGGTCAAACTCATTTTCGTGAGGTAATTTTACCTCATGAACACACATTAAAAAGGCCGCTTGCGTCGGGAACTAACGCTCTTCCCCTGAGGAGGCCTGGGCTAGGTCCAAATGCATGACAAGAACCTTTTTAAGACCTTAAGTAGCTTGATTTGACTAGAATGCATGAGTATCATGCACGGGTTAACTTATATATATATATATATATATATATTACATTGCTTTTCAAGAGCTTGTTTGATGTACTTACATTGTTCTTCACTGTGATTGGGGGAAATACTTTTCTTTACCACCAGTAGACCAATATCTTTTCCAATGCAAGCTGTTAGTGTAGTTGTACGCCAACACAATCCTCCTTCTCTTCACACAGGTGCTCTACTGCCATGGACGCCTCCGAACAGCTGGCAGACAGTGAGGTGCATTCATGTGATCGCATTGCAGCAAACCACTAGTCAAGGATCATTCAGCACCTTAGAATTCTCCTGATTAACTCCCTGCTCACAACTGATTATAGGTTCTGTCACACTGCTCCAGTGAAACGCCTGGCAATATATTTAGTCCTGACTCTGGTTTTGACCCTGCTTTGGACCTTGATTACTGTTTAGATCGCAGCCTATTCTTACCTCAGCTCTGCACTGAATCACAGCTTTGGCCAGTTGGATGTTTGATCTTATTTGATTATATATGTGCATATGACTCCACAGTTTTCCTCATCAAGTTTGATAGCATCACATCACTAAGGTGTTCTGCTGTTGTCAGCGTCTACATACTTAGATTGGCTACATGTTGGCAAGGTCCCACATATTTCTTGTCTACATGTAGACATATGGAATGGGACCGAACACTCTGGGCCTGATTCATAAAGGAGCGTAAACACTGATACGTGCTGTATTTTGCATAAAATCTCATTGCGCAAGCCCAGAAATGGACTATACTTCAGTGAACGCAAGAACATTAAATTCATCATTGAACGCAAAGGACACTTACGAAAGCCTATGATTTCTTGGGCGAAACAGGGGTGGGAAGGGATGTATGCATGTAGCCAATGTACAGTGAGGGTGTGCCAACCTCAAGCACATGCAGCAGTATCTATATGATTTTCAGTTGTTTCTCTTGAATCAGCAATAGGTCAGGTGTAAGTGCTGGTTGTTAAAAATGCATTTTATGTACAGTAGGCATTAATAACTTCCTGATTAATGTATTTAATTAAATAAAAATGGAAAAAAGGAACCCTTTTTACATTTTTCATTAATGAATACATTATTAAGGGGGTGATAATTTTTTTCCTGTGCGTTCTGCTGGGAATTATATATATATATATATATTCAGAGCAGAGTGTACCTAGACCTGTATTCAACAAGAGACGTTTCTTCAGATCTGCTTGTAGTTGAATACAAACGTGCGTATGGCAGAATTACATGCATGTAAAAAAACAAACAAAAAACACAGTACATTCATTTTACATGCCTTATTGAATCAGTTCCTCTGTGCTGCTGTTGACATATAAGGCTCTCATTGAGTACAGCTTTTTGCTAAATTACTTAATTTCATGCATGTCTGTGTATCCCTAATTTTGAAGAATGAATACAATAGCATACTATGAACGTTAAACTTCTTAATAATATTTGCAACTGTAGTCACAAGAGCATAAAGCTGCTTAGAGATGGTCTTATAGCCTTTCCCTTTAACAAGCTTGTCTATATTTTTCTTTCTTATCTTCTCAGAGAACTCTCTCTTTTGCTTTCCCTGGTCCATGTTCAGTGTGGTGCACGCAATGATACCAAACAGCAGAGTGACTACTTTTTCCATTTAAATAGGATGAATTACATGTGTGATGCTAATTTCAGAAAGCAATTAGTTTAAAATAAAGATGCTAAGACTCGGTTTTCTGAAAACCCAGACTTAGGGGATCCAAGTAGGCTTGCAAGCCTGCTCGTTACTTCCGCGCGTCCTCGAATCTGAATAAAGGCAAAATGTCATTGTTGCGTTGTCGAATCTCGAGGGTTTTGGATTCCATAAGTATCTCCCTCCCCAGGAGATCCAGCTCCATTGCTCACACAGAAACAGGGGTAGCAGTGTTCTTGTCATTCTCCAGTCTCCAGTGACATCGCTCCGTGCCATTGCTCATACAGAAACAGGAGGGGTAACAGTGTTCTTGTCAATTGACAAAAATTGACTGGAAATTATTGGAAATTAATGTTATTGAGGTTAAAAATAATGTAGGGGGAAAAAAAAGAGCCAAATTATGTTATTTTAGCAAAATAAAAAATAGAGATTTTAGTAAAAAATCAGGATCCAAAACCAAAACACGTGAGGACGGTTTTGCCAAAACCAAAACACGAAGTTAATCCAGATCCAAAACCAAAACCAAAACACAGGAGTCAGTGAGCATCTCTAATTTAAAATGTCACTATAATCCAATTATTTATAATATTTTCTAAGGGGTACCAACAAATCTGTCCTGCCCATTTTAGAATATCTTTGGCGGATAAGCAATAATTTATCTCTTTCACTGTTTTCTGTCCTTTATTCTAAAACACACCAAAGACATGCAAGTATGCATGAAGTATACTTTATTATAATATAATAACCACAATAGACAAAACGTGTTTGATAAAAGTAAAGATTTACAGTCCCTTTAAGCTGCCCACAATGTAAGATTTTGGTTAATTTAAGTTAATTTAAGTAAACTTATCAACTATTGTACCTTGTGTGAGATTTTAATATATTTTAAGATTAGATGCAATCAGATCACACATGTGTTTGATAAGTTTATATATGTCAGTGTACAGATCTATTTTAAATTATACTGATCTGGGCAGCACGGTGGCTTAGTGGTTATCACTTCTGCCTCTCAGCACTGGATCATGAGTTCAATTCCCGACCATGACCTTATCTGTGTGGAATTTGTTTGTTCTCCCCGTGTTCGCGTGGGTTTCCTTCGGGTGCTCCGGTTTTAAAAACATAATAGTAGGTTAATTGGCTTGTATCAATATTGACCCTAGTCTCTCTGTCTGTCTGTGCGTATGTTAGGGAATTTAGACTGTAAGCTCCAATGGGGCAGGGACTGATGTGAGTGAGTTATCTGTACAGCGCTGCAGAATTAGTGGCGCTATATAAATAAATGATAAGAACCTTGTAATGAATTAATTTCTGAAAACAAACCATTAGTATGATATGATACTCTACCCAGTCAAAAGAAGGATCAATTTCTCCCTTAAGAGTAGTTTTATTCCAACGTAGCCAAAGTTTTTGATGGAAAGAGTGAAGCAGCATAAATGAAGTACCGTTAATGTAACATGGCATTGTACAGCAGTGACATACAATGACAGCTTGTCAAATCTCCCAGTTGCACTGATTTGACTGTTTGATGCGTCTCTCCTTTAGGGGCGAGCACACCTGCTGCAGGTTAACTCAGAAATGAAGAGTTCTTTGTAGGGGATGGGAAGGTCTTGTGTGGGACCACCTGTGGTATGTGACCATCCGTATTAGCAGTGGCATGAGCACAATGTACAGGGGAGGACTGGCAAATTTTTGCCCGGGGAGGGGGGGGGGGCAAGACTCGACTCAGGAGCCTATTAGGAACATTTTAAAGGAAAATAAATGCAGATGGCACAGTGACCCAGCCCAAGGTAGCCCACTATGGGACCAGCCTGGGGGGCAGATGTCGCCCTGCCTAGCCTGCCCCTGACAATGTACAAATTTGAAGTGTCTGAAAGTTGGGAAGTATGTTTTGTGAAAGGGGTACTGTGTACTGGTTGATTTACTGCAAAAATAAGTTTCATCTCCCTCTGTAAGTTTGTAGGTGAAATGCTGCATGTGTGTGTAGCCATATTACTATAGAGCACAGTCTGTCAACCTGTAGCACCTGTATCCAAAGGGGTACGTTAACTTGTTTAATCTAAAGGCTAATTCAATTTTTAAAAACTTACCCCTTGTGTTACGTATACATTAAAATGCAGTACTTCCCGACCAGCTTTATTTTTCAAAACACAACTATCCTTCTGTAACTGCTTCATTTTTCATACAATTTGCACTTTTTGCCGGAGAGATCTCTCATGCTTCAAAGTAAGTAACAGATATGGAGCCCAGGATGAGATAAAGACTGTAGATGTTTATTAATAAAAATGCAGATAAATAAATAATGCAATATCTCCGAATATCGGAGATGACTGGTTACTGGTTGCAAGGAATACTGCAGATACAGGATGAGTGGTTAGATGAAGAGGGATCCGGAGTAGAGATGTGAAGTCCAAGAGCACAGGAGAACCAGGAGACAAACCAAAGGGGAAAGCAGCAAAACAACAATAACCAGTACAGAAGAGGCAGAGAGGCAGGTATAAATAGAGAAAACCCAGGTGCAGGAGGTAATTAGTGACACAGGTAAGCACCTCTGGTGAATAGAGGTACTGGCAGATAAACATAATAAGTCCAAAGTCCAGAAGGCAGCAGCTGTCAATACAAAGCAGCATGCAATGCGGAGGGCTGCAGGCAGATCCTGACAGGATCATTTTGTTTAGTAGAATGGCAGAACTATTTATGTTCTTATTTTTTACCCATATTAGGGGCCACTGGATAACCATTTGTATACATTAATGAGCACTTTTTTAAAATAAGTATAGGCATAAGGCTGAACATAATAAATAAATTGTTCATAAACTCTGCCATAGAGTAGAGTACATGGCATAATATACTGGGGGGGTAGTTATAGCTGTGGAATTATAGTTGTGTAGAGTGGTGTTAGTCTGGATGGGGATCATAGTCTAAGGGCTAGATTTACTAACAGGCGTGTTTGTAAACCCGCCGACTTTCGGCGGGTTTGGCGGCGGTTTAGCCATCGTCGGATTTACTAAGGCTAAATCCGCCATCCAAACGGCCAGAAATGATGTTTCCAAACCCGCCTCTGTATAAAGCGCCATGACGGTTTCAACAATGTTCAACATACAAACAGCCGGATTTACTATTAGGGGGTTTATAAAGCCGCCGGAAAACCGCCATTCAATAGACCAAAATGAAAGCGCTGCTTGTGAGCGGCCAGATTGTTCAAACAGTGTGCTGTTTCAGATATTTGGGCAATCAGAACAGAAGGAAAAGGGCCATTTCATGTTCAAAGTTTTTTCCTTTGGGATTGTATATGTTAAAAGGCCAGTGTCTTGTAATTGCAGTGTTGTTTTGGTTTCTTTTTCTCTTGTGTCTTCCTACCATGCAATTTATTTACTGATTTAGTAGAGGGGTGTTATAGCGTACCTTTGTACTTTGGTAAACTAGGTTCAGGTTACTAGAATAATCTGGTTGGGTGGCTATGTATGCACCTGAAAAGGGGTCTGATATTATCCTGGCTGGCTGTTTGATACATAATCTAGCAATACATCAAATTACCCCACCGATTATTGCAGTAGACAGTGAAGAAGAAGGGGTCCGTGTCACATCTGGTGATGTGCAGAGCACAGAGGGCGGAAGGGAGATTAGAGACCGTCTAATTGCAAACTACTTTACGTGTAAGTACATAGTATGAAAAACATTTTTTGCTCAAAAATGTGTTTTATGTGAGTGCAATTTTTTTATTTTATTTTAAATGTTTTGTAAATTGGAACCTTTAAAAACAGGATAGTGTGTACTCCTCATGTGGTAAATATGAACATCCCTGGATTGTGACAGTCAGAGGTCAATGTTTAAGTGAAATTAGTGCATAGTTTTTAAAACATCAGTATACTCTTGTTTAATTAGCAGAAAAGAAACACTGACACCATAGAAATTTAACTGCATTTATTGCAGAACACAATAAATAATAACGTATAATGCTTACGCAAACTTGTGAAAACATGAAGCAATAATAATTATTGCACTAGCGACAACTTTTTGCAGGCATATCACAATGCTTGGTGCCACTCTCTCCCCTCCCTCGCCCACCCCTGGTGCGAGCACCTCTCCTTGGAGGAGTACTCTGTACAGATGTGCTAGGCGTACTAGCGGTACTGGTGGTGGCTGAAGACATAGGTGCCGGTAAACGGGCTACAATTTCTGAATGTAGTTGCCCTGCCAGCCGGGTCACATTGGCATTCCCCTCACGTACTGTGGAACCACAGAACTACTCACACTTCAATCAGATATCGCTCCACCAATCCACCAAACTCCAACTCTCACCAACTCTCAGCAAACCACTATCCTCCAAACTCCTCTCACAAAACTCCTCTAAACCCTATCAGAGAAAAAAGTGTCAGGCCAGTGGTTTATATAGGGCTTGTGATGTCAAATCTCCTGAGTTTGAAAATAGCCAATAGTAACAGGCCAGGAGACAGGTGTAATTTTCAAAAAAACCGCCTTTACACAAAAGCGCCGTCATTTAAATCAAAAGCGCCATGTTCTATTCAAAGCCGCCGGCGGCTTTGAGCATTACATCCCGCCGTTACATCGCCGGCGGCTTCAAATTGAAGCTGAAATGCGCCCATTAGTAAATCCGGCTGTTTGCAATGCAAACCCGCCGGAAAACCGCCGCGATGCATGGCGGCTTGAAGACGCCATGCATCACGCCTGATAGTAAATCTAGCCCTAAGTGTTTAGAGATAAGCGTGGGATATATATGTTGTTTGCAGGGGGTTTAGTGGATTTGGTGTATGTACAAGTGGTAGAGCATGTAGAGGGTATATAATATTTCAATATTTATGGGACATAGAGAGTGTAATAATAATAAATTACATGGTCTGCAAGACAATATGAGGGATTGGAGGGGGCTGCATAAAAGGAATCACAGACAGTCATTAGGTCACAGACATGAGCTTCTACAAACATTGCCACTTTGACTCGGTTGGACCTGCAGTTCTCCATATACTCAAATACTTGCGGGTAAATGTATCATATCCCGTTTTTTTCAACTCGCCGGGAATCGGCGAGTTGACAGCTACAATTTAAAGCGGCGCTGGCTTGTAAAGGCAAACGAGTTGAAAAAACCGGGGTATGATACATTTACCCGTTGGTCTGCTACAAAGTAATACAAAGGAATGAGGTTTGTGGTCACAAGCTGACAGAGACACAGACACTGTGACACACTGCAACACACACTACCAGTATGTCACATATCACAGCTCATCACGCAGACACACTGCGATATCACATACAGTGGTACTGTACAACGCATACACTGTGTAGCTGTACCATTCTGAACATTGTTTTCAGTGTCATCCTTTTATACAATGAGGCCTGCTGCACACCCTGTATGGAAGGGATATAAACACTGCTGCAAGAAACTAGAGAAATTGAAGGATGAAATGAAACAAGCAATTCTGCTAACTATGTTGGACTTGTAGAGTAAGTACTTTATTCGCTCTGCCAGGATCCAAGAGTTATCAACATCTTGAAATCAGATCATTACATTTTGGCAACTGCTTGATCCTAAGTTTAAGAGCTATGTCTTCTTTCTTTCCAGCTGACCCAGATCTCAAGAGATACAATGAGCTCCTTGTCAGCAAGCTGACAGCTCATGTGGTACATGACCCTATGACTCATCCTCCTTTAGTTTCTTTGGCAACTGCTGCTAGGAAAAAACTTTCCCAAGACATCCAGTGGTGATGCAGATAAGTCAGCACAACTTTTTGACATTGGGTCTGGTCTACCCAAAAATAGTGACAGCTCTGTCGTAAAATTAACTACAAATTCCATGGGGAAGGCCATTATCGGCAATTACATCAAATTGCAGAGACTTTTGTAATGGCGGATTCCATCGGGGATGAATTAGTATTGTGTGAGGACGATGGACACACTGATGAGGGTGAAGATGATGACAGTGTAGATTGCAGGTGCTGGGATCTAGTTGTGAGAAGGGAACTAGATGATGCTGGTATGCTTGTTAATATTTTGGGTAGAATGGAATGTTGGCAGTTTTCTGTTTTTCCATAGTAAACTTTCACTTTTATTAGAGAGGTTTTTTTTTCTTTAAAAGGTACAAGCTTTTTTTTAAACATTTTTGTTTCCCTGGCTTAAAACCACTGTGCACTTGAACATAGGCTTTAGCAAATAACGTAGAAGGATTAGTATCATCATGACTGAGACTGGAGAGTGACAAGAACAATGTGACTGAAGAGTGACAGAACACTGCTACCTCTGTTTTTGTGTGACCAAAAGCACTGAGACAGAAGAGTGACAAGAACAATGTTACACTGAAGACTGGAGAGTGACAAAAACAATGTGACTGGAGACTGAAGAGTGACAAGGACACTGCCACCCGTCCTGTTTCTGTATGATCTATGGCACAGTAGAATGTCACTGGAGACTTTTCAAAACACTGCCAGCCCTAATATTTGAATTTCTGTTTCAGCCCTAAATGCTGCCACCTCTCCTATTTCTGGACGAGCTATGGCACAGTACAATGTGACTGCAGATTTTGAAAAACACTGACAGCCTATGATTTCTATTTTAGCAATGACCGTGAGCTATAACTCAGTAGAATGTCACTGGAGACTTTTAAGAAAACTGCCACCCCTCCTCGTTCTGGTTTAGATATTGTGCTGCCCAACTGAACTAGAGACTTCTAAGAACCGTGCTACCCCAGTTTCTCTCTGGGAAATTGCACTGGAGCGTTTTCACTTCTGAGGCACAAAAAAGTACCAAGCTGAGCTGGCTCGGTAGTCGGATCGGCGAATTTTGGGTGGAATCGGTTCTCGGAGAACCGAGCCCGAGCATCTCTATTCACAAGAACAGTTACCCTGATCCCTTATTTTTCTGATTGCTGCACTGCTGAGTACTGTGACATCTACAGAATTCTGTGAGATGAACTGTGGGGATGGTAATTAATGTACAAAGGTAAGTAAAGTAATTTCATTTGGGTTACTAGAATTCCATGTACAGCTAGGAGCTTTAATCACTGATCAGTACAAATATCAAATACATAACAATAATCATATAGTGGCATTTTAATCTCCCTTTTTTTATTACTTTAAACTGCATTCCGTTTCAGTAGTAGCCTGCATACATCTGACATACTTCCTGGTGGTAACAATGGAAGCACAAAAATAAAGGCAATCAATAGGAATTTTGGCCACCACGTGCACTCAGTTTGCCCAATATACCATTCTACAACAAGAAATGATGTTCTCATTGGACCATTTTTGATGAAACAATGCTACCACCACAAGTTGAAATTAGCAGTCAATTGATCTGCATTTGTTCATCTGTATTAACTTGTATTTCTAATTAATACATGGATATAACAATCCAGGAATATGCGCTCACCCAAGAAATAGTTGCTCATGAAACATTAGACAGTTGAGCTGTCTTGGTGTGAAACAAAGGGTTAAACTTTCCTTTCCATTGCTGTCACTTGTACCCAACTTTAATGGACTGGGGGCAATATACTTTTTATCCCATTTGTGCTCCCTATTGGCCTAATTTTCCAGTGGGCACTGGACATGTTCAAATAAAGGTTAAGCCTGCAAGGACCCTTACTATTTCCAAGAGCCGAAATATGTTTCCCTCCATTTTTGATGTGTATGAAATGTAGTGTACTGTCTTTGAAAGAGTTGTAGCTATCCTGGTGAAGACCTATGCTCTAAATTTGTTCTGAGGACATCAGGCTCCAGAGGGGCACTAAGCACCAACTCTTGTCACTGCCTGCAGTGTGACTATTGCTCCAAAGGACCGGTTACAATCTATTTGAAGCTCCCAAAGCTTAACATACTGGTTTATCAGGGAGGACGCCATGTTTGACTACAACTCCAGTGCAGATTTCCATTGTGGAATCCTGTTATCTGCAGACATTGTGAAGTCACAGCCAGCAGGGGGACCAAAAGCAACCAAAAGTGTGTATGTATGTCTAATGTGGAGGGGAAAGTGTGTGAACACCACATACATTCTATTATGCACCAGAACAGAAGAAGATTGCAGCTTTCCTGCCATTTTACACCAAACAGGGATAAGACATGGTCAAATTTGTCTCCTGCTGAAAATAAAGTGGGGACAGTGGAGCATGACACAGCCAAGTGGTGGCACCGACTATAGCCTGGAGAGCAGTGGACATGAGTATGCCCCTGAAACTTCAGAGGAGAGTGGTTCAGACACCACCGGCAATGCACCATTTAGTGACAGTGGAACAAAACATAGGTACACAAAGAAGTGTGCTATGCACAACGCTTCTCGACCCGATGACAGCTGTATTTTAAACACTGAAAGCTGGAAAGATGATGCAGTGTCTGTCCAAAAACAGTGATGGTGCCAGGATGTATATTAAAAAGCAGTACTGCCTGTACTGTGAGAAGCCACTCTCAAATATAGCTGTCACAAATCTGAATAATATTTAGTGGATCCCTTGTCTCTGCCAATGAGTGGAACTCACTCAGGAGCACGGAGTCTAATGAGTAGGAGGTTTTTTGCCAGTGACCCCCGCAAGAGAGTATGGATTTCGCTGCTCCTATCCTGCAGGTCGCGGCCTCCTGAATGAATGCTGACAGAATAATAGTGGAGCTTGAAACAACGGGTTGGTAACGGACAGTCAGAGAGACCCTGGAAGCAAGAGCTTGATAGTCCCTGGTTCAGTGGGAATACAAATAAAGGCAGTACTGGAACATGATAACTGAATTATAGATGATACGTCAGGACACCTGCAGATGAATACTGATACAGTACAGTTGAACCGAAGAGGTAACGGACTAGGGCTGGCTGATCTGTAGTTGGTAACTCAGAGCAACAGCAGGTAAACTAATACAGCAACAGTTCAGATGGAAGTGATGATGAGGTAGAAGTAGCTGATCCGTAATTGGTAACTCAGGGCAACAACAGAAGAATCACTGATACAGCAACAGTTCAACGATAGCAGCAACAAAGATAGAACTAGCTGATCCAAAAGTGGTAACTCAGAGAATAGTAGGTGAATCATTGGTACAGCGGCAGTTCAAACAAGAATAGTGGTGAAGTAGAATGTAGCTGATCTGTAGGTAATAACTCGGAGCCTAGCAGATGAATCATTGGCACAGCGACAGTTCAAACAAAGGAAGACATGGAATAGAACTTAGCTGATCCATAAATGATGATTCTAGCAACAGGTGAGTTACTAGTTACAGCGACAGTTCAATATATGAAAATAACGGAGGAATGGAACTTAGCTGATCCGTGAATGGTGATTCAGAACAACGGGTGAGTTACTGGTACAGCGGCAGTCCTAGCATAGAAGCAGCAGTGGCGTTGCGCTAGCTGATCCGTAGATGGTGATTTCAGAGCAGCAGCAAGGAGTACAGGTGCAACAGGCAGTTCGTTAACAGCAACAGCAGAGAGAAGTTCAGCTGATCCAGGACGTACGAGCAAGCCACAACAGGAGAATCAGACCAAAGGAAGCCAAATCCTATAGAGAGTGAGTAACTCGAAGAACAGACAGAGGAACAATGGGAGGTTTAAATAGTGCTCCAAAATACTTAGAACCAATGGGAACAGGTAGGAGGTCATAAGTGAGGGTAATAGGTAGCACATGCACAGAACCAAATACAGATGATACCTTGATAATGAAGTTAGTAACATTGATCACCGCTTTTAGGAAGAAGGTAACAACGCCGGTACATGTCTATGGGAACGGCGTTTGACAATAGCCCAGCACATGGTGCATGTTTATTGTATTGAGACTGAAGTAGACTGGACCATGAAATTTCCCAAGCACTCAAAAGAAAGGTGCATGCTATTGGCACATCTTCGGAATAGAGGCAACTTTGCAGACAACACTGATGTGATAAGGACAGGGATTGGCATTCTGATTCCATGCTGCACAAAGCAGGTTTGTGCATATAGATGGTTAATGAAAGTCACACACACACAGTTTTTAACTAAACACAGCTTTAATATGAAAGAGTAGCAAACACAGCTTTTAAAGTGATAATGATGCAAAACAGCAGGTGATAGAGATAATACTACAATAAACAGCTTTACATAAACATAATAACACAATATACTTAGCTGCGAAGATGAATTGTTTCAGAGGATTAGTCACAGGTTTTCCAGGGCCCCCCCTCTATCGACTTCTGAGGATAAGCTGGAAAAATAAGGTTTTAGTCAGAAAAAAACAGGTCCAACAAAACAATTGCAATCTGTTCATTAGTGAGGGTACTTCTGGTGCAGTTACAAAAGGTATATACCCTAAGAGGCACTCCTAGGACACAGAATATATTTTAGGTTATAATCATAATTGTGTTAATCCATTGGTTAGTTAATAAATTCCAGCACCTTATCTCTAGTACTTGGACAGTGAGAACTGACCAACACCCCAGAGAAAGTAGGCTAAGGGTCACCTGGCTATTGGCCAATATATACATCTGCAAGCTGGCACAAACAAAGAAAATCACTAAACTAGCAGCAAAATGGCCCTGATGACTCCATTTTGTTTCTATCATTACACATGCAAACTTCCAGACAAAGAGATGGTTGCCAAAGGCTTCATGCACTGTGCAGCCTGCCAAGACTTGTTTGAAAGAAAATACCTGTGACTATTTAAGCTAAACCAAAGGGGGCAACAAACCCAAACCTGAAAAGAGTCCAGTCCCTGTGTGCTTTGCTTAGCCTGATCCACCTGATATAAGTAGTGGCTTTTGCAAGATCTTGAGCGACATGACCCCAGATGAAATTTTTCTCACAGTCAAATCTGACCGATGCATCATGCAGATGGGGCAGCATGTCTTCAACCAGGTCAGTTTAGATGCTGGCAACAATGTGGGCATCCATCAGAAGCTTAGAGAAATGGGCAGGCTACTGTTACATGCCAGAAGAGCTACACCTTAGGAGAAAATGGTAGACCATCCCATCAAACATTTTGCAGATAGTAGGCTTGGTGAAGTTGGTAACTGACTATGATGTGGAGACGGGTACATTTAAGACATCCTCACTGGCACTGAAGGTCAGGCATGACTTGCAAAAGATATCGAGCATTGTGGAGTGCCGATCAATGATGGAGGTTTGCACCGCTGTGTTGAAGTTGCACGCAATTTCAAGAAGATCTAGGAGGCGAGATGAAATGACTTCATCTCATTGGCTGCCTTGAAAACTCTTAAGATGACAAAGTGGAACATGCCTCAGCTCTTACCTTTCACTGAAGATGTGAAAAAGATACACTTGTATCTCGATGAGAAACAGTAAGCGTACCAAAGCAGTTTATCCACAGAGCCTATGCTTAACAACTGGGCATTACTTGCAAAAGTCACCCTGGCACAGGTGATTTTGTTCAATCAAAGAAGAGAAGGGGAAGTTTCAAAGATGCTGTTGACTACCTTCTCCTCAAGAGATACTTTGGATGTCCATGAGGATATTGCTCTAGATCTTTCCGATCTTGAGAGGAAGCTCTGTCAGCACTTAACATGGATTGAATTTCCAGGAAAATGAGGGAGAAAAGTTTCAATACTGTTGACACCACAATGGAACTTCTTGCAGAGAAGCGGGAAGAATGTCGAGTGGCTACTCAAAATGTAAATATGTTTGCAAGACCAACTGCCTTTTTACATTTTAGAGACTCTGATTACATACGCCTGTTTGCACGAGAGTGTGGATGTAAAAATCTATAAATGTTGTCTTCCACAAAGCTTCGAAAGCATGTTGCCACACTTTCAAAGGTACACCTAAACATCACAGAATTCGATCAGTTGGCAGACTGCCTTGGGCACGACATCAGGGTGCACCAGCAGTATTACCGCCTCCTAGAAGATACCCTCAAACTTGCCAAGATCAGCAAACTTTTAATGGCTCTCAAGAGTGGTAGACTGGCTGAATTCAAAGGCAAGATTTTGTCATCCCGAAGGAAAGTTGGAAATCTTGTTTCTAACGTGTAGTTATGAATTTTACCACGATCACTTACATATCTGTTTATTTTTACAACTGGTCCAGCTACAAAGTGACAGGTCATATGATGAGCAATCCCCTGTAACAGTGAGACAAGTGGTCAAGTATTTGGTCGACAATTACATGTCAGAGGTAGACATTGTAGGGACATGGCAACATGGGATAAATGCCCACCCAATCAGATCAGTATAAAACACAGTTTTGTTATGCAAAAGCATGTTGCCTTCTCTGTTTTTTGCAGATTTGTAATGGACCACTTCCACTCTGCTTCCATTCAGGTCGTAAAGAAGTGTGGAGAAAAGCCTGGAACAGAGATGAGATTCAAGCTGTAAAAAAGCACATGGTCAAGTTCATCCAAGCATGCGAGTGCCCGCAAAGCATGATTGCATTGCATGCATCATGGCTGAACCATCAGCACTGAAAAAAATGAAACCTAAAAGAGAAAAAAAATTGCTGAAATAATATGCAGTGGTTGAGCATGACTGTAACCTCCATGGCAAGGTGTCAGTGTATGCAGATGTGTCCTCCGATAGCCGAAATACATGAAACTTCCCCCAACATGCAGTCCATGTCAATACTTTTATCAAAGTCAAAGTGTAAATCTCAAGTGGTAACTATGGTAACAAACTGCTCCTACACATACCCATATGATTGTCTCGCTGACAGGGCATTTAGGAAATGGGTGTCCCTATGTGTCATGTTCCAGATATGGGTCCTCATGATGCAATAAAAACAAGTAGTTTGTGTGTATGCATCTCTTTGTGCAAGTGTTAGGGAATTTAGACTGTAAGCTCTATTGGGGCAGGGATATTTTCTCTACAACAGTGCGTAATTGGTGGCACTGTATAAATAAATAAATTAATTATTTTGTATGTCATTTTACTACGTTAGCACCTATACAAATAATCTCAGTTTCTGAACATGTGCAAAGTTCTTAGTGTTCCTTAACACCATACTAGCAAAATTGACCCGGCCTAAATCAGTGTAAAATGATTTCAAAATATAAAATAGCAATGTCAACAACAGTCTGAGGATACAATTCTATGTCCAATGGCTTGCAAAAGACTTCAACTCCCTAAAAAAACTTCTAGACAAGTGCATAGGTGGACAATTGGGCCAATCTAGAAATTCAGCCTTCTGGACTGGTGGTCACATCAAATAGTGTTCTGTGTGATCAGATCATACTCAAACATGGCAATTATTTGGGACCACACAAGCTAACACTGGAGCTTCTGGTTGGTTGGTGTAGGGATAATGAATAACTTTCTTGTATGCTGATATCCAAGCAGAGACAACTTTCAGGATGAAAATAATTACAAATACCTACCTATTTTATTTTTGGAGTGTTAATCTGTTTTGTCCCAGTAATTGAAATTACACATCGGTAATGGGGAACAAAGGGTTACAAATTATAATAATATATCCTTAAAGAAATGTCTTATGTTACTATTTTATAAGAAGCAATGTATAAAGTTCACAGTTTTAGGTTTTTGTAAAATTCAGGCGGTTGAAATAAAATACTAATTACTTGTACATATCAGCTTTATTTACCTGGAGAAATAGATTTGATTTTTTCTAATATAAGAAACTTCCAACACAAATTTCAAGCAACATTAGTATTAAACCTATTGTTTTGGGCATTATTTTAGTTTTGCAGGAACTGCATCTCAGTCCTTAGCAGTAATTGTGTTCATATTTGCAAATTGACACTTACTATATTTACTTTAACAGTATCCTGAAATACAAGTTATATAGAAAATGCAAAATGGATTAATATTTTCTGTGAATGGTGTCTTTATTGACATTGTCCCTTAATTTGACTGAATACCTGTATAAATGTGGGTAATTTATTAGAAATGCCAACTATTCAAGATATGAAAAACTGCAATTACATAAAAATGTACTGACATTCTCTGTGTTGGTAACAGCATATATAAAGTGTAATTACAAAGTAATTTCCAAACTCACTCTACAATAAAAATACCGCACATTGTGTTCTTAAGCCTCGTTTTTACTTTAAAATCTGAAACCCAACAATAAGTCATGACTGGATATGTTGTTTCCCATCAAACAAGTTCACATTATCCAAACAGGTGAAAGAAGGACAAATTGAGGGGCATGGTGAACATTTACATTTTGTGCGTTTTTCTCTTAAATTGCATTTCGCTATAGTTATAAAAATATTGTTCTTATTTAAATCTAAATGGCACAAAATACAAAAACTAAGGCAAATGGCAAACAAAAAAAAATATTCCCATATTTTAATTTTATTTGCCACTGAGAAGCTACCTGTAAATATCTGGGTATTAAATGACCCATAACAACATTTAAACAACTTGCCGCAGCTCTTTCATAATCAACAATGAATTGGGTGGTTAACTATATGTAGAACTATACATCATACTTACCTACTCCGGGAGAGGGGTGTGACTGTAGGGAGGGAGGGGGCGGGGCGACGCCAATCGCATTATTTTGGCCCCGCCCCCACGAAAAACATAATTTACGTCGTGGGGGGCAGGGCCAAAATGACGCGATTGGCGTGCCCCGCCCCTTTCCGCCATCCAAAATGGCGCGATTCACAGAGAATCTCGTCAAATGACGCGATTCTTGGAGACTTCCGGCATGCGTGAGAAATGCCAGCTCTCGCGGGAGCCCGGGAGACTGACCCGAATTTCGGGAGTCTCCCGGACCTTCCGGGAGAGTTGGCAAGTATGCTATACATATTCCTAGAATTCATCTTTCACTAAAATCTCATTATAGGTTCCAAAGTTTTGAAGTAAGGAAACATATCAACAGAACAATAGCTGTTGTGAAAAAGCTTGGCTACTTGCACAGTAAAGGTGGCTCACTAAGCACAACATTTGTGGACAATTATAGTTTTGCATGAAGTACCTCTTTGACCACCTCTTGCATATATACATGACCATCTGCTAAGGATAAATACTGAAATTTAAAAATATGCAGCTTACAATTGCGCTCAATTGTGTCTGCATGTTCACCTCGCACATACATAGCTGTCCTCCCACAATTCTATATTGAGAACTGCTCTTGGCAAATAAACATCAATCTGTGCTTACTTTTTTGAGGGGGTTGGGAACTAATTTCTGACAGTGAAAATACCGATGGAAATAATACTGACACGAAAATCCCAACAGTGTAAATACAGAAATGGAGAAAATTCCGACAGTCTAAATACCTACATGTATAAAATACCTATACGGATAAAATACCGACAGTGTTATTGACCACCGTGAATATGCCGAACTCCCTAGGGTATCCAGCCCCATGCTGACCAGCTTGGGGCTGGTTGTCATCATGGCAGGGGGCGCCCTGCTATGGTGCCACCAGACCCGGCTGGCTAAGCATAGGGCTGGTTGGGGGGGGGGTTTCGTCTTTTAAACATTTATTTAGAACAAGAGGAGCGTCAAGTTATATGTATTGTATTATATTATGTTATGTCACATATAAACAGATCAATTTAATTGAATTAAAAAACATAGTAGGGTCCTAACTTTAAAAAACTATAAAATATTGATTCAGTTTCATCCATACTTGTGAACAGAAACCTCAAGGCACAATCTAATACATATCAAGAACAAATAAGCATATAGGGAATAATTCCTGATTACTATTATTCACTCTATAATACCATAGAATCTTATAAAAGGAGAAAAACTCCTAAGCACATGCAAACAAATATAAATGATGCTTAGAGTACAGTAGAATAAATAAACATATATGTGAACATAGATGGCTCACAATTAATTTTTTTTAGATGTCCATATGTAGTACTGAAAACTAAATCACTATTTTCCTTCACTTCTCTTCATCAGTAATATCTTTCCCATCATGGCAGACTTACCAGGTCTAATTATTTACTTAACAAAAGTTGAATTCATCTCCCACAGATTACATGGGTGGCAGCAATTTTCCTTATCATTTACCAAGAGAAATATTTCCAAATATATCTATTGTCCAAGTAGTTCAAATAGTTGACCATATTTTCAGGATGGAGTACATTGGGCAATCACTCAGTAGTCAGGTATCTCAGTATCAAAAGATCTGGGATTGTTGGCTTAACACTCAGCCATACAGGTGATTTGCTAACCTGACATACTGTTACATTTAGGATTAACCTATAGTTTCTTTTCATGCTCCTTTTTATAGTCTCTTGCCTATTTATCAATTTCCTATCAATTTAGATTATATGATAATAATGTTATAATGTTATATCTTGTACTATAACATTATCTTATTTCACCACTGGTAGCATATATTGGAATATAAGCTGGTAGTATAAATCAACCTAAAATTCCAAGGGACAGTAAAAAAATATCCACTACAAATTACAGGTGGATTTGGTCCCTAGGCGCTAGTGTATAAAAAACAATCAATATTGTTAAGTTAATTAGATTCCCACTGAGCAGCTGCCCTCAGAGGTCAGTGCATAACCTCACAAAAATGTAAAAACATGTTGTTTGATTAAGAAGACTGCGCTGGTGGGATCTGTGTTGCTATATCCATAAAAATAAGGTATATATATATTTAAAATGTGTAATATATTTATTTAGATAGATATTTAGATAGATATATAGATAGATATATGATATTGGAATATCAACTCCCTGAACTTTCAAGTTTTGGCTCTGTAGCTCTGAACAGATTAAAATAATTTAATATTAAGATAGGTAACCAATGAGAATGTTTATGCACTGTTTGAAGCACATTTTTCTTAGCATTGCTTGTAGCTGTACTGACTATGCACTCTCATGTTCTGTTCTCTCATGCTACCTAAAGGCAACATTGTCCCTAAGTTGCTTTATTATAATACTGGTCTAGTTTTTAGTAGGAGTGATACAATGGCTGTGTCTATATAAAGTAAAGCGGTTTAAGGTGTAAACTAAAAGCACCAATATTCAGTCATAGCTGGCAGATTTCTGCCTCATGTTTCTCCCTAGTCATAGGACATACTCAAATCATCCATTCCAGGTGCAGGAATGCAGTAACATTGTTACAGGGGTAAATCAATACATTTATTTATAGGGAATCCACAGCTAACATATTACTTTTCCTATATAAAATATATTTTTTAGAAACATTCACAATTCATATTAGAGTTCTTACACTTTAATCAAAATTTACAAAGTGCATTGCAATAACCCATCTTAACCAATCACCCATTAGCTTTAATCATACTAGATCAACTTAGGCAATAAAAGTAATGAAATAAAATAAGATTTTTTTATGGGTTACTATGCTTTTGAACTATTCTAGTAATTGGCCTCCATTGTTTATTTTAGGGAAACAAACATGTGTAATGAAAATATTATAATGGAAATTAGATATTTGATTACTAGCCCTTTGTTGAGTTGTAAATGGTGTTCCCAATTTAACAGGAAGGTATTCAGGCCATATGTGGTACTATTCTGCTGCTGTTTAGCTGTCACTGTAGCCTAGTAATCCGGTCCAAGGAGATGGCCAGACACACTGAACAATAGAAGTGATAAGTGCCTATCATCATGCTGCCTTTACCAATGTATCTTTTAATGATCAGAACAACACAATCAAATTGGTATCAGGCATGAAGGTTGTTTTGCGACCACATACTCTGCAGCAATTACAATGGGCCTATTATTGAAAATCGCTGCAGATATTCATGTGTGTGGCCAGCAAATAATATATTTTTGTATCACTAGACTTAAGTCAGCATATGGAAACTCAACTCATAATTCAAATCAATGCAATGTTTTCTTTCATGTTAACACCATATATTTTAGCTATTGTACCTCTTTAACATATGGTTAGATAACTAGGCGGCAAGTGACAGTCCCTGATGAAAAACAAAGACAAAATTCATCCTGTTACGTATCAAATATTTTCTGAAAAATTGTCAGGAGATACATTCAATTTGCTATATATAAATGCAACATACGTTATTTTGTCAATGAGATGTCAGACGATTGTTTATGATCTCTATGAACAAACTGCCTTAATTTCAACCCCTAAAATAGTTTGAGACACCCTATCAAAATTTTATGAATTGGGAAGCTTTCCCCATAGCTAGTCAGAACAAACAAGGGTACAGTTTATGTGTCATCTGTGCATATATTGTGTTAAATGTATATATTACTTTTATGTTTTACAACTATCTTAATGATCAAAATAATTATTTTGCAATTTCTATGGAGGAAAACTTTTTACCCTGATTTTGAGTCAAATGTAGAGATGCCCACGTTGTGTAGTATCACAAATATGTTGCACACTTTATATTTTGAGTTGAACGCGTCTTCAGATATATGCAGCTTAAATCTAGCATATAGATGCACTCAGAGCAGCAGGTCTCCAGCAATTTTACTCCTGAGGGTACAAAGGATCATGGGCACTGTCTTGCTGCTCATTTCTTATCTAGAAGGGGCCACAGAGTTTACCTTTTATCTTCGTAATTGTAGCACATAAAAATCATTTGATGACACAACATCAGAATGGCAGCAGCAACTCAGCACCCGCTCCCCCATCACTGATGGGTACACTTGGAAACCACCATGGCAGTCACATATCAGGGTGTTATGTCTGCAGCCCAATTGGTAAATTTGGCTCTTTCAGGTTCTCTGGATCACACAGGCAAACAGAGAGAAAGAAGATACAAAGGTATCTTTTTTTTATGAAGGGTTAATACAACTGTAAAAAAATAGCAAATAATTACCAATAACAGTTAAACAATACCCAAGTGATCCCCAAGCTTCAAGCATCACCCATCATCATCCTTGTGTCTTTCCATTGTCCTTAACTGCTATAATAAAACCATTCTCAGGCCAAGTTGTAGCTTTCTAGTGGTCCTGATGCAGTTGCCGGGACAACCACAAAAGAAGATACACAAGTACACTGGGAGTACTTCAGTGCCTGGCTAAGCTGTTTATTCCAATACAATATACTATTATAATACACTACACCTTAGGCTCTATTAAAGTCTACAGGAGATTTCATCCAGCCAAGCTGTAGAACTTGTACTCCAGGCCAAGTTGTAGTTTCAGCAGTGGTACTAATGCAGTTACTATGGTGATCCAATTATATAACACTATCACGAAGAGAGTATCTGCAGTCCGGCAAAGCTCTCTTCCTTTTCTTTCAATGATACACCAGAGTTTCTGAAAATAGCGGCTACAATAATCTTTGGCCAAATTGTTGCGCAATGATAGTGGTCCGGAGGCAGTTACCATTGTAATGAAGCCTCAGGTTTTCTAGATCCCTCCGAACACTACTCCAAGTTAAGCTATTGGTTCTATTCCTTTAGCCAAGTACCAGTATCTGTTACACTTGTGACTGCAACTCAGGTCAAGCTGTTTCTATGAACAAAGTGGTCCTGATGGAACTGTCTTGGCAACAGTATGCTTAGGTCCGCCGGATCCTTCTAGGTTTCTCCGACCAAGCTGCTGCTTCCGTGCAGCATATGCCCCACCCAAGTTGCAATTTCTGATTGATCATGATGTCTTGCTGTTCCCAGTTGCTTGGTCAAAGTTCTCTATCCAGATGGCAGGAACCTGCACCCAGTCACCCTACTCCACTAAGCACACCAGATAAACAGATCTATGAGCAGATGGAGCAGAGTTTCTTCCACCCTTTCTTCTGACCTTGTTGCGAATAGATCTGATAATGCTTAATACTACAATATTAGGCTTATGCACATAACTCTTATTGAAATGCTTATGATAGTATATGAATTAATTTGCAGAAATTCACAATTGCTAACGGACAAGAAGTGTGCTATTGCAGTTGCAATGTAAAGGACCAGAATGGCTTTAGCACACCCCTGGGCAGAAGCTACACCAGCTTCTATGTCTTTTTGTTGGTACTGTGTGCCTCGATAAACGTAGGTGCCCCTACATTTACTATAGGTTGTGTGGGTTTGTGAAGCAAAGTATTAGAGGTACCAGCTCATTGGTGGACTTGGTTAGAGTAAGGATATAATTTCTACTAGTAGGCACAGCAATGCATCTAGTTTTGTGTGGTTGTGCAAAAAGAATATTTAATTTTTTGAAGCAAGATTATTAAATCGGCCAGAGAAAATACATTTTAGGGGTGTTCCTTATTGTTTGGAAGGACACAGTGTCATTTGAATTTTACACAAACTATTAACTTACTTTGCCAACTGTAAAGAGAGTCCTGATATCTCTTCAATGTCATGATTAAATTAAGCCATAACTTAGATTGAACCGAGAAGTATTTTAAGAGAAAAGCAAAAAGTTTAATTGAAAGAACATTGTGGTTCTAAAGAGGTAAGAGATTGTACTTTCATATGACATTTACACTTTTGCATCGTACACCTCTTCCAAATTTTCCAATTCTCTGCAAACCTAGGTATACTTCTAGTTTGAGGAGGTATCTCTGAAGACCGCATGAAGTGCAATGGACGGACCATCAAGGAGCACCAGTGCAAAACCAAGGTAATTTGTGGTGCATAACCAACATGCTTTGTATATGTTTTCATTCATTATGGTGAGACACATAGACTGTCATATACTTCACTACTGTGAAGCTTGAACTCAGAGAGGGAGAATTCCAAACATTATAATTAGGCAAATAGGAAGGCATAAAGAGGGGACAAGGGGAAAAAGTCAGAATTTAGTATGAAATATCTGTTCAAGCATTTCATGGACTTCCCTGTAAAAAATTTAAATCTTTGGGCATGGCTTCCAGATATGGATGAAATCTATTCTTAGCCCGCTCTGCCATCAGCAAAGGAGAGAGGTAGTTGGGAATATATTATGTAATCTCGTAGGTACAAGTTACCATCTGGTATAAGTTCTATATGAATTTTCCTTAATTAAGGGGAGGTCCTAAATCCTTTTCCCAATCCTCATGTCCCAAGCAAAGGTTCAGCAGTAGATGTACAAAATAAATTATAAAAAATAGAAGTCATACCTCTTCTGCTAAGATTATTGTTCTTGACTCAATTTTTAAAAACATTTGCAAATCATTTTCCAATTGACTTTAAACAGTTTGCGGGGGAGAATTTTAATATGTGAATAGCTTAAGGCAAAATTGGCAGCCACAATGTTTTTTAGGTTAAGTTCTTTACGGACAATGAAATATCTTCTGTTTTAAAACGCTCTCACTTGAAACATGGGCATAAAAATCATCACTTATATGATCAAAGGATATGACTTAAAACATATGTTCTCTGAATTACAGATATATTTTTAGAAACATTGCTTGTATGCAATACTTGCAGACTTATTTTTTTATTTGAATACATAAAAGTTTATGCAATTTCTGGTCGAATTTATTATGTAAAATGAGAAGTACAACATATGTTTTAAAGCTTCCAAGTGCCAATAATAGTCATTTGCTGCTTAAAACAACCCACATTCAAACATGAAAATAATACATTTGTCGAAGTTGAGATTTTAAAGTTACCAAACATTTTTTGCTTTACAGACAGGGCATTCATTTTCTTTTTTTGTATAAAAAGGCCCATTTAAATGTATTTTAAATACCAGTACCTCTATATGAAATTCTTGGACAGTATCTCAAAACTACATAATTTTATGTTTATTTTACATCCGAATAACTTTTTGTGTTTATTTTATATATTTTTTCCTGGCTACAGAGGGCTTCTTTTAGTACTGTAATCAAATAAATATCCTTTATACATTATGGGTACTCTAGAGGGGCGTGGGGTGAGCATTAGTTAAATTTTTTACCTTACCACCTGTGATCAAACAGCATGTTTAGCTGAATTTGTAAGTGACAAGAATTTAACAAAGTACACATGTAAACATGACATATTTATGTACAGTTTAACATGAAATTAATACTTATTTGCAGAATTTAACAGGAAAAAGTAGAGTAGTAAATATGTCATGTACAAAAGTGTCTCTCTGGGAATAAATTAAGTAATATAGTGTGGCTTTATCTAACTTGACAGTTATAGTATAGGCATGTTGAAATCCATATACGATAACCTCTATCACTTAAGTGTTCCTTGAAAATAGAAGCCTGATACAGAAAGTTCTGTTCGGAGCATAGATAGGTAGATATTTTACCACCAAGCAATAGAAAGGTCGACCGAGTAAAGTTGTACCTATCAAGACAGCCAGGCGCGGGCTGACAGATGTCAGCCCGGGGGGGGGGGGCGTACGCCGCACAGGTGGCCGCATCACATGACACGGGATCAATGACGGCCGCATCACACATATGCCGGCCCTAATAGCTGTAATTCTGAGTGATGAGCGATGCCCCCCTGCCCCCCGGCCCAGCCCGCCCCTGATAGATAACACATCCCTGGAGGTAATAACTACTTTTAAAAGAAAGCGTGTTAAGAAATAACAAACAATATTTGGAATATAAATCTAAAGAATAGTCATGTTGTTCAATAGAGGACAATAAAGCCCGTAATGCTCCACTGAAGAATCCTTTCTGTAACAGGCTGTTTATTCTTAAGAAATGCTTCAGGGATAGAGGTTAACCTAAAAGGATTGCTGAATTTGCATATAATATTGATGTCAAGATAGATAGAGACAAACTACATGTTTCTGGCCAGAAACAATCTAACTTTATTGAGGGCAATGAGGGCTTAATATTTTTGTAATGGGTACCCCTATAGACTGTACTGTGATACTGATCATTTCTGATATTACCCTATCTTAGAAGCTCATACTGAGAGGTGACACTAATTTTTAAAGAAGCATCTTAGAATAATATCAGATATTTGCACAGAGAAGCCCTATATTGTATATTGGCAACAAATGTCCCAAATGAGGTCAAAATTAAATTATATCCATAGCGGTTAGACTTTAGTAAATATAATGTGTAAACAAAGAAGAAAGGTGAAGTACTGTAGGTGACTGGCAATTATAATTAGCGGTTATATTAGTCCAAGTTATATTTGTTATCTTAATTCACCAATTTTCTGACACCTAATACTATAAATATTGTTCTAAGACATGGTTTACTTGTTTTGTCTGTCTGTGGGTGTAATACTGTTAAGCAGAAGAAAATGATACTTAAATGATACTTACTTTTTTGCAAAAGCCTTCCAGAATTTTGAGATAAACTGTGCCTTTAAGAGAAGCAATATTTTCTGGAAAACCATTTAAAAACTAAATGTGGATTTCTGTGATAAAGTGGTAAAAATGAGCCATTTTAGTAACATAGTCAAAGGTAACCAAAATCACAGAGATACTCTGGAGCACTCTCAAATCAAATCTAAAATCCATGGAAAGATAGGTCCATGGTTTATCAGGGTTCTGCAGAAGAAGATTTGTCATATGTTTCACTAAGTGTATGTTGCATAAGTATTGACAAAGGACTTGACATGACGTGCAACAGTAGGCAACCAGAGGATCTATTAAAAATTATTTTCTTAACACCTGGATTTCCTGCACGTTTTCAGTCATGAACCTTGCTCATAAATATAGATGCTCAAATCTTTGTGAAAACAGTTAAAAGGCTAGTTTGTCAATGTTAAAAAGTCATTGGAAATTCTTGTACTTTTGCAAGTTTGAAAGAGTCCACCATAGATTAAGTCAGTTTGAACATGAACAGGTTTGAAACCATGATTGACGTCCATCAATCACATTCAACTAATGCATCAACCATACTTTTGTAAATCGAAAGTAAAATCAGATGCAGAAAGGACCAAAATAAAAATCAATTACTATAAAAATATTGGATTTAGGCGGGTGTCACAAGAAAAGATTGCCAAATCTTCAGAAAACAGAAATGGAACTTGAATGTAGACACCGCTCTAAAAACCCATTAATCAAGTACTTGAACGTGTTCTCCGGTGCCCCGAGTGAATATCTCGGTAATTACATTTACCCAGCTCCTGGGAACGTAATCTCGGTGGTAGCCTGACAGGCACAATGCTTACTTTGGGTGGCCACCTACACAGATAGGGTTTCTTCACTTAAACACAGGAAGTGCTTCTGCACATAATAAGTCCCCACTGTAATCAGATAAACTCCTAATGGAGAAAACTGCAATAACGATTCAGTGATCCATTAAGTAATAGAAAACAATGTTCTTTTTAACTTCTCCTCCATATAATACTGCTGACGCGTTTCATTCCACAAAGTAAGTTTCTCAAACCATAGACTATGCAGGGGAGTATAAAGTCTGACGCTATTATAGCATTAGTTAGAAAGCAAGTTACCAAATCTCAATCCAAAATAGTAGTAAGAATTCCAGACTTAAATAGGTGCACCTTCACCTAATTGGGATCACCATGCAAACATTCTGCTCATTCATCACTCTGTTACAATTTGGTGTACCAATGTGGTCACTTCGACTCACAGATCTAAGTGAATTGTCAATTGAGTTCCTGCTTTGGTTGCCACAATTGACTAATTTAATGAGGTGTTCTTCTAACTCATCTTCCCCCCTCGTACTTGGTTTTGTCTACAATTATTTCTGTTTCTCACCAAAATAAGTGATAACACTTCAGTGCAGAAATTCTAAAATTAATATTACGCTAAATCCATCAATATTTGTTAGAAGTTTATTTTTAGTTACAGTACTGTAATAGGATTCAGTAATACATTTATTTTAACTAAGTTTTAACGACAACACGCTCACAGAAATCTTTTAAAAATGGTATATAAATTTCATTTTTGAATGTTTGAATTTATAATCTAGAAATGTAGCTGGGAGAATAAGAGTCAATTTAGTGTGCTTGGGGTAGCACTGTGAGCACATAAGGCCACTTTCCGTCAAGAAGACGTGCAAGATTTGGTGGCACAATGAGAATATATTTCGCAAAACAGGATTAAAAATGTTGCAATAGTTGTATGCAAGTCTCATCTTCACTTTTTGTTTAAAGGGGTTGTACACTTCAGATGTGTCAAATGTCTGCTTTTGACTACTTATAACTAATTAGATTCTGCCCGTAAAGACAAGCCTAGCCTTAGCATGCTTGATGTGTGGGTGTAAAGTGTTAATCACAACAAAGCCATGTGGCCTATCTAAAAATGATTAAAATCCCCCAAAATTATATGTTATACTGATTATTAAACACCCAGTTCTGTCACCACAAAGATTTGGGTTGAGAGTTGACACTCTTTAGAAGGTAGTCAGTTACTCCTGACTTATCACAAAATACAATAACAACTTGTTTTAATCAAAGCTATTGTTACCAAACAATTTTATCTGTCTTACTCGTATCTGTGGAAGTAATCATGACCACATTTAGATATTATTTTTCCAATTCCTAATTAGGCCCTTTACAGCACAGAACACTTTCCCCTCTTTAAACCAGCAATCCCATGAAATAATTAGGCCTGTATTATATTACATTAATCACTGTGGCAAGTTATATGAAAAATGTTGGCATTTACCACTATTCCTTTCCTTGGTTTGTTTCTTCAGGCTGCTATTAATGATTTAGAATTTGACAGAGAGTCACAGACTACCATGGTAACCATGGTCACATGGCACTTGTTGTATGCTCCTCTGAGCACTGTATAATCCACCCCTTCCTCC
Source organism: Mixophyes fleayi (assembly GCF_038048845.1). NCBI lineage: Eukaryota > Metazoa > Chordata > Amphibia > Anura > Limnodynastidae > Mixophyes > Mixophyes fleayi. The sequence continues at coordinate 82,434,476 of NC_134404.1, forward strand.
TACCCTGCTTCTGCCTTCACATGACATGCTTAGAGCAGTGAGTCTACTAATAGGTATAACCAATGGCCATATTCAGAGATATTTTGAAAAGGAGATAATGGTCTGTCCATGCATGCTTAAAAGGCGCTTTAAAGCACTCCTGACATAAAGTTATAAAATCATCTTCATTTTAGCATAAGGATGAAGATTTGGTGAATGTAACAATATTTTGTCTGGTACTCTGTATGTCAAAGTACATCTAATCACTTGTGTTGTTTCTACATTACTCTGCATTTATTTAGATTAGAAACGTTCATAATCAAGTACATATGATACTATAATAGTTGTATTAGATTTGCATGCACAGTTGCAGAATGTAACAAAGCATTAGTAAAATCATATCATGTCACAATAGTAAAATCATGGCATCTTTGTATTATGGGACTGCTTTTCCTGCCAAGACCACATTAATGCTCATGGCGATGGTGGTTTTATTTTGGATATGTACACAATTTGAGTAGACAATGACTGGTTGGGGAGGTTTGTAGGCATAACTCAGTAGGCTCAATATTTGCACCTGCCACAGAACAGTTACAAAGACAAAATTGTATTTTTAAGCCCTGGTTATTTTAATGAGCAAAAATAAAGTAGATTCATAACCTTTATATTACCAAATAGATGAAATCATAATAAAATAGTTGTTGTATAGTATATTATATATATTATATTATATATGTATAATAATATATAGAATAGTATATTCAATAAAGTAACAATATTTAAGTATTCATTAAGTCTTGTAGGCAATTTTAGTGCTATGCAAACTAAAAAAAATCAGGATATAAACACCTTAAATGAGAACACACCTCTCTAACAACTATTGGCTCTTCTCCAGCGGAAACCCACCAATCTGAAGGCAGTGAATAAACACTCTTCCCACCGTTCCCCACAAGTAGGCTGGGGTCTCTATAGAACATAGCGTATTAAAAAATAACATTGCCCATAACAGAAATATTAATTGCTAGTTAACCCAAAACAAACATTCAAAGTAGGCAGCTGTTTTCTGCATTGAAAAAACATCCATGAGAATATATTTGGAATCCCTACAAAGTTCATGAAAATTCATTAGTATTGTCAGTCGTTGAAGTGCGTGCGTGTGTTTGTCTGTGTGGGGGAGGGGGGATATATAGTGGTATTACATTTCCATTACAATTTTCATATTGCCACTTGTAAATTTCCTGTTCAACCACTGAAAATGGTTGATGAAACCGAGAGGCTTTCTGCTCAATTTAAGAGATAAGTGGCTCAAAATTAACAAATCAAATCAAAATCATTTTTTTAAAAAATTCTGCTTGTGATTCATGAATTCTCTCTGATTTTCCCACTCCCTGCTCTAATTCATCTGGCCAACTTTCTATCAGCCATCTGCAATCACTGCTGGAGCAGCAAGCAACACAACATTACTAGTAAAAGCTAAGGAGAATGCTTAAAAGTTCATATTTAGGGATTTATTTTGTTGTGCCATATGAGACGCCAAAAGCTTTGTTTGAAAAATAATAGTGTTATAAAGTTATTTTTGTAACAATGCCATGGCTAACTTCAGCAACCAAGTCTTTAAGAATACCTGAAGTCTCAGGGCACTGCACTTTAATACTTGTTTTGGTTTAAATAATGGCAGCTTCTAGGTACAAGAAGGGACTCTCTCCTTTGGGCCCCTGCTCACCCCACAGCAATTTGCCTGCTCACACTTTGACTGCATACACTTTACAGGGCAAATTGCCATGGCTTATAACACACATGTATATCTATCTATCTATCTATCTATCTATCTATCTATCTATCTACATACATGAGGCCTCCTGCTCCTCGTCTCTGACTGAGTACACTGTGAATACCACCCTAAGGAGGAGCCCCTGAACCAGTGGCGGATCCAGGGGGGGGGGCGATCGGGGCATTCACCCCCCCTAGCAGCAAAAAGCTAGGTCCCAGCCGCCGATTAAAACGGGAGGGGCGGGGCTAAGTGCGAGTGGGGGGCGGGGCTAAACATGGGCCAGCCAATCAGAGTGGTCCCAGCCGGCGACCACAACGGGAGGGGGCGGGGCCAACAGCAGGCGGAAGGCGGGGTTAACGCAGGCCAGCCAATCAGAGCAAAGGAGGTGCGTGATTATGCAAAATCGCCCCCCCTAAACATAAAGTCTAGATCCGCCCCTGCCCTGAACTGGTTTAAGACACTTATTGGGATAGGCTCTCTGTGCGCTATCTAGAAACTGAGCTTTCCTCTTTGCAGACAGCATTGTGTGTGGGGGTTTACAGACTTGGTAGGAATATTACACTAGCTCCACTCCGATAATAAACCCTGCTGTGTGTCTTGACATATAACTGTCTCAATGCCATGAGAAAATCGAGACAGGCAGCGGCTGCTGCAGCCAAACTGGAGCAGTAAACTTAACAAACTACGTCTGCACCCCATAAAGAGGGGATGTCCATTGTTGGGATTCTAAACCCTCCACCTGAGTCTGCAGCACATACTCCTGGTTATCTCTGCTAGCGAAATGAAGATGACTGACGGGATTGGGGAGGTACAAGTTGATCTCGCCAAAAGATGTCAGACCTGGAGGGAAGGCGACAAAGCAACAATTTGACATTTGTAGGCCTCCGTGAAAAAGGGGGGGATCTAATCTGGAGCGGTTCCTTGAAAACTGGTTAATTCGGGAGTGTGGAAAATAGGTTTTCTCTCCACATTTCACGGTTGAGCGGGCTCACCGTCTTTCACTGCATCTGTCTCCACCTGGTGTTCCCTCCCGCACATTCATTGCAATTCTCCTACACTACAAAGACAGAGATGCTGTCCTTGTGCGTCAGCACGGCCCCCTCAAATATGAGAACCATGTATATCTCCATTTTTCTGGACTTTGCGCTGGAGGTTCAGAGGAGCAGATGCTTGTTTTCCCAAGTTAACAGAAGATGGAGGGACTTACAACTACCCTACTCCATGCTTTATCAGGCCAGACTCAGGGTGTCCACAGATGGCAGGCAGCACTTCTTCACTTCACCTAGAGACTTGCCCATTGACTGGATAGAAGACAACCAGCGAGAGCTCCAGAACCTTGATGGCCCTCTTCATAAGTTTATGAGTTAAAGTCTACAAATTGCTGTCTAGATCATTTGGTTAAGTTTGCACTGACACTATATAGTGCCTCTTCTTTTGTAACAGTAGTGGCAGAGTTAGTTGGGGAATTATATTTGAGGGAGTTCCAGCTAGTAATAGCTTAGTTGCCTCTGAGCTCAATTAGTTAGTGTCATTTAGGGGTTAAGTTTCTATAACTGTAGGGATCCAAGTGTACCTAAGCTGTTAACTGTTATGCTGGGTATGTCAGATGGGTTGGGGAGGTTTGTTATTTTTCATGTTCCTGTTTTTGTTTTTGTTATTTTTTCAATTGTGCAGCTATGTGTTCTGTTTTCTCATCTAAGATGACTGAAATTTCAATGTTGCAGGTTCAATTTCTCTCTAGATAGCGGTTATTTTAATAGTGTCCATGTAAAGAATTTTAGGGGCCTCAATGACAAAGTTAAGCGCTCCTTAGTGGATAAATCACCTGTGGAAATTTTCTCCAGATATTACCTGCCTTGTGGAAACACACTTACGTGGTGGCAGGGGCAGGCTGGGCTAGGTGGCAGGGGGGCATCTGCCCCCCAGGCTGCTCCCATAGTGGGCAACCTTTGGCTGAGTCACTGGGCCACCTGCAGTTTTTTCCGTTAAAATGTTCCTAATAGGCTGCTGAGTCGAGTCTTGCCCCCCTGACTAAAATATGCCAGTCCTCCCATGTACTGTAGTAAGGTTTTAACTCTCAAACAGCCTTGGGTGGGTTGGGCCTACCACTCAGTACATTCGCCGAACTCCAGAGGAGTTACTATCCTCATTAAAAACACTAATGTTACACTCTAGAACACTAACAATTTGACCCCTATGGAAGGTTTGTCTTTCTATGAGTAGTACTTGAGTTGTCTACGATAGTGATTATTGACACATACACCCCCTTTACTCTAATTGGATCCGAGGTGCTTAAAAAGGCTGCGTCCTTTCAGGCTTTATCCCCTGATACCCCAGTCTGTATTGGATCAAGGACTTTAATAATGTCCTTGAGCCCGATCTGCATAGGTGGAGGGAGGTCTCAACTCGATGAGCCCATTTTATTTTCCAAGCTCCTGCAGGAAATAGGCATTGTGAATTTACATGCAACATTTTTCATGCCATTCCACCACTTGCAACTCCTTATCCTATATAGATCTCATCCTCATGTCTCCCCGGCTGCTACCCCTTGTGTCCACTGTTGACTACCTAGCAAGGGGAGAATCTCTGATCACTCCCTCCCTTCTAGCCCAGGTTGACATAGTTGCAGACAATGGAATGTGTTTTTTTGGAAGCTACATGTGATATGGTGGCGTGGATCTCATAATCCTTTGGGAGGGCTATTTCAGCGATAACAGACACGACAATCCGGCACTTTAATGAGGTGCTTTTAAGACCACCTCCAGGGCACCCTTTTTAAAAAAGTATCAGTCACCAAAAGTTTTAACCATGTAAAGAATTAAAGTTAGAACAGCCCTACATGAATCTGGAGACAACATACATTGTTCCTCACCCGACAGACGATAGGATTCAGTGGCTTGGGGCGCAAGTGGTCGGATTTCTTATTTAATAAATCCAAACAAAGGCTTTTATTCACTAAGTACTCTCAGTACTCTAAGGCAGACATGGGCGGTATTTGCATGGCCTGCCTGGCCAGGAAAGAAGTGGCAGATACAGCGGTCATGGCTATCCTTGACGCTGCCAATGTTAAGCATTTTTACCAAAGTGGGTTTTGCCAACACTTTTTTAAATTACTATAAAGCGCTAGATGACTAAGATCTCCTTTACAGTCTCACAACTTAATACCTATTTATACTCTATTAAACTCCCCCCGTTGTCTGGCAAAGCAGTCACATTTTTGGATGCCCTCCTTACTGTCGAGTATGTGGATTTTGCGATCACCTTCTTTCCCAACCGCAAGGCATCGGGTATAGATGGCATTCCAGTTGAATGACACAATAAATGTAGGGACTTCTTGCTAACTATATGAGACTGTTGTAGGCGGACACTATGTCACCCTCAATGTTGGAAGCATTGATTGTAGTGTTGCCTAAGTCTGGGAAAGACCCTCTCCATGCCAATTCCTAGTGGCCAGTCTCATTGCTGGATTTGGACGTTAAGATCCTTGCCAAAATTCTCGCCACCTGACACAACTCAGTTATTAACCAGATCATCCACCCCAATCAGACGGGGTTCATTCCTGGCAAATCTACCACAACTATCTTGTGCTGCCAGTTTATGCATCTATAACTGGCCCATGAAGCTGAGCCGGGGGGCTGCAGTGGTGTCACTTGATGCTGCTAAAGCCTTTGACTCGATGGAATGGGTCAACCTTTGGGAGGTGATGAGGAAATTTGGCTTAGGTGCTACTTCTATTTGCTGTCTGCTGCTACTGTACCTCGCCCCTGCGGCGTGGATGTGAATGGCTGTCCCCTACCTTGTTCAAATTGGCTATAGAGTTGCTGGCCTGCTTAATATGTGCACATCTTGGCATACATGTCCTTCCTGCTTGGAGGGCCATGGATGCAATAGTCCTATACACTAATGACACATATTGTTTTTAGCAGATGTAGACCTTTCCCTGACTAACCTCTTAAATGCTCTCGACAATTTTGGATGCTTCTCTAGTCTGAAAATAAATTTATACAAGTCCAGTATTTTCCGGTTCATGGTTTCCTTCTGCCCACATTTTTTCCCTGCTACTCTCTCTAATGGACACTGCCCTTTAAGTACCTGGGCATCTGGATAACTCCTCCAGCGGGAAATTATGCTAAATTAAATATTGACCTCATTACTGACTATTTTAAGCTTAGGTCCCACTTGTGGAAGTTATGACTGGGAGAATCAATCTGTTTAAGAGGATTATGCAATCCAAGTATCTTTACACATTACAACACTCAACCACTTACATTCCCAACTGAATATTTCAATTTATTAACACACTACTCTCCTCATTTATCTGGGGGGATGAAAGGGCCAGAATAAAAATTGGTTCCCTTTGCAAATCCAAAGCTTGGATGGGCTGGCTTTGTCCAGTCTTAAATTTTACTACATGGCAGCACAATTGTCGAACCTTATTGAATGTCTGTGCGCCTCTGGGAATAATGCCTTGATGAATTTCCTTTGGTGAGCAGGCGGGACTCACATTTACCCTACTACATACACTGCTGGTGGGCAGGACAGCTACTAATGGTGCTCCTAGTATCTCTTAGTCAGTCAGCTTCTGGAAAATGGCTCATAGTCTTTTGGGTGGAGAGTGCTTTGATCCGGACACTCCATTCTGGCACAATCCTAATTTCCCCAAGGTGAACAAATTAAGCAAAGACAATATTTGGGGTTGGTTTGGGGTGTTTGCAGTAGGCCTGCTCTATGAATCGAGGGTGTCAAAATTGTTTTTTCAACTCCAGCAGGAGTTTGGCTTTCCCCTCACTGCTTTACCAATATTTTGCAAAACAGACATGCTTTCCACTCACAATTTGGCAATTCATCTCCACCAATTTGTAGTTCTCCTGTCAGAACTTTACTAAGAAATATGGCTAGACGCAGGGTTGTCTCCACTGTGTATACTGAGATTAATTACCACTATGTGCCTGATAGTTGATTACCCCTTAAAGCTAAATGGGAGTCAGATGTGAAAGCATCGTCTGATGAAGAATGGTACCAGATTTGAAAGGATAGTAGAGATATCACATGATGTGTTTGCTTTCAGCAGATACATTTATACCTGAGCTCCCTGGTTAGGATGGGTGGTCAAACCGACTCTGACTGCCCCAAATGTGCTTTACTTGATGGCACCTACTGGTGCCTGTTATGGGAATACTGGTGGGTGCACACCTTCTGGACAGAGGTATGGGCATGTATTAGTGACACAGTGCTTTATCCCCCCTTGAGCCTAAGGGGTGCATGTTTGGCTCAACCCTGGAGGATGTATTGGAGAGATCTCCCTACCAATATATCTTTATTCTCACTGCTTTGGCCAAAGTTGTTATAGCTCGCTGAGAAAGTCTGCACATCACAATTATCAGGTGCAGCTTCAGTACCTCAATGATCACCCACAGCAATGACAACAATGCCTTTTCCAGTGTTTCCTAAATGGCAGATGCATCTAGTTGTGTAACTGTTTCCCCCTCACCATAGCTTAATCCAACTGTGCAAGCAGGTCGGAAATTGTTGTCAGGCTAAATCGCTAGAATCTGCAAACACTGTTTAGTGTGCATTTTGCTCAACTGACAAATATTTGTCACCCACTGCATATTTTTTATTGTAACTAATTGAATGGTGCTCTTTGTTTCATTGCAACTCACACTAGCAGGTCTTCTGTTCTTCTATGATGTATTTAGCGATGAGGAGTTAGCACATTAGCACATTGCCCTTTTTTCCATATCTGATGTTTATGGGAGTGTGGGACAAGAATACATTTTCATCTTAGTCACCCCTCTGAGAATGACTATCACATTGTAAGTCTACAGTCTCGTTATGTTCATCCTGTTATGTAAAATCATTGGCACGTATTTGTAATTTGAGATGTACTATTTTTCACCATTATTAGAATTTGACATATTGCCCTCAATGTCTGCAAAGCTGTGACTAAAAAAAGAAATATGATTGGCTTCTTTACGTTCCATTCACTGCAATCTGCCTGGTTCTACAGTAGCTGGAAATTATCTGCCATGGTTTTGGCAAGTCTGGATCCATTCATTATTTTTTTTTGAAAGTTGGAGATTCACAAATTTTCCGATTTTCAGAATTATTCCAATATATTTGCCCATCTCTTCTCATTGGTAACTATTGACATCACAGAGGCATGAGACACTGTATGCCTCACACTTCCAAAATGTGTAGGTGACAAATACACTTTAATAGTAGAAGGATATCTATTTTTTTTTTTATCTATTAGAGTATGTGTTACAGTACAGTGTCAATATAGTCTCAGCCAGGGGAGGGCTGGCAAATTTTAGCCCGGGAGGCAAAACTTGACTCAGCAGCCTATTATAAAGGGCAAAAATGCAGGTGGCCCAGTGACCTAGCCCAAGGTAGCCCACTATGGGACCGGCATTGGAGGCAGATGCCTCCCTGCCCCCCAGCCCAGCCTGCCCCTGGGTTCGGCAGTTATTCTCTTTGAAAATGTACAAATCTGACTTGAAACAACTGCAAGTCAGTGATTTGTAAAGATACTTTGTACAGTTAATAGTTGAACAAAAAAGACACATCTGTCCAGTTATAAAGGTTTTATGTAAATATTACAATAAGGAGGATATATCACTTTATGGTTCCTGCTCACCAGGGAACAGATTCTTAATTTGTAGCTGAGATAATAAAAACCTAATGAACTTCATCGTCTAGCTGGATAGTGAGAAAAAAAAAGCTTCAAAGAAAACAAAACAAGAAGCTATGAGTAAAAGTACATCCTTAGCTTTTCATTAGACAAAATGACCATGAGCCAAGGCGCAGCATGGAATCCAGAGTTACTGCTTCTAACTACAAAGCAAATATATGCGGAGAAATGCACAACAAAAGCAATAGCTTTTAAACCGCGAGCGTAGTTTCCATAAATGTTGCTTACAAAAGCCACCATTCTCACTGTTAACAAAAAGTTGTGGATATGTCCTTCACTAAATCCTCTTTTCTTCCATAATCCACCTTGTGCACGTTATCTCAAGTGTGTTTTATCTGTTCTAATCCTAGATTCATTCATTGATAGACAGAAGAAGCAGGATTATTATTACTCTTAAATCAGGCTCATTCCATTGTGTATTGAGACACCTGTGTAATGCAGAATGATCTCTAGAGACATGGCACTTAATTACATCACACCAAGAGAAGCTTATAGATCTATATCATTTTAGCTTTTTTGGTGCATAATTAACTGAAATCATATTGTGCAAACTATAAGGCAAATTAAGTTTATGGTGTGTGTTTGGAATCTCCAAAACATATTTTTCAAATTCTAAAATCAAATCACAATAACACTTCTTGAAACCCAACTTTAGTCAAAGTTTATGTCTTTTTTTATGCAATTTATAAATTTCTTAAAAAAAGATGTCATTTTGAATAATAAAATTGAATTTTACATACTAGTTTTTGTTGTCTATTACTTGTAAGTTCAATGTTTTTTTCTTTTTTCTTTTTTGACCTGAAAATGAAACATATATACATTTTGAAAGGATTCATTCTCCCAATGGAGATCATTTTGAACTCTGAGGCATCACAGGTCACCAGATCTTTTGCTTTTGCATAATGGAGGATTAGAGAGAATGTAGTCCTGCATCTGTGCTTTCAAACATCCCCACTAAAAAGGCCCCTACAACATCTATACTCTTCAGTGTTCTCCTGCCTAAGGGAAAGTTTAGGTGAAGTGAGCAATGGCTGGGATATTAAATATTACCCAACACTTAAAGTGTTTCTTGGATCCAGAACGTTAGGGTATCTAAGAATCTATGGCTTATAATAGTACAAATTACGTAATAACTCTGGTATTATTTATTAACAGTTATGTATAACGGACCTATATATTATAAGGGATGTAATACAGGATATTTAGTCATTGACATCAGTCCCTGCCCCAGTGGAGCTTGCTATCAATATTACCTAACATACACACAATAGGGTTAATTTAATCAGAAACTAGAATTGGGTTCAGAATTGAACCCATGAGGTAGCAATGCTCTCTACTGTGCCACTGTGCTGCCTATATAGTTATAGTGTATAAGTATTAGTAACACCTTCTCAACAATAAATTAAACTTACACAGCAGGACATTTGACTGTATGCAGCTGATATATGTATGGTCCACCAAAATGTAAGCTAGTATTTGTTTCCACCATTTGAAGATTTGGCCATTGTAGGAGTATAATTAAGCTTGGACAGGATTTGAGGGTGAAAATGAGGCAGCCTATAGCATGTCCTGGGAATGTTACATGGCATAGTTGTGCGAAAGAGGCTTGGAATACAGACAGTGACAAAACATAACCCTTGATAGTGTTATGGAAGTGGCTCTGTGTACTGTTTGAGGCAGTGCACTTATACGTTTAGTATCACAAACAGAATGGAAAATGTCATGTACATGGTTGCCAAACATCAGTAAATGCTCTGACAGCCAGTAGAAAATACAATTTTGTCTGCCAAAAGGCAATAAAAAGTCTGACAGTGCAAAATGTTACCACAGCATTGATTTGGAGTCTGAATTGTGTAATTAGCCCCCTATATTCAGTGTAGCCTTCTGTGCCCTCTAAATAAGTACATTCAACCTTTTTATAGTTTGTGCTCACCCTGGAATTCAATAACATGTCTGATTTCCCTCACCAAATAAATAATAACAATAAACCATAATCATTGCCTTACTAGAACATAATATGTAAACTAACATATATAGTATAGATAAAACATGCTAGCAATAAATACTGTTGCCACCAAATTTTAGTTATATTTATTTGCTTGCCTTGTTTGAATAAAAAATATCTAATCTAGGTACAATGTTGCTAACAGTATCCTGTTGGCTGGTCCTTGCTCTATGCTTTTTCCTTCACTTGTCACCACAGCAGTGAGATGGGCCAGAGAGTCACTTCCTGAAGCTTACAGTGTGCAGACGGGCCAGCTCCCAACCCACCTACAGTATTACTCTTCCTGGGGCCCGCAAGCTGCTGGGGACAAAAAATGGACAAAACTAATCTGGTCAGGTAGGTTCCTGTACCAGCTTCCCCTTGCATTAGTCTCACCCCCCACTAGGGTGATATACTAAACGGGTTGGAAGATTATGCTCTATATCCTTATATTTTCCATTTTAGATACATTTTACAATGACATAAATAATGTGTTAGTTAAAATTTTGGCAATCAATACATATGTATAAGAGTCAGTAAAACAAACTGAACCATTTGAACCCTGGTAGTGTAACCTGTGTCTTTTGTCAATAAATGTGTTTTAGTGCAGATTAATATATCATTAGAAATAATACATATATACTAACAGAGCATCAAAAATAATTAAAAGAAGTGTACACCTGCCATTGCACAAGTTTATAATGGTTTGTTATTACTTACTGTTTCAAAGTGGCATTTGGATTAAATTGGAGTGAACATTTAGGGGGGCATTTCAGCTCTACCAAGCTCCCTTTTTGAAATGAATTGATTTTCTATCCATTTTCAGAGGTGGTTAGAGATCTGACATTGGCCTTTTTTTCAAAACCCAGGTTTACTTTATATGAAACTAATGTATCAAAAACTTTCAAATATACAAATATGACAAATTAAATAAAGAAAGTCATTTCTCTTGCTGCCAATACTTATTTAACATAATTAAGTAAGTCTTGACCTAATTATATAAGCCTTGGTAGTATAATTTATTACTTATTTATTTGCTTTTTTTCCGGTTAAGTATGTTAGACATATTTTAGTAGAGAACTGTTCAAGCTGAAGTTAATTAAGGGTGTGGTCCAGAAATGACAGTAGACAGGACACTGAATGGACATTTTGTTCAAAATTGGGTGTCTTCCTTTTTATGCGCTTGGAAAGCAAATAAACATATTTGCACAAAATATAATGTGTTGTTCATCTCCATCTTTTGTGGTTAGTAATTTACTCTTTCAGACAATCAAAGTATTTTTATGCCCATTATACACAATCCTTATACAGACTTTGCATAACTACAAAAACTTGATAACTTATGGTCCAAAAATGCAGGGATCTCTGAGGTGAGATGATAAAAAAGACATTTTCAGATTAGAATAATGAATAATATATGTATTTAAAGACACAGATTTGGAATCATACACATCATACACAACTGTTCCCAAATTCCAAATTTGCCATGACAGTATACATAAAGTACATGAATCAGTCATTTGAGAGAGCAGGGCGCTCTGGTAAATCATCATATTGGCTACTAGACTAAAGTGGCCCTTTATATCATGTGTGTGTGTGAAATCTTGCAGTTGTGGTCTTGTCATTACTAAACTTTGCTTTTTGAATGATGGTGTAAAATTTGATTCCTTCAATACAAATCAGCCCAAATATATAACACCAGCCTTTCCGTTTTCTTACCCTTCTCTATTTCCAACTATTTTGTCATCTCGTCATCAGCAATCAGGAGTAAAATATCACAGAGCTCTCAATAATGACTCCATTCATTATGATTTCAAAAGTTGGTGTAATTGTACAAATCATTTTACAATGTGTGTGGTGTGTGCTTAAGTTTAGTTTTGTGGTTGCCTTCGGATTACAGCTGAAAACTGACACTTCTCTGCAGACTCACACAAAGCACGTACGTTATTGATAACTACATTAAAATACAGCTACTAATGTAACTTGCAACTCTGCAGAGTTTTTTTATACGTAGTTTAGAGTTAAAAATCTATTACTTAGGTTTCTGAATGTATTTGTGTTGTGTTGACAACTGATATGTTTGATGATGAAAACAGCAGACTGCAGTCTGACTATAATCTAATTCCAAGTCCTGCTGAGGGACAGCAGACATTAAGGTTTCTATAGAAAGAGCTTGATACATAATAAAACCTAACTCTTTGCTGAATATAACTTCATAACAAATTATTTAAATGCAATTTGTACGCTAAAGTGAGGATTAGAACTTATGATAAATACTTTTGCTGCACTTCATCAGTTACACTGACATGACCAATGTACTGTCCTATTTGTCCTAGCAGCCACATGGTTTCCAGCTCCTTAAACTTCACAGGAACCTCCCAGTGTGGTCCGCCGATACTTGCACAGATAGGAAAATAGTGGTTACCTTTTCCAACTATCCTCATAATTAAATTGATATTGACCAGTTTATCCTTGAGTAGTGAGTTTGTTTTGGGAACAAAGATGCTGTAATGTTGGGTCAATTATCTGATATCGCAGCCAATAACACAGTGTGTGTGACAAGCACAAGACATCCTGACTGGAAAAGTAAGAGGGGAAAACATGAAGCTTTTCCTTTTCTATCTTTACAGTAGAGAGGGGAAAAATGAATAGAACTTTCCTGGGGTGCAAATAGGAGCTTTTTCTGTAAGAGGTTTCAGGTGATATCTTGAGCTGGAATGTGGTTTCTTCTTTTGGGCTCAGAGTACACAAAGTGCTCTTAATGAAGTGTGTCATTATGGGAATCTCTCTTAAAGATGAATATGGCAGTTCAGTTTGTGGAATCTTATAAACAGCAAGTATATTTCCATGAATGTCCTCTCTAGGAGAGGCTATCTGGGGAGGAGGTATTGAAATGATAACCCTCAGAGGTCAGTGGCTAAAAAAATAAATTCCTTGGCTCAGGGATAACACGGGACTATTTTAATTGCATGCAGAACAGTGACAAGAAGCATGGGTAAAATATATTCTAACTTCTAAAGTCAGAGGCAAAACTATTTATAGTGTTACATCTTGAGCAGCAAACAAGACGAATACATCTTTCAGTGACAGCAGAGAAAGTTTAAAAATACAATAATAATATACCCCTTCTATTTTCCCTACCTCTGATCTGGACAGGTGGTCTATGCTGTATTCTACGTGAAATTATTTCTTAAGGAGAGGAGAGTAACAGTATATTGCCATCAGGGGGATACAGTGGGTACAACTGTAAGGGGCCCAGACAGACTTGGGGGCCCAGTTACTGAGAGGCCTACTGTGACCTGCCTGTCCTGCCACCTTCAATTTGACATAAATTGTTTTACTTTTTTGAAAATTATTTTTCTTTTACTTTGGCCTCATCTATCAGTGGCTGGGAGACACCACATCCCATCACAAATCACACGGTAAGTTAATTGGGGTGGGTGTTAGAAGACCCAAGAAGGGGGCTGGATGGGGGCTGCCTTTTTCTTTTGCACTGGGCTCCAGAGTTCACAATGGCATAATGGCATCCTTGGCCCGGCCATATGAACAAATTTGGGTTGAGGCCCAATTATGTCGGTTTTGCAACTCCATCTTGCCTCCTGGGCCTCCTCTGAGCATTGATAGTCCTAACACACGCACACAATGTGCAAGCACCTCTGAGAAGAAACCTCTACTCTGCTCTTTCTCCATGCTGTCCTTGCTCCTAGCCCTATAGCTGCTGAAAATTCCTGCACCCCCTATTGTTACACCCCTATCTGCAGGACACAGCAGAGCATTGCAATATCCCTAGTTTAACTCTCTCAGTCCCAACATTGTAAAGTGAGGATTCACGAGCCTCTGAACAAAAAGTGATTATGAAAAGACTCCTCTTGGATGAAAATGACATATTGAAAGAACTGAGTTGTCAAATATTACCATCGCTCCATTAATGTATACCATAGTTTTAAAGGTAAATTAAACCTGCTTTTTTTTTTTTTACAAATTAATAAATTTATAAAAACATAACAACTGGTGAAAGTCTTTACCTTGCTTCCTAGATATTCTTGATAAATGTTTCTTATTTTCCCAATTCTGTTATTGTTTTGTCTGATAATCCCATTATCACCACCCACACCCCTCCTGTCAATCTTAACCATATGTCATAAGCACAATAAAACATCTTTGGGTAGGGTTTAGCTGAAAATGACAGACACCTGACATCAAGTTCGCAAACACAACTCCCAGTTCGTTCATACAGAAATATATTATGAAACATGTAAACTATGCATTGCCTCTGTTCTTGTCATATTGATTAAGATTATATTGCCTGTAAGTGATTTATAAGATATAAACACAACATAATCTTCTAAATATGTTGAGTACAACAAAGGCTACGTTCTGACTCAAGCACTCAGCGGTTATAGAAAGCTTCTAGCTATTTATTTGTGCTATTTATTGTAAATTTTCTCTGATTAAGAAAGCACATTTATTGCTGCTTACTTTTTTTCATTTTGTCAAGTTTAGAAACTCAGTTTAAGTGCATCCAAAACTACATCAAGGTACCAGTAATGTCTTGTGTTGTACGGTATCATTAAAAGTTTGTAATAAGGCTCGGAATGTTTGGATTTTAATTGGCACATTGTAACTTATGATTAAATACTTGGCAATAATAGCACTTGTTAATGGGATAGCTAAGTGATAACCCCAATGTAGTGAACGGTGTTTGAAGCTATAAACATCTTCTGAAGTCATTAACACACAGGCTGCAAACCGAGGTGTTTATGAGCACGAGAAACACTTATTGTGGAACCAACATTTTTCATTTCTTTCTGGCTTTTCTTCTTTACTTTGCAAATCATCTTTCCTTACTCCGCTAATTGTCTGTTGTACATGTTCATTTCACCTCTAACGCAAGTGTGAGTAAAGTCCTTGATTATAATGCAGCAGTAGCATCTCATGAAACAAAGATACAATAGTTGTCATCGTACCAATGCTGCCCCTTGAGCTTCTCCTCTAATAATTTGACAATAGTAATGTTCTGGTTTACTCATTTGCTGAGGGACTCCCACCACCATAAATGACATATCTACATATCCGTTAAAGCACTATTGGGAAGATATATATACATAAAATAATTCACAAAGCCATACATCACATATGGTTGAAAGAGAGTAGTTCTTGTTTTATAGACACATAGAGCCATAATTAAAAACTGGCTTGGAAACAAAGGAGCTGCTTGTGAAATTAATTAGAGCTTTACTTAGCAAAGCGAAAACAGAAAAGGTTTTTGTATTTTGGAAACATGTCATCTGAACAAGTCGTTTGATGTAATAGCTAAAAATTGCTGGGCACCTTACACATGACACATGCACAGGCCATAGGTAAAGGTCAAAGATGACGTAAAAGGAATTATAAAAGCCTATGTTCTAAAATGTGTGCCTGAATACACTGTAACTCAGAGAAAATCTTTGTTAAGGAGGAAACAGTGATAGAGACATAAGGAGTGGGAGAGAGAGACCAGATGTCTATTATTATGTAAGTTATGGTAATTAACAGTACCTAAATGAGACAAGTTTGTTTCTGATAATGTGTCACTTCCATACTGCCCCTCTTGAGCATTGGAATACACCCTGTACATGATGGCCTCATTGTCTACTGTCAAAAAATTCAGATTTTGCATTTGAGCTGCCACTGAATAAGAGTTGCCAGCTGTCATGAAAATGTATTCAGCATCACTTCGAGTTAATTTATCTAATTTTAATTCTATTATTGTTTTATTATAATTATTTAAAGGCCCCAGGCAACAATTTAAAGTAAAAACAAATAAACAGTGGGAGTTCTGTCTAATTTCTAAAGGATCTGAAAGGTCTTGTGAAAACAAAATCATTATAGAAACTTCTTTACACACAGTTTAATATAATTAGATGCTTTAAGGAATTCTTCCAAACTGCAAGATATGTGTTTCCTTATGTGTCAGATGGGCTGTTGTGATCAATTTTGTTTGGTATTGTTAGATACGTAAAGAAGGCTATACAAAATATATATTTTTAAATGTACTTTGAAATCAGCTGGCTTACTCTACAGACACAGTATTAACATCACTTCAGAGGCAGGTTCTCTCCTGCAAAGAAGTTACAATGTGGCCCTAATCTTTGTATTTTAAAGTTAATATATATGGGGTAATGCACCCCTACTATGAGATATTATAGGTGTTCCATTGCCATTTAAAAGCATGCTGCAGACTGAGAGCTATTGTACAAGTAATGGAACCCATAAGGTGAGTTCTTCATTATTTTATGTGGAGCACACTGTGAAACACATTACATTACCTGAACAGGAATTTTATGATAAATAAATTAATATTCATTGTGTTAAATTATGTTATGGCAGTCTTATTTTTATTTACTTTTTTAATTATCTTTATTTTATGAGAGAAAGAAAAGTAATCTATCTATCTATCTATCTATCTATCTATCTATCTATCTATCTATCTTATTCTATCTATATTTCTATCTATCTATCTTATTCTATCTATCTTATTCTATCTATCTTTCTATCTATCTATCTGTCTACATCATATCTATCTATCTATCTATCTATCTATCTATCTATCTATCTATCTATCTATCTATCTGTCTGTCTATCTATCTATCTATGTCATATCTATCTATCTATGTATCTATCTATCTATATATCTATATCATATATATCTATCTATCTATGTCATATCTATCTATCTATCTATCTATCTATCTATCTATCTATCTATCTATCTATCTATTTATCTATCTATCTATGCATATCTATCTATCTATCTACTATCTATCTATCTATCTATCTATCTATCTATCTATCTATCTATCTATCTATCTATCTATCCATCTATCCATGTATGTCATATCTATCTATGTCATCTATCTATCTTATTTTATCTATCTTATTTTATCTATCTTATTCTATCTATCTATCTATCTATCTATCTATCTATCTTATTCTATCTATCTATCTATCTATCTATCTATCTATCTACATCATATCTATGTCTATCTATCTATCTATCTATCTATCTATCTATCTATCTATCTATCTGTATATCTATGTCATATCTATCTATCTATCTATCTATCTATCTATCTATCTATCTATCTATATATCTAGCTATCTATGTCATCTATCTATCTATCTATGTCATCTATCTATCTATCTATCTTATTTTATCTATCTTATTCTATCTATCTATCTATCTATCTATCTATCTATCTATCTATCTATCTATCTATCTATCTATCTACATCATATCTATGTCTATCTATCTATCTATCTATCTATCTATCTATCTATCTATCTATCTATCTATCTATCTGTCTGTCTATCTATGTCATATCTATCTATCTATCTATCTATCTATCTATCTATCTATCTATCTATCTATCTATCTATGTCATCTATCTATCTATCTATCCATCTATCTATCTATCTTATTTTATCTATCTTATTCTATCTATCTATCTATCTATCTATCTATCTATCTATCTATCTATCTACATCATGGGG